>NW_026267104.1:2023773-2359395 GCF_014633365.1 Diospyros lotus
GCGAGTCAATGGGGATTCAAAAGAGTTTCACCGCCGTTGATCACCCCCAGGCCAATGGGCAGGTCGAAGCAGTCAACAAAATAATCAAGCAGACCCTGAAGACAAAGCTTGAGGCTAGAAAGGGGGCCTGGGTGGATGAACTGCAAACAGTGCTATGGACCTATCGAACAACAGCCCGAAGCAGCACTGGAGAAACCCCATTCTCAATGGCGTATGGGTCGGAGGCTATGATCCCCGCTGAGAATAAAGTGGCCAGCCACCGAAGGGCCACCTTCAGCTCAGATCGCAATAACGAGCTACTGGCTGCTAATCTGGACCTGCTCGAGGAATCAAGAGATGTAGCTCGCGTGAGGATCGCCATTTATCAACAAAGAGTGGCACGATACTATAACAGGAAGGTCCGAATCCGACGTTACAACGTCGGAGATCCGGTACTACGCCTAGTACTACCAGGAGCACGGGCGGCAAGCGATGGCACCTTAGGGCCTAACTGGGAAGGTCCATTTATCATCAAAGAAAATCTGAATAACGGAGCATATCATCTGGCAAACATGGACGGTCTCCCTCTCCCACGAGCTTGGAACGCAGAACATCTTCGTCCTTACTTCAGATAAATGTAATCGTTCTTGCCTATGCTCCGTCTTTTTCATTACGAATGACTTTCATGATTCTGGTCAGAATTTATGAACTTTCATTACACTTTATTCTTATTGGTATTCGATTGAATGCCCCCGTAACGAGGGGTCGAGAAGCCATGGTTTGCGAGCTGATGCCTAAATAACCTAGCCACGGCGCTACGGTCAACGGCTTAACCGAGCATTTACCTCGGTCCCTCCATCAGGTCGTGGTTTGCGAGCTGAGAACCAGTCATCTTGACTTTATGTCATGGTTCGGAACCTACTGAGCAACCACTTCCACAAGTAACCCCGAGCTTGGGTTCGCTAGCCGAGGTCCTTTTATCTTGGCTTAAAGCCATGGTCTGCGACCTACCTGGGTGTTCCCTCTCAGTTCAAATAAAACTTGTAGAAGCCACTGGGTGTTAGCTGAGGACGTAACGCGACCTACCTGGACACATATCCCGGCCGTACAAGTCAAACGAAATAACAAGCCATGGTGTGTTAGCTGAGGTCACTCTATGACCCGCCTGAACATATAACTTGGTGCTACAGGCTGCGCTTTCACTAGCTGGGGTCCTCCTATCTTGGCTTAAAGCCATGGTCTGCGACCTACCTGAGTGTTCGCTCCCAATTTATTGAAAACTTATTAAAGCCTCAACATGCCGGTCGAGGCCATGGCATAAGCTCATACCCTAGCAAACTTTGCGTATTGGACCCTATCAGCTGAGGTCCGTCTTAACTTGGCTAAAAATAAAGCATTCGCGACCTATCAGGCACACGCCCTATAACGAGCTTCTCAGCCACCGCATGTTAGACAAGATCAC
Source organism: Diospyros lotus (assembly GCF_014633365.1). Lineage (NCBI taxonomy): Eukaryota > Viridiplantae > Streptophyta > Magnoliopsida > Ericales > Ebenaceae > Diospyros > Diospyros lotus. Next base: position 2,025,215 of record NW_026267104.1, read on the forward strand.
AAGGCCGTCCGACTTTACATATATCTCGGGAAGGCTCTCGTTATTTCGTCAAAATATGCCGAACGGGGTTTCCTGGAAATTGCCTAGGTATGAGTGTTCGCGCTGATTATTACAACTATCATCAACGAGCTAGTTAAAGAGCGTTAGTCTACGAGCTGATAAAACTCCGGATCTACCTGGACCTATTTTCGAACAGTTTATTATCAAGTTACATACTCAAAAGTTCCTTATCAGTGGACCTTTCAAAAATACGGGAGCTTTGTTGAAGAAATTTCAAGTTATACCGTGAAGAAGTTACTTTCAAGTCATGATTCAAGAATCGTCATCAGAGATAACTTGAATTCGCGAAGAAATCTGAGGCAACGTGCACAAAATGCCAATTTTTTATTATGAGATGAAGGTCACATTACAAAAAAATAATAAAAAAAATACATGTGGGAATCCTAGCTAAGAGGGGCGTTTGGTTCTGCAGAATCAACCTCGACAGGGCGAGCTTCAGTAGGTATGGTCGGCTGGAGATCGATCTCGACAATCCCGGCTGGGAAAACCTCGGCAACCTCCACAGGAGGCTCCTTGGCAGTCTCACCAGGCTGAGCCGCGGCGACCCCGGATAGCTCGGCCCCGACCTGAGGAGCTTGCGCTGCGACCAAAAACGAGTCAAGGGTATTGGCATCATCAGCATCCTCCGCGGCCTCGGCAGCATACCGAGCCACCTCCTCGACAGCCTGCGCACCGAAAAAGGAGAAATCCATCTCAGGATGGTTCACCCAAAGGGTGTACAGAAATGCCGAGCAGGTGTCGGATCTGGTCTCCCTACGAGCCGCGTCCATCCGCTCTCCGACCTCCGCCCTTATATCGTCAACGGTCCTCTTGGCAAGCTCCTCGCATCGGACGGCACGATCATCCGCCCGTGTCCGCTCCTCCTTCGCCGCCCTAAGCTCTGCCTCGGTTGATTTGAGTCGCTCCTCAGCCCTCCGCAACTCCGCCTTCGCTCCATTTAGCTCGCCGGTGAGCCCGGAGTTGGCTTGCTCCCACATGTTCTTCGACCTGCGAAGCTCCTCGTCGAGATCTTTATTCTTCTGGATCTCCATCCTCAGACGTGTCAAGCAACCCTCCACCTCCTTTTGAGTGGCAAGAAGCTCGACCTGGAGATCTTTCTTCTCGTCCGAGAGCTTCGTTATTTCGGCCTTTTGGGCGTTCTTCTCGTCCTCAAGCTTCGCGATTTCGGCCTGACGGGACATGCTCACCGACTGAAGCTGCTCCTCAAAATCTTTGTATTGAGCTCGGAGCTTCACGGCAGCAAGAGAAGTCTGCAAAAGAAGAAATGTTAGCTCATTAAAAAAAAAAAAAAAAAGTAGGTTAAGAAACCAAGGTACGAAGAATTCCTACTTACCACCAGGCTGTGACGGGCGACAAAATCACAAAGGGGGATTCCCTTTAACTTCGGGTCGTCAAGGGGCTTAGAGTTCGAACCCAGGAAATCGGGCACGGAATCCAGGAGGGGACCAACAAAGACCCCTCCTGTCAGGGCCTCCACGGCCAGCTCCTTCTCACGGACCCTGACCCGTTTGGCCCTGATATCCTCCCCCTGTTGCAGCTGGTCCGATCTCCGTTTCGAGCTGGCAGCAGGAGCATCTCGAACCTCCACTGCGACCTCCTTCCCACGGGCTCCACTTGAACCATGGTCTCGGGAGGTAGGGGGCCGATGCCCCAACTGCAGATGAGCTTGCTTTGACTGTTGGGGCTGACGGGGCAGTGTTCTTTGCCGCTGCTCCTGCTGCCCCCCCCGCGACTGCTGGGTTTGCTGTTGCTGGGGGCGTGATTGCGGCTGCGGCTGCTCCGACCTGCCATCCCGCGAGCTAGAGCTCGGGGTTATGGAGGACGTAGTGCTCGACCTCGCCCTATGACGCTTCGGTTGGAGGAGCTCGAGATCAACCATATTATCGTCTTGGTCGGCTTCCCCTCTTGAACTGTTCGTCTCAGCGAGCTGTAAGCCGGAAGAGAGAACCTCCGCACCCAAGTCCCTGAAATGATCTCCCTCGATAGTCTCGGTGCCAAGAGGAGGGGCGAGCTCGTATTCGCGAAGTAGCTCGTCCGAAAGTTCAAGAATCTCCGAGCTCGACTCCGCAGCCACAAGTTTGCCAAGGATATCTGTCTCCTCGGCCGATAAAATCGGTTTCTTCCCCCCAAAATCTGCATCAAAGCATGAGCAAGTTAAAACAAGCACTCTCGGAACAAAGGAAAGATTCGTGAGAGCTCATCTTCTCTTACCAGGGGTCAGTACGAAGCTACAATTCCTAAGTAGAGAAAGGGAAGGGCAAGACACGAAGAACCAACTGGACTTGTAATCGCCCACGTTGGACTTCCCCTTTGCTTTACCCTGAGGAAGGGCGGCCTTGTACGGAGAAGGACGAGCCGCCGGGTAATACAGCCCGTCCTTGGCATTTTTGAAAGAAAATAAAAATCTTATCAGTTTTGGGGAAGGGAGAGGAAGTTTGTTTATAAGGAATAAAACGGCCAAAGAAGTAAGTTGGGCATACGAATTCGGTGTTAGTTGGAAGGGGGCGAGCTTGACGTCGTTCAAGAGGGCGATAAGGTACGGGGCTATTGGGAACCTAAAGCCAGACTCGAGGTGTTGGGGGCTAATAGCTATGAAATTGGCTGGCGGGTAGGCTGCATGGGAGCTCGATGCAGGAATGTATACTCGGCAGGTCTTGGGGAGACGAAACTCCTGGGCACAAGTCATCACCTCGTGAAGCTTGGCCTTGGACGAGAATCTCTTGAAGACCGCAAGATCAGCACTCCCACCAGCGATCTGATCTTGAACCTTCAGCTCGATTTCCCGAGAGGTCGGGACGGCGACCTCCCTGCACCCCGAGCTCGCACCCGCAAGATTTTGGCCCTCCATAATGAGACAATCTTCGGAGCTCGAAGTGTCGTTTTCTCCTACGATATAATTGCAGCGCTTTTGACCTGAATTTCCACGGTGTTGGTCGGACATCTACAAAGGAAAAGAGAGAACAGTCAGGTCGCAAGTCGCGAACCAGACCTCAAGAAACTAGAAGAAAAACCCTAAAACGTCCCCTAGGTCTTCCAGGCCGAGCGCTTCGCAAAAGGGGTACCGCCTAGGGCGGAGGGGCTGCAGCCGCAAGCCCGGTGTTCCATGAAAAGCTAATCCTAAGGTCATTGGACCCAAAGGCCCAGCAAACGACAAACCGAATCGTGCCGTTTCTCCAAAAATGAGAACGACATCGATCGACGAAGCCAGAGAAACCACCGACGGCTAACCAACGGTGGACGGCCTCACAAGAAGAAGAAGAAAGTCACAACAAACTTACCTAAAAGCTGCGCTTGACGACTGAATGGGAACTCGTACCAAGCACCGGACGAGAACGGCAGACGTCTGAAAGCACGGCAATAACGGAGGCCTCGAGAGAGAAAAAAACGAGAAAGCAGGGAGGCAAAGGTTTGAGGGAGTTTCAAAATAACGTGAAAGAAGAAGCGGGTGGACACTCCCCACTATTTATACTGACGGCCTGATCCATCCCAACCGTCGGATCGAACGACGACTTATCACATGCTCCGCATCCAGCGGTCGCACAACAGCTTGTGGGTCCCACGAGTTTAATCATGCGCAGAAATGGGGAGGGGGCGCGCATTAAATGCGCTGCCGACAAAGCGTGCTGCGTGGAACAACGAGACTTAAGGTGATTGGACAGAAGTTGGAGGGATGGAAGAACAGCTGGCACGCGTCAGTCCCCAGCACGAAGATCGTGCCACGAACTGGGGGGCTTATGTTATATGTATTTCCCGCATCACCCCGCATGGGCCAGACTCGGTCCGATAGACCGGCCCAATCACCCAAGGCCAAGAAGGCCCGGACGACCTCGTCAAGGAAGGTCCAGCCTCCATCAAAGATCCGGAACTCGTAAAGCGAGTGTATGGCGAGCTCCCGGTAATCCCCCAACGAGCTCGGAGCAATCGACTAACGAGCTCCTGAAATATCCTCCAGATCGCTGGACCATCCAGGTCGCTCGCCTAAAACCTCCATCTCGCATGAGCGGCAAAGCTGCTGAGAAGTCAGAGGTAGGGTCCGATCACTTTATCTGTAACAGCCCATGCCCCTCGTAATGAGGATCCCACTCCCGGTCTTGCGAAGGCGGTAAGAACTATTTGTCCCCCATTATACAAACACTGTATTTTTATATATTATCTAGATTGTAAAAGTCCCTCAAGAAAAATGGAAATAAAGGGGGCCATGAGGAGCAAGAAATAAAGAAAAAAGAGAATAATCAGATACCGCCACTCTGGGAGAATAATCAGATGGCGGCCGTGGACTAGGCATCGTTCTGGCCGAACCACGTAAAAGATTCTGGTGTACACGCTTGGAACTTTGGGGGGGTTTTTCTTCCTTCCTTCTCGGTATTTTTTTTTGGATTGACTCACCGCGGCCCAAAACGAATCACAGTCGGCCGTTCTCGTACCAAGCACCGGACGAGAACGGCAGACGTCTGAAAGCACGGCAATAACGGAGGCCTCGAGAAAGAAAAAAACGAGAAAGCAGGGAGGCAAAGGTTTGAGGGAGTTTCAAAATAACGTGAAAGAAGAAGCGGGTGGACACTCCCCACTATTTATACTGACGGCCTGATCCATCCCAACCGTCGGATCGAACGACGACTTATCACATGCTCCGCATCCAGCGGCCGCACAACAGCTTGTGGGTCCCACGAGTTTAATCATGCGCAGAAATGGGGAGGGGGCGCGCATTAAATGCGCTGCCGACAAAGCGTGCTGCGTGGAACGACGAGACTTAAGGTGATTGGACAGAAGTTGGAGGGATGGAAGAACAGTTGGCACGCGTCAGTTCCCAGCACGAAGATCGTGCCACGAACTGGGGGGCTTATGTTATATGTATTTCCCGCATGGGCCAGACTCGGTCCGATAGACCGGCCCAATCACCCAAGGCCAAGAAGGCCCGGACGACCTCGTCAAGGAAGGTCCAGCCTCCATCAAAGATCCGGAACTCGTAAAGCGAGCGTATGGCGAGCTCCCGGTAATCCCCCAACGAGCTCGGAGCAATCGACTAACGAGCTCCTGAAATATCCTCCAGATCGCTGGACCATCCAGGTCGCTCGCCTAAAACCTCCAGCTCGCATGAGCAGCAAAGCTGCTAAGAAGTCAGAGGTAGGGTCCGATCACTTTATCTGTAACAGCCCATGCCCCTCGTAATGAGGATCCCACTCCCGGTCTTGCGAAGGCGGTAAGAACTATTTGTCCCCCATTATACAAACACTGTATTTTTATATATTATCTAGATTGTAAAAGTCCCTCAAGAAAGATGGAAATAAAGGGGGCCATGAGGAGCAAGAAATAAAGAAAAAAGAGAATAATCAGATACCGCCACTCTGGGAGAATAATCAGATGGCGGCCGTGGACTAGGCATCGTTCTGGCCGAACCACGTAAAAGATTCTGGTGTACACGCTTGGAACTTTGGGGGGGTTTTTCTTCCTTCCTTCTCGGTATTTTTTTTTGGATTGACTCACCGCGGCCCAAAACGAATCACGGTCGGCCGAAATCAAACGTCGACAAATCACAAACCAAATTTATTGGATGAAGTTGTTGAATGATTTGCTCATCAAACCAAGCCGCGCAACCCAAGTTCTTCGTCGATTTTTCAACAAGGTTTTCGTTGGATCTAGGTCGCCAATCGTTCTTCTACTGGTGGTCATCGTCGATTTTGCAAATCGCTCAGTCCAAGATTTTCGTTAGATCTACTGTTTGTCGGGTCTGCAACTTCTGATTTTGCTTTTCAACGTTGATGGTCCTCTTCCAACATGCATCGACCCTTTTCTGGCATTGATTGTCGTTGTGATGAGAAGAGATAGCAAACTTGAATGCGCATATTTGGGTCGCTAGCCTTGGCGATGGCAAGTGGTGTTGGAGGGTCAAATTTGGACTACATTTGCTACAAATGGCTTGACGGTTAGATTTGACAAAATCATTAGAGATGACTTTATAAACATATTTCCAACAACTGAAACACTATCATTTAAAGAGTGTTTGGCACTTCAATTTGACCATTTACAAATTGTTATTAGTAAAGTTTAAATGTCATATAACTTATTTAATTATACATTTGTTAAAAATTTAAAAGTTTAAATGTTATCAAAATTAAACCATATTTTAACAACGTTTTAGAAAAATTTCTTGTAACTTTTCTCAAAACACTATCATCACCTTATATAGTTGATCAAGTATTTTATAATTTTGCCTTCTAAAAATTTTAATATTTTTAATTTTTTTTGCACTTAAATATTACAAACTCTAGCCTATCACCGCCTCTAGCTTTCAGCATTGTCTTATTCAGCCCATTGTCGTCGCCTCCATCGCCACTTCTAGCCCCTCGTTGTCGCCTCTATTTTTCGGTCCATTACTATCATCTTAGCTTGTCGCTGTAATTTTCTATATCTATTCTGTATGTCGCATTAATCTCTCTCTCCCTCTATATATTTTAATATTTATTATATTAATATATTAAATATTTTTATAAATTAAATTTAAACATAAAATATTATATTAATATATTTTTTAATAATTATATATAATTTATCATTATCTAATGGTAAAACTTTTATTAATTAAACCTTAATTTATAATTTATTTTTATTAAAAATTAATAATTTTACATGTCTATTTTAATTTTTTTTATTAAATGTTAATAATTTATTAATTTTTCAAACTAAATATATAACTATTATCCTTAAAGTTTTACACAATTTTTAATTACAAAGGCTAAAAATCATCTCAAAAAACGGTAAGCCAAACAGCCTCTTCATTTTCTTCGAGCCGATGGAGCAGAGCTGCAAGCTTGGGGAAGGAAGGGGTTCTTCTAATCTTGTCTGTCTCCTCCTTCAGTTATATTTTCCTTTCTCTGTGCGCTCTGATCTGATCCTTAGGCCTGTGACTGGTGTTTTCTGTTGTGTTTGATTGCGACGAAGATAAATCTCGCTTCTGTTTCCGTGGCTTTGAATTTGGGCTCTGAGTGGTAGTCCATGCTTAAATTTGCAGTTCTATTTCCATGTTTTTGTTTGATTTTGTTTTAGCCGTTTCTATGTTTCACGATTTATCTGCACATCATGGTAGCTGGACAGACTGCACAATAGAAAAGGGAAAAAATAATTAAGAAAGGAATTAGGGTTCGCATCTTCGCTTGGACCATTACCCCGAATGTCAGCTTCTGGGTAAAAGCATGGGCATCTCCTGTTTTGGAGCCATCCGTCCTGAGGAATTAGTCCACAGGTGTATTATAGTTTAGAGTACGAATGAATAAAACTGAGAATAATGGTGTACCAATACGGAATGAATGGTAGTTTTGATTTTTGCAGTTTTCAAAGAAGTGAAAAGACGAGAAGTTCTGGTTTAATAAGTTTTTTTTCTTATATTAATGTTAGAATTATAGGAGATAGAAAATGATGAAATTAACTCTCAAGACTTAGAGGCGCATAAACACTTCTTAAAGGTAGTTGAAGTCTCTCAATCAGCAAATGTAGAAAACAACGGCAATTTCTAATTTTGGGATTTAACTAAGTCCACACTTTGGGTGCAAAAGGTGAAATCCCTTACCTTAAGGCCCCCACACATTGTCCTATGCACGTAAGAGGGGTTAATCACGGTACACGACGGCTCTCAAGGTAGAAGGCACAGTGTATAATGCCCACAAGGAGCCACTCCCACAAGAGGATAAAATTCTCACACTGCGACTGTCATGATTCGAACCTATATCCTCGGGTGCAATTTTCTACCTTGTGAATCATCCGTGCTACGCCCATAAGGACTTAACTAAGTCCACACTGACTCTACATTGAGTTGCTTTTCTCTACTTGAAATAGCGTAATTACCCCTATTGATGTCTCAAAAACACACAAGGATTACTTTTTTAGTAATGTTATTTAAATAAAATGTATTAGAATAGTATGGGGTGCTAATTATTTATTGAGTTGGTGTTTGTTAATCAAGATATTTGGCTGGGGGAGGGAAGGGTCAGATATGGAAAGTATTTCGAATATTTGTACTTTTCAACGTGTTTGTTAAAGTTATCGAACATTCTCTAAAAAAGTCTTCATGTGACCTCTTATTTCACTTTTTTTAGATAAATTTATTTGACTTCCCTCCTCATATAAATTTATTTGACATTTTACAGAAAAGTCCAAATTATTCATATGCCCTCGTATAAAAATCGCACCCATTTCTTTTCACTTCTTCATCTTCTTCCTCACCCATTTCTTTTCTTCACATGTTCATCTTCTTCCTGCCACCGGAAAACCCCCGTTCACCAATTTCTTCATCTTCTTCCTCACCCATTTCTTCTTCCCCATCTTCTTCATCTTCTCACCGAGCTTCCCCCTTCGCTTCACTGTTGGTCTCCTTCGCCAAAATCCTCATTGCCACCGCCAATTACTGCCCACCTCCACCACTGCCCCCAGCCCCATCCCCGCTACTCTCCACTGCCACTGTTTCTGATTTCCAAATATGTTTTTAATCTGATTTTTGATTTCTTCTTCTGATTTGTTCTTAAAATCAGTTTTGATTTCTAATTTACATATCAGTTCTTAATCTGATTTGCAATTTTGTCTTCTGATATGTTCTTAATCGCGGTTCTGATTTCTGATTCCAGATCTCCTCTTCCTCCTCCTCCAATTTCCAGATCCTATTCTTATTTGATTCCTGATTTTCTTCAAATTTCTTCTTCGGATCTGTCCTTAATCTTCTGCCACCACCATCAGTGTTCCACATTCTTTTTCAAAATTCCAGATTGTCCACCTTCAATTGTTTACCCACTTCCCTGTTTTTGTTTTTTTGGATATATTTTTTATAATAATTATAATATTTTCATTGAAAATAAATTTAAATATTTGGTAATAGGGATATTTTGGTAAAAAAACCCTTATATCGGTGCTTATTATATGTATTTAACAAACATATGGAAAAAAAAAGTACAATTCTAAATGGATTTCAAAAAAATTAACAAATAGTTTGATAAAAATTTTGGAATGCTTTCCAATCTTATCTTGGCCATTCCATATTTTGATTCGAAAATCATTCCAGTCTTATCTTGATACTCTCTTATCTTGCTCATTTTAATAAACGCTACCTGAAACAGGATACCATGCGAGTAGGGTTGCTTGTGCAGCAGGCATGAGGCATAAATGCTCGTGGCCCTGACATTTATCATGTTAACATATAAGTGCTTGTGCTGCAAGCATTTATCTTCCCGTACTTCAAATTTTTTTTGATGTGGGACATTAATATAGGGGCAATATAGTGGCGATCTATAAATGCTTGTGTCATGAGTGTCTATAGCTCAGATCTATAAACACTCAGGACATGAGTGTATTTAGAGCACCAATACATTTATTTGTTCTAAACGTGTGCATGGCATGCAAGTTTTTATAGCTAAAAAGAATATTTTTTTTTAAACAAACCTATTTTCTAACCTGTAGAGAGTACATAGCAATGGCATATAAAAAGTAAAACAAAACAACACAACACAACAAATTCAAACAAATATTATATAAAAGGTTTGAGCTATAATATACACGAAAACTTGAAATATTTACTATGTCATTGAATAGAAAGCTAATAATACTTCCAACTAGCGTGACATGAGTCCTTCTTTTCCTAGAAGATTCATGCATTATTATTATCTCGTGAAAATTACTTCCAAGTTTTCCATTGCTCTGGCTTCTGGTGCTGCTTGGAAGGTGTCTTCTCTCTTTCTTTGCAGGTGAGGATTCAAATTCAGAGATCAAGTTCCAAAATTGGTAGAAACAGCTTCAGGGAGAATCGATATCCAGCATTCAATCTCATGTCTTCCAGATAAAATGATTGATGGTTCAGGGACTCCACAAAGTTTGCTGATATACATGCTTTGTCAATTTGTAGGTTGGAAGTGTTGAGATGGGATAATCAGGATGTTGTTTATCTCATTTTACATCCATCAATTGTCAATAGGAAAGTTAAGTGTGGAAAAAAACTAGTTACTTCAATGTTCTGGTATTACTTTGGATATGCCTTGAACCTGATCATATCTATCCCCACTTGGCAAAATATTTTCTGGGGAGGGAAAATGATATGAAATTTTTGTGTAGAAAATTTTATCAAAATAATTTCTAGTAGTTTAATGGGTGATTTCTTTTTCCAATAAAATTTGAGAGTTATGTATATTGTTTCTCCCAAGCAGCTTCAGCTCCATAAAGCCCCACCAAGAATTTATGTAGAATCTTCCTTTCTTCCTCCTGCCCCTGTGGACATAAATCTCAAGGTTTGCAGCATCACAGCTCTTTCTAGTTGTATTTGGTGAATGCTTATTTATTTTTGGGTAAACCATACTTGGCTTCAGATTTTATTAAATTATAACATGTACTTGCACATTTTAAAAATTATGTTGACCTCCTATCAGTTAAAAATTGTTAAGAATTTTTTGTAAAAAATTTCAAGGTTACTGTAAATCTAAACTTAGGACATAATTTGATATGATTTTTAGACAGTTGTGATTGTAATTTCATTTTTGAAAATGAAAGATACTAATTTACTTATACCAAATTTTCAGGAAATTGAATGTAATATACATCCTGTATTTAACAGTGGGATTATCGATTATTAAAAGAAATAACTTATGGGGAACACAGACCAACCCCACCCTGATAAGCTAAAGTGAAAATGATATTGCTGACATTAACAAAAAATTTTGGTAACACAAACACTATGCAAGGGCAAGTACCATTCATAATAATAATAATAATAATAATAATAATAATAAAGTTGTTTCTTTTGCCATTGAAATGTTACAAATTTAAGTTTTGCATAATTAGTAATAATTTAAGTTTTTTTTTTTTTTTTTTTTGGTGGGGGGGGGGGGGGGGGGGGGGAGGTTTAAAACATTTCAATTCCGTCAGTTTTCTACATGATTTTGAGATTATGGGTAATCCATAATTTTACAAGAGATAATGCATATTCATCCAAGTGAATAACTCTTCAGCTGCTGTGTTCAAACATCTCAGCTTTCCTTTCTTCCTGATCTTAAGCTTCTCATCAAGGTGTTTCCTTCAGTCCCAGCTACTGACATACATGGTAATCAAATGGAAATGACAATTCAGAGAGACAGAGAGAGAGAGAGAGAGATGAAAAACGCACAAGCAGTAACCAGGTAACAATCAGTAGGTGTGCCATCTCCATGGACTGATCATTTTCACCTGGATCTCTTCCTTCACCCTTTTATGGCACCAATTCACTTGCTGCCATTGTCTCATTCACATTTTCATCAGGAAACTTGCAGTCCTGGTGAGCTTCAGGAAAGGGCACCCGATCCATCAGCCCAGCCGGGTTCGAAAATTTCCTGCAAAACAATGTTTCAGTGCCAAACATTTGCTGGATTAAAGTTCATCTCATCCACTGTCATCCTGTTCATAATATTCAATAATGCAGGTATAGTTTTACTGCTTAAAATGTACTATTGGTTCAATGCTCACAAGTTCTTGTGGTTTGTACTTATTTCCTTTGCTCCTGGTTTAATTATATATTTTCAGAGGCATATGATTCACTGGATCCATTTGGAAACATAACCGTCCGATGGGATATCATGTCTTGGACTACAGATGGCTATATGGTGAGCATCATCTCAATCCGATTTCATTTCCAAAGCTCAAAACAGTATAATGAGAAGGTGCTAATTAATGGCTTGCTATTTAAAACAAACTCGTACAGGCCACAGTGACACTGAACAATTTTCAGTTGTTTCGGCACATAATCAGCCCCGGATGGACCTTGGGATGGTCGTGGCGGAAGAAGGAAATCATTTGGACCATGGTCGGAGCACAAGCAACAGAACAAGGAGACTGCTCGAAATTCAAAGGAAACGTACCTCACAGTTGCTCCAGACATCCCACGGTCGTTGACTTGCTTCCTGGAGCCCCTTACAACCAGCAGTACTCAAACTGCTGCAAAGGCGGCGTGTTGTCGTCGTGGGGCCAAGATCCAGCAGCTGCAGTCGCAGCCTTCCAGATCGGTGTTGGACTGTCCGGAACCTCCAATAAAACAGTGAAACTGCCCAAGAATTTCACTCTGCTTGGTCCTGGACCAGGCTACACTTGTGGCCCTGCAAAGGTTGTTCCCCCCTCGGGATTTCTCAGCTCTGATCACAGGCGAAAAACCCGAGCACTGAGTAAGATTATTAAGACTGCTTTCAAAGTTTCAGCCAATGTCAATGAAATCAAAGTCTAGTTAGCCATGAATGATCCCTTAAACTTAATGCAGTGACTTGGAATGTGACATGCACTTACTCACAGTTCCTGGCTTCCAAGTACCCTGCGTGCTGTGTTTCCTTCTCATCTTTCTACAATAACACCATCATTCCTTGTCCGTCGTGTTCTTGTGGCTGCCAGAACATAGAAAACTGCATCAAGTAAGTCTCCAACAGAAGAAGAAATGAACAACGATTAATGAATGACAGGTATGCTGAATCTTGTTCTCTTGTTGATATGGGCATGCAGGGTTGAATCGGATGATGTGAAGAGGCCAGAACTCAATGCCACGATGAGGAAGGATACTACGCCGCTACTGCAGTGCACGCATCACATGTGTCCGATAAGAGTGCACTGGCATGTGAAGCTCAACTACAAGGAATATTGGCGGGCAAAGATAGCAATCACTAATTTCAATTACAGAATGAACTATACGGAGTGGACTCTCGTGGTGCAGCATCCGAATCTCGACAACGTGACTCAAGTTTTTAGCTTTGAATACAAGCCTCTTCTGCCTTATCAATCCATCAGTAAGTGTGCATAGCGTAGAAGATGTCTATATCCATCACATTTTGCATAGAGCTACATGATCATGAACGTATACATGCATGCAGATGATACCGGCATGTTCTATGGCATGAAATTCTACAATGATGTGCTAATGGAAGCTGGGCTACTAGGGAATGTTCAGTCTGAGCTGCTTCTTCAGAAGAACAAGGAAACGTTTACCCTCAGGCAAGGATGGGGATTTCCTCGGAAGGTTTACTTCAATGGCGAGGAATGCCAGCTTCCACCTCCTGATGCGTACCCCTTTTTACCAAACTCTGTCAGCAGAAATCCTGCCACGATACTTCTAGGGCCTGCAATGTCCATGCTGTTGTTGATAATGATCTTGTCCATCTGCTGATCATATTCCTGTCACCACAGGCTCGGGTTTTTGTGAATTCCCAGGTAGAAGGTTTAAAGGAATCGCCATATTCTTAAGAACTATGAAGTGATTCCCAGATGGTAGTTTACAGAGAAAACAAAAGTTGGGGGAAGAGGATTGTGAGGCTTGTGGATTGTGAAGAGTGAATCTTTTCCTTCACTACTTGAGTGCTTATCTTGTCTGCAACGTTATGCTCAAATTCAACTTGAACTTGAGAAGGCAAAATGAGACGGAGATGAAGGATAAGAACAAACTTAAACCCGATGGCGTACATGTCAAGATATTTCAGAAAGAAACAATCAAAAGTGTCTAAATAGTCAAATCTTTGTAGTAGGAGGCTTGCACAAAGATGCCTCTTAGTCACCCCCAAGCAACTCACAAGACATTTAGAGGCAACAAAAAACAACAATATTGTAACAAGTTGATAAATTGAAGGGATATTCATCTCGGAGACTGAACTGAAAGGTAACATGAGTTATAGGGAATGAGAGATCATCACTAATAAGCTCAACCGTAAAGAAAAAAATTACTAAAAAATGAGACTTCTTTAGACGGTGGACTCTACATCTGTTCCCAGTTGAGTTATATTATTTGGGTAGCCAAAATTGTAAGTTGGACACCTGGGGACCATTTTCATCATTGCAAGCTTAGTCTCTTTAAATGAGGTGAGGTGGAGACACGATGAATGGATGTCTTTTTATGGTAGAAATTTTAAATATGTGTAATGTTTCATGTCTATGTCACAGCAAGTATAAATTAAGAAATTGAATAAATATTTGATCAATACTTTATCACATAGAATTACCTTAAAACAAACTATAAAACACTCAAAAAGACACATTGACTTGTATTATCTCTAGCTATATAGGTTATTTGTATTGCAATTGTATTTGCATCAACTACACATGTTCAAGTCAATCTAGACGAATCCAATCATAAAGGGATAATAACTATTCATAATCATAAAAATATTTTTGGATAATATTATCATGTATAATCAAATAAACATGTTAACGAATCACATATTTATAACATAGTCATTTGAAGTCTAGTTCATTACATCTTATTTGGATCCCGTGAATCATAAGCTTGTGTAAGAATATTGTTGGATTATTTAGATTCAATTCAAATAAAAATAGACTTAATTCTATTTTGAATATAAGAGATTAATATCATTTGAATAATTGTCTATAAACAAGTTACTTTTAGTATGAGTGGGTGTCCCGATTCAAAAACTAAAATTGATAATGAGTCATTAGTTTTTGAGAAATACAAGGATTAAGAAATTCGTCATGCAAAAGTTGTGATATTGTCTTGGAATTAAGACTAAATCATATTAAATTTCTGTATGTGACATGGTGATTTCACTCTAAAAATTAAGAAATGTCAAGGCAAAAGGCATGAAAATGCCCCTCAATTTTAGATAAAAGGCCATTTAGTTCCCCCAATTTTTAATTTTAAACCTATTATGTCTCTTAATTCTTAATTTTATAACAATCATATAATAAATATAGTGTCTGAGTTACACATACTATTTTTTCTAAATTCAAAGAAACCCGTGAAAGTATTATTATTTTTTTAACAACATACAAAATAGGTCCAATTGATTTCATAGATTTCAAAAATAACTTGCATGCAAAAATAAAAGTTATGTAAATTCAATATTTTTTTAATAAAAAATCTATATTGTTTTCAAAAAATAATTATTTTGAGCCAAACGGGTCCTTACTCTGTCAATGGCTACCAGCAACAAGAGCAAACTAGCTACAACTGAAACTACTCTCCGATTTGTTCCCTAGAACAGAACTAGGGTTCTCAGACGAACCCGGTTGACATTTTCGCATAATTAAGAGAAAAAGCGAAGAACTTTAGATTTAGAAAGCGTTGGGGTTGTCGGAAATTGTTCGGAATGGAAAGCGGCAATAGTACTGGCAGCAGCTTGGAGCAGACGTTGCAGGACGGGAGGCTGTACCGTCAGGTGAATGCTTTAATCGTTGCTCATCTCCGCGACAACAATCTCAATCAGGTATACGGAAACAAATCAGTTTGGTCTTTTCTTGAATTCGACTTTCTTTTCGTCGCCGTTTGTTTGCTGAGAAACTGTTTGTGGAAAGAACATAGCGGACGAAGAAATTGCACTTGCTTTGGTTTTGTCTCCTTGAATGGTTATTTAGGGTTCACAGTTGATATTGCAATCATAGTGGTGGAAGTGCCATAATTTTCTCGGCACGAGACTTCTTTTTTTTTTTTCCAATTGAACAAGAATGAACCATAAATTGAAATTATACTTAATGGTGGTTGCTTTTGGATTGAACTAATCTTAAACGTAAACTCTGAAACCGCTCCAAGCCTATGTGAAAATAGACATTCTTATATGGTAACTATATACAGTGATTATCCTTCACACGGATATACAATCAATTGTCTAATCAACTGCCAGTGCTCTAAATTATAATATCAATGCATATAACATTATCAGTCGTTTTGAACGTCAATGTTTGCTACCTCAAATTTCTCAGAAATCAAATGGAGTCTTAGTTGTTTTGAAGGTTGAGATTATGAAAGTTTGAAATATTGTGCTCTATAGGCAGCAAGTGCAGTTGCCTCAGCTACAATGACGCCATTGAATGTTGAAGCTCCTCTGAACAAGCTTCTTGAACTGGTCGCTAAGGTTTCTCCATATTTTGTTTATCTTTTTTCTCACTTCTAATTGTTTTCCCTTGACTGGCAAGAGGGACAATATTACAAATCTAAGAAGCTAACAGGGTCTTGCAGTTGAGAAAGATGAGATTTTAAGAGGGGTTCCTTCACCTGCATTGTTTGATTCAGGTGCAGCAATACCCACAGGATATGGTTCAATACCAGCTACTCGCACTGTTGCTGTTGATTTCAGGCATTTTTTTCTTCCCAAATTACAGTTTTAGTTTTTCTCCTCTTATTCTTTGTTGTTAGGCTTGATTCAATTGTTTTACGTCATCCATTAGGGAGCTTGTAAACTATATCAAATGTCCTGTATCTGATGGATGAAGAATTGAGATGGATAAATTTGCTATGAGAACCTTTCTATTCATTATCATCACTTAATAGATGATTTTGGTATGGCACTATTACGGCAAGACATGAAATGTCCATTGGAGACAGCATGTTTTGTGGAGGGTACATTGATCCTTCTACACTACCCTTTCCATACAGGTATAGAATCACTGGTAGAAAATCCATTGCATGCTTCTGATAACAGATCTGTGCTTCTTCTCCCTCTCCCTCCTCTCATTCTCTAGTTGCAGTCTTGCCCATCTACATATTGGTGTTGTGTTTTTACTTGTTTGCTCTTGTTCTTATCATTAAGATGTTCCTCTCATGAAGTGCTAATAAAAAGTCATAGGGTGATAATAGTGCTAATCATTTTAATGATCTTTATTTCTCCATAAAACCTATGTATAAATGCCTATATGCCCGCATTATGTATGTACATATGGTTGTTCTTGCAATTAGGGTGCTGCACAAAACTTATGCTTTCTGGTAGGCTATTACAAAATATGTTTAGAATTCTGTATCTGCACTGACATGTGTAATCTTCTTGTTAACTGCTTCCAGCAGTCCCATGTGTGCTTTTCCCTACTCTCCATATTTGTGCGATAATGGATAATCTGAACTCCTTGATTGCCTTCCTCTACTAAACATTTACAGAGCAGCCATGGAATTGGTAGGAAATAATAATGACTAGACATCCAAGGAGTAGTACGTATTTAGCATACTTAGCGCCACTAGGCTTCTTCCCAACTACTTGGGATTAGCCATTTGGATGTTTTTTTTTTTTCTCTATTTCTCCTCTACCAAGGACTGTAATTTCCATTAAATGACAAAATGCCATGCCTTTTTCTGTTATCCTGAACCAGGTTAGGTATAGCTCTCCTCTATATTGACATTGTTAATTTTATTAACTGGGGCATCTTATGAACTCTAAGCATGCTAGTCTAAAAGAATAATGGTAGAGTGTGACTTTTATTATTCCTTATCTTTTCTGTTTGCCAAATCAATTGTTTCTTGACAAAGTTATTGCATCAGCCTCATTGAACCAGATGTGTTTTTGCTCCAAAATGTTCAGTTCATTGGGTGGTGCTACAATGAAGCCCATGACCTCTCACAGTTGGAAGATTTATAAGGCTGATTATTTTATTTTTTGGAAATTCTTCTATAGACCTAATTAATATTATTTCCAAACAGTGCTGTTCATGATACAAAAGGCTTATCAAAGAGCTTCCGGAAGCATGAGACACGACATGTTTCAGAGCACAAGGTTTGTACTTGTGAGAAGAGACAGGAAAGATGGTGTATACCATTTGTCTGTATACCACTAGCGTGGAGACAATGGAGTTTAGCATACTTTCCCATCTAACTTAGAACTGTTTGATCATAACCTGTAGAATGTTGCCAGATGTGCTAGATTCAGTCCTGATGGAAGGTTTCTTGCAACAGGGAGTGCAGACACATCCATTAAGCTCTTTGAGGTGTTCTTCTCTAGTCATGTGAACAATCTTTTGCTTGATCCAGACTCACTTGAAACTCACAAACTATTATATTCCCCTACAGATAGCAAAAATCAAACAAATGATGCTGCCTGATGCAAGGGATGGTCCTATTCGACCTGTCATACGAACATTTTATGACCATTTACAGGTTAAGCTTTCTTTACACCTCGATAAACAAATTAGCCACACATATGCTAATTGTTCTTATAATGTCCTTGATTTTTCCTTTTTAACACCATAATCAATTAAACCTATTGCGGAGTTCATTATAGTATTAACCTGCTTAAAGAACTTAACCTTTGAGTTTAAGACTCCAGCTGACAGCTGTGCTGTTCATTCAAGTTCATTAATTCTGAATTTACCATAGAGCTTGCTTTTGTTTTCTGAAAGTTTTAACCTGTGAAAGGGGAAACACTTGTTGGAAGATATTTAAAAGTTGCTTCTCTTTTTTTGTGGCGAGTGGGAGTGGAGTAGTTGATTCCCCTAATAACATTTGTCTAAACCTCTGGACTTATTTTACTCTTTTCATCATTTATGATATGCAAGAAACAAGAATTAGTTTATCTGGCCCAACTTCCCTGAATCATATGCCTCAAAGTCCATAAACAGTTGATCTTACAGAAAAATGTCCAACTTTTGTTTGATATGTTTTTGGCATTCTGTTCAAGTCTCAATAGTTTTTACTTTTTGCGTTAGACTGCTTAAGTTTGACACCGTAAAATGGAACTTGGCTAAGCGGCTTTTGATGAATAAAGAATTTTATCTCTTCAAATTGATACTTGAATAATAATATTAAAAATTGATAAATGAATAAATGTAATCTCCCTGGAGTTTGGCATATTCACCTGCTTCTAATTTTCACATAGTGGTTCCCATTTGCTTTAAGCAAATAACTCCTTTTTCTCATTTCATTTTCCTGAAAAGTCCTTTAACTGGAAATGTAATAATTAATTGCTGATATTTAGTTCGGAGATATAAATAGTCTCATGATAAATGGGTCCTACATTTCAAAAGGTGCATTATAAGACATTCTTCAGCCTGCTAAGCAGAACCACCAGTAGGTACTGCATATAAATGCCATTCCCCGCATTCCAGGTTTACTGTATGGTCTCTGACCTATGAAAACAGATGATTAATGGAGATCTTGTCTCTTATAAGTTGCAGTGGCATTTATACTGTTGAAGACAGACTTATACATTCACATGCTCTTCTAATTTAAATGATGATATTGCTTTGCAGCAAGGTTTCTCCTACTTTCTACTTTCGCTTTTGTCAATATGGTGTATCCTTTGACAAAATCTTAACCATTGTGTTTTTATGGACAATTAGATCATATATTGGTATCTGTTCATTGTGTGATGTTCTGCTGATTCTCCTGCAGCCCATAAATGATTTGGATTTTCATCCTCAAAATACTGTGCTGATAACTGGAGCCAAAGATCACACAATAAAGTAAAATTTCAGTTATTTGAGTTCACCTCAGCACTTTATTGTCGTAAAATCTATTATGTTTATCCTGTGTAGATTTTGTACATATTTGTAATTCATTAGACAATTCATTTGTCTTTTTGGTGGACATCTAAAATTTTCATTTCAATTTCAGGTTTTTTGATTTTTCAAAAACAGTAGCAAAAAGAGCTTTCAAAGTTATCCAGGTTTATTTGCCTCTTAATTTTACAGTCTTTCTGGAACATCATTGTTGGATTTGTGATTCGTTATTTCATTATTTATGTATTTATTTACTTATTCATTTGTTATTGCAGGATACTCACAATGTGCGATCTGTATGTTTTCATCCCTCTGGAGAGTTTGTTTTGGCAGGTTTTTATATTCTTTACATTGACCATTCTGAATCACTGTCTGATCAGTTTGAATTAAGGTACTGGGTATCTTTTTGTGATTTACCTAAGTAATGTTAAAGTTGCCTGGAAGTTCTAAATGAGGTGCTAACAAAAGCGACTATGTTTTCAGTTCTTAACACTTCTCAACTTAGACAATACTAATGATACAAAACTACTATCCTAACTAAATAAAATAAAATAAAAATTCCTAAAATTAGTGATTATCTGGTGGGTACTGATAGTGTCATTTGCTTTCTCTGCTGATTTTTTTGGGCATTTTCTAATATTCTCTCTTTTCAGAAAGAATCATATTTGTTTTCATTTTTTATCCATAATATTGTGCCTTGGAAATTTGGTGGAACGTAACTTTTAGTCTTCTTTCAGAAAACCTACATAAATGACACACTCCCTTTTCTAAGAATTATTGGCTGGAAACCATTTGCAGGCACTGATCATCCTGTTGCACACTTGTATGATGTGAATACTTTCCAGTGTTACCTATCAGCAAATGTCCAAGAAATTGGCACTGATGTAGCGATAAATCAGGTATTCTATATTTGCTATCTTTTTCTTTTTTTTTGGGGGGGGGGGGGGGGGGGAGGAGAAATGGTTATTTTCATACTGCAGAAGTGCAGATACCAAGGTCATGAAGGGCCATTTTTTAAATTTTGGTTTGGTATTTGCAGGTGAGATATTCTCCAACTGGTGGCATGTATGTGACAGCTTCTAAAGATGGTGCTATTCGGATCTGGGATGGAGTGACAGCCACTTGTGTACGTCCAATAATTGGTGCCCATGGTACAACAGAGGCCATCAGCGCCCATTTTACAAAGGACCAAAGGTAAACTGTATGCTGGCTCTAAGATGCTTGTCTGTATATGATATCTGATGGTGCTGCTCCTGAAAAGTTGTTTGTATTGTATTATGTTTGATGGTTTGTTATTTCAAGATTTTATTTTAGTTTCAGATTTCTTAATCCGTTCTCTAATTTCTTGAAATTTATAAATGAGGAGTTTCAGATTTATAGGAATTCAAGTTCTAGTAATTTATTTATACTTTATGCTTTCGTTAGTTTTTGAAACATTATATATGCTGTGTTTGCTCGAATGAACCATCAAATTTTGGCAAAATTGAATTTATCTGGATTTTTAATACCCATATATCTGGGCGAGCATATGAACCCGTCTTCTTCCCTTCTTTGCTTCCGACAGGTTCAATGCCAAGTGTTAAATTGCTGTTCTGTGAACATACAGAAAGTGGTAGATTGGGAGGAATTTGAGTTATGACATCTGGCTATGCTGGCCTTTTTGTATGACAAGATTTGTCTTGATAATCAATCTAGTAAATTGTAGCTCATTAACTTTATTTATGTTTTTGATGTCTTTGGATCTTCTGGAAATACCTGTAATTGTATAACACAAGCTATACAAAATGTTAAATTTTCCAAAAGTAGATATTTTGTCTACCTTGTGGTGTAAAGCAGAAACTATGGAAACAAACCACTTAACTTTGATGATGCAACTGGATCTCATGCTTTTGCATGCTGGCTATGTGGCATGACTGACTCGTCAAGTTGCTTAGGTATGTTCTCTCCTCTGGGAAGGACTCTACCGTGAAGCTGTGGGAAGTTGGCACTGGAAGATTGGTCAAACAATATCTTGGAGCTACACATACCGTGTTACGATGTCAGGTACTTTCTGGTTCTAGGTCTTTCTTAAAGAACGTTAGTGGGGCATTTGCAGGTCTATTTTTTTAACCTCGCTTCTACTTCAATCATGTTCACGAACTGAGGCTTCCATGCAGCTGAGGAAATAGATTTAATTAAATTACAGTTTAGAGATGGACAGAGGTCTAGAATTCATGTAGCCAACCATGCATAGTGACAGGGGCGGAGCCAATGTAGGCCCAGTGAGGGCCATGGCCCTCACTGGGCCTTGGCCCGCCATTGAGTTGGCCTGCACTCAGGGGCGGAGCCAATGTAGGCCCAGTGAGGGCCATGGCCCTCACTGGGCCTTGGCCCGCCATTGAGTTGGCCTGCACTCAGGCCCGCTAGAAATTGAAACCCTCTCTCATCCTCAAACAGTTCCTCTCTCGCTCGCCCGCCGCCCACCCCCTCTATCCTTCTCCCTCTCTCTCGCAGAGTCGCTAGCTCTCGCTCGCAGCGACTCGCTGCTGCCCCGTCGGCTTCCACTTTTTGTCTCTCACCCTCACTTGCTCCGGCCTCCCTCCATGCCTGCGTCGGATCTGACGACTCGAACCATCGTTGGGGTCGCCGCTGAGTCGCTCGCCTCGCTCACCCTCCTCGGTCGCTCACTCCCAACCCTCATCGGTCGCTCGCTCGCCGCCTCTGCGAGTCTGCCTCACCCTCGCCGCCGGCTAGGGCCAGCTCCTCCGAGCTGAGGGCTCCGACCCAGCGAGGCGACCCCTCTACGCTGATCAATTTTATCCAAAAAGGTAAATTTTTTTATCTCATTTTTAAAGTTAAATGAATTTAAATTTTGTTCGCTAATGTTTGGTTAATTGATGTTGGGGTTTTGTTTTCGAAAATAAATTTATTAATGTGATGTTAAGATTGATAAATAAGTTTATCAATTGCATAGGTGCATGAAATTTGATATTTTAATTGTTAGATCAGTTGCACAAGTGCATGTAATTTGATATTTTGATTATTGGATCAGTTGCGCAGGCGCACATAATTTGATATTTTAATTGTTGGATCAATTGCACAGGCGTACGTAATTTGATATTCTGATTGTTGGATCAATTGCACAGGCACACATAATATGGATATTGATTAATTACAATTTGCATATTCCCACTTGATAAATTTATGAATTTGTGCATTTTTTAATTATCATTTGTTATATTGAATTTGAAACAGTTATGGATAAATTTTTTAAACGAAAATCTCCGTCGGTTGTAGAAGATATTGATAAGGAAAAATAAAAAAGTGTTACTTTTGATATTACACAACTTCCCACCAATCCTGGACTAAGGATTCCAATTTTGGACTATGATGTTAATATTCGAGATCAATCGAATGGGAGATGAGTGAATGAATGATAGTCTAGTTGTTTATGTTGAGAAAGAGATATTTTTGAAGATTAATAATGAAGTTATTATATAACGTTATCAAAATATGAAACATCACAAAGAATTATTGTAAAGTATTAAATAAATAATGTTAATCTTTAGTATATTTATATTCCTATATTATTTTTTATTTAGTAAGTTGCGCCCTCGCTGGAAATTTTTTCTAGCTCCGCCCCTGCATAGTGACATCAAGACTTGTAATTATTGTTGTAAATTACAGGTTAGAGGCATTTGTAGTACCTCTTGAAACAATCTTTTTTCACGATACTGCAGGTCAGAGTGCAACATTCCAAGAATGTGAAAAATACTTTCTAGTTATAGAAATGCTTGATAGTTCAAATTTATTGCCATGGGAAACAGATGATGATAGGGGTACCTGAAGAACATCAATCTTTCATATATTGTTGGCATGTTTAGTAATGGAGTTTGTCTCAAACGTGTGATTTGGGAAGGATCTCATGTGCTGTAAAGCCAGTAATGGTTACTGAATTTAAGGTTTTCCGGGTGATTTGCTAAAATTGATTCCTGTTCAATTTAGTGAAGGTTATTCACTATGCATTCGCTTTCTTTTGGATATTACCACACCTGGCGAGACAGGCCACTGATCCCACTGCTTGATAACACTAAACCCTTGATTATTAGTAGACTAACAAAGTTGTTGTTTCTAGTAGTAGTCCATATGTATGATTTTCCTTGAATGTGAAACAAAAGTTTTCTTTCAGGTGATTGGATATGTAGTTATATATATGTTTCTTAGAATTGTGAAGGTGAAGAAGCAAACAAACTACTAGAAGATTTGAAACTTTCTTTGTCGAATTGAAATGTAATCAAAATGCCGCCTTACTCTGTTCTCTGCAGGCTGTGTTCAATGATACAGAAGAATTTGTAATATCCATAGATGAGCCCAGCAATGAGGTAATATAGATAGATCATTTAGGCGACTTTGTATATTGGGATAAATGCTTGGCTTGATATATGTTGTTGTTGTGGGTGGATGTGCAGATCGTCGTCTGGGATGCCTTGACAGCAGAAAAAGTGGCACGGTGGCCGTCCAACCACATCGGTGCACCCCGCTGGCTTGAACACTCCCCGACAGAAGCAGCGTTCGTTTCCTGTGGGAACGACAGGTCAGTTCGGTTCTGGAAGGAACTTATTTAGACGCATCCAAAACGAAGCTTGCAAGCCTTGCATCTCTCTCTCTCTCTCAGAGTCCACGCATGCATGCACCATACAACAATTTAGCAGTGGTTTCAACAATTCCTTCCTTGTGGGTTATTATTCTGTGCCTGGATTTGGAACCCCCCCCCCCCGGCCTTATTTGATCAATTTTTCTTAGAACCCAAATCAATCCATCATTTGGAATGTGAAAAAAAGTAAACAAGCTATTGAACCGCTTGGATTGCATCGTTAAATTAGGTTGAATAATAGTTTATTATTATATAAATAAATAACATAATTATTATGTTATTCGTGTCAGATAACATAATAATTACCTAATACGAATAATTTCAGAGAAGGGGCGTGGCCCCATGGGGGTGGCGGGACTCACATACCATCCCTTACTATCTCGCGTCGATATGAGCAACATATCAATATGATAGTTAGAACTTAAAATATAAAATTGAAAAAATTTGTTAAAATAACACTATATTGCAAATTAGTAATTACAAAAAATTGACTTTTCCTTAACCATATTCTTATTACATATCATCATTATAAATATCTTCATTGTGTTGCATTTTTATTTTGAATAGAGTTTGAATCAACAAATTTTAACATAATTCTATGAGTGGCGTTTAATTTCTTTTAAAATTTTAAATTATTTTATTTTTAACATTCAAAAGAATTAAAAATTCCCAGTTCAATTGAGCATATTTTTCCAACTGAATCGATTCTCAATGTTTTCTTATTGAACTCTTTGGTTGAGACGAGTTTTCTTGGGCATATAAGTGACAAATTAGGCAAATTTTAGAGTATCTAGCGACACTACAATAGTCATGTCATGTAGGAAGGAAGGTTTTGAATGTGTTATTTAAATCAAATCATTATTTATTTTTTAAATTATAACTAAATCTTTACATATTTAAAATTATATAACTCGTAGGTTAGTGGTTTGGATGGTTTGGGTAATTTTAATTATAACATTAACAACAACTAATAAGAAAGATATTAAACATATCAACAATAATGATATTTTAATTATTTCAAAGGTTAAAATTTCAAATTATTAAGCCAATTATGGTGGATTTGCTAATTTACTTAATAACCAACTAAAATTTATAATTTTATGACAAAATAAAAAATTTAAATTATTAAAAACAATTTTTTTGCCAGGTTGATTTGATAGTTCACTAAAATTCAAAACTCAAATTAAATTATTATAGATAATTTTTAAAATTAACAAATTATAACTATTTTTTTTGGTGATTTGACAATTTAAGCGATTTATTTAATTTTTTCATGTCACTCTTATCTTTTTGCATTTACACTGCATTGCCTTTTTAAGTTATAGCAAGAGTCCAAGGTATCAATAATTGGACACCCTAGAAGTCCCCGACAAGGTAAGTTCACTTTACCCTGTGCAAATCAACGTGGGGTAGCTTCCAGATCTGGTACTGGTGGCTTGATTTTCCTTTTCAGTTCCGAATCTCATTCGAAGACATATTTTGTTGCAGAACAGAACAGAACAGAGTCATGTTGACCAGACCAATGGTCACACATCCTATCCTAATCAAAAGCTATTCCGGTCGGTTCTTTACTTGATGAAGTGTATCTTCGGGCTGGTCAACAATATCTCCATTTATTTATTTATTTTTCAAGAAATTCAAACTTCACAAGAATTATCAATCTTCAAGGACTTGCTACTGCCTCAATTAACATAGAATACTAACATTTGTACATTATTCTTCATTCCATTGATTGGGCTACACCAGATTAATCAAGCCACGATATAGCCCAGCCAAGGAAAACTTGGGTTTCAGAAGAAATTTAAATGAGCTCAGTGAACCTAAGGTTTTGCCCAAGCTCAGTGATTCTGTGTTCTAAGTTTGGCCTTTCACTGTGCCAGGCAACCTAATCTTTGGTTAGAGCTGACAGATATGTGCTCACTGCACCAATTAATATCTCCACTACAACACCGTATCAAACCTTATCCCCACTGCACCAGTTAATATACATTACTCTTGCCAAATTCCAGCATTCAGACATCAACGGGTACAGAAAGAACATTTTTTAGAGGTGTACAAGCTCCTCCCTCCATAACAACTCACCACCTTAATAATATAGTTTACTTTCACTTAAATGTTGACCATGAAAATAAAATAAAACAAACGTTCACTTAAATGTTCTTGACGGACTAGTATCATCGTGTTAATAAAGTTGAAAGACTAAAGAATGAACTTCCCTTAAACTAACTTCAGCCCAAAAAAAAGATTTCCTGGATTTCCAAGTAATAAAGTATGCTTTTGAAACCAAGCACAACCATCAGTCCGGATTAATCCAGTTCAACTATATGCAATTTAAACTAATAATAGCCAGGTGATTTAAAGATGCAATTATTAGTACATTTCACAACCATATTCAAGTATTAATCAAAACGCCTTACAAATTCACGATTATGCACCGGGATGATACAGACAACAGTTAAAGACTAAAAGAAAACAACAATAGAGAGAAACGGCCAAACACATAACAAAAACAATAAGTGGTGAGCAAAAGAGATAATAAGATTGGCAGGAGGACCTCCAGCTTTCATTTAAGCTGTAAGTAATTCAACTACAGGATAGCAGTAGTTTCTAAGCTCTATGAATCAAGACACAGGCTCCCAAGAGCTTCGTCTTGCTGCAAGAGAACTGCAGATATTCATGCTGGACGTAACAAAGTATGAACCGATATTCTATATTGAACTAAAGTTTATTTCTAAGAAAATCAAGAAGTATAACTTAAACCAAACTCATCAAAACAAATGAGATCAAAGTTCTACAATGGACCTGTCACTTGATAATTGCAATAACATATTGGCAAAATTTGGGAAAGATCAAAAGGCCCTCCGCGTCATTCTTTTTGGTTTCTTTACGAAACTTAATCGAATTTGTTTGAGCCGTCTCCTCTTCCTTGCCATTTTCTCAGGCAATGTTTCTCGTTTCTTCTCTTTCTTCAAAACCGTAGGTTTCTTGTTAAATCTGGGGTCCAGCTTATAGGCCTTAGGGGCTACTGGTACCCCTCTGCTTTCAGCTTCCTTGTAAAGAGCATTTGCTTTATCTACACGTCCATGAGCAACCAACTTACCAATCAACAAGTCATATGTTTTGATCCCAGGATTACAGCTATCCTCCTTCATCTTACCGAAAATACTCATGGCGTGGTCAATCCTCTCAATTCCACACAAAATCTTAAGAAACTCATAATATGCCTTCTTATCAAGAGCTTCACCAAACCCTGCAGAATTCATCCGATCAATCATCTCATCTCCTTCACCAGTCCTTGCCGCCTGATACAGACTCCTTATTAGAACAAGAAATGTGGTCTCATTTGGAAAACATCCCCACTCCCCCATTCGGTGAAACAAGTTCATTGCATCAGTGGTTTTACGAATCTTACACAAATTAGTAATCAACACGTTGAATGTCTCCACATTGCGTGGAACACCAGCAACATCCATATCCACCAACACCTGCTCGGCTTCTAATTGAAGCCGAAACGGGTCCTTTTTCCTACAAAGCTTACAAGCACAATCAAGAATGGCATTATAGGCTACAGTACCTATCTCAAATCCCCCACGGTACATCTCGCCGGCCAGCCTCCTGGCCTCGTCAAGCTTTCCATCAACACACCACCCCTTAATTAACACATCACATATATATTCATCAGGAAAGAACTCGTTCGCCCAAGCCTTCACCATTTTCTCCGCATAACTAGCAAAGCCATGCTCGCACAATTTAGTAACAATCAAGTTTAGAGACTCACGGTTCCGAGTATAGCCATAATCTTTCTCCATTCCGTCGAAGAAGGATACCGCTTGCGTCGGCCGGCCGGCACGGACAAGCCGGTCCACGGACGACTCGAGAGTTTTCTCCCCGGCCACGCCACGGCCGTCCACGAGGACCTCGTGGATCGCCTTGAAATCCTTCCGGCGACCGAAGTAGTCCACGAAGTGCGAGAACGTCTCGTCGGAAGGCTTGAAATCGGGCCTGGTCAGGATCCATTTGTGAAACCCTATGACTGTACGGCCGGCGTCGGGGGAGGAATTTAGGGTTTGGCGGATTAGGGACGCGCTCGGAGTGATGTGAGAGAAGTTAAGGTCTAGGCGTTGAGTGATGGAGAGAGAATCTGAATCTGAGTCCTTCACAAGCTCGGACGAGAGAGACTGGACGATCTCTGGTTCTGCATCCGCAATGGAGGCGGACGATAAGAGTCTGGAGAGGGAGAGAGAGAAGGATGGTGTGGGAAAGTGGTGGCGGTGGAGTGGCGGCGGCGGACAGAGAAATGGCGGTTTGGAGAGAGAGAGGTGGCTGCCAGGTCGTGGCAGTGACGGTTGAGAGGAAGAAAAGCGGCGGAGGAGGAGGACGCGCCCCAGCTGCTGCGGCGAGGGCAATGGCGTCGATGGTCTCCGCATTTTCAAAGAGAGAGGAGCGTTCACTGGTTCTGTTTCGCCATGAAAGTCATTCACCGGTAAACCCTAGACGGGGCAGTGTTATGGTGTGACGCGGCTCTTTTGTAACTAAGCTACGCTCATCTCGTAAGCCGTCCGATTACTAGAGATCTAGAGATGTGAAAGTGAAACGAAACGGGACGACCCAACACAGCCCAATAAAAACGGTGTTGGGCTGTTCTGGGTATGGGCCTTACGGCCTATGACCCAACACAATATCTAGTCTAGTCAGGTAAAAGCATATAAATATTTTTTAAAATTCTATTATAATTATAAATGATAACTCTTCAGTAATATATATATATATATGTTTTCATACAAAAATAACAAAAGAAAATAGTGCACATAGCCATCAGAAGTCTGATCTAAGTTATCTTATAGATACAATGAAGAAAATAAAGCTTAGGCTAATGAAAAATAATAAATGTTAATATTAGTTTTTATTTTCATCCTAAAACAATGAAAACAAAAACTGAAAACTTCCCACCAAACGAACAAACCGATGTCGGGTTTGAGCTGTGAAAATATTTTTTTTATAAAATAAGAATGAAGTTAAAAGTAAAAAAAATAAAAATATTCCCTTTAACTCTTATATATATCAAATCTTCCATTCACATGCATGTGTTGTAAACTACAGTATAAACAATGAAAGCTAGTGATTGCTTCAAACCATTCAAATTGAATGTTTGATTTGGGTCTATACATTTTTCCATTTAACATTTTTGGTTTTTGACAAGAAAAATAATCCAACTTGAGTATCAAAATTCACTCATCTTCTTTCTAAGTCTTAATTAACAAGATTTCATGCAGCAAATGCTCTCTATGGTTGGTTGGTTGGTTGAAACTCAAAATTCTCATTTTATGATGAATGTATATTAATTAGGGAAGAAATCAATCTTAAAGTCAAGAACTCTCATTGGTCCTTATAATTTTGCATTTGGCATTTTGGGCTCCCAGGAGCTATTTCAATTTTTTTATGATTCAAATTCAGTATCGAAGAGAAGATATGCTTTTGGGGTATTTCTTTACCTTTTAAATTATTCGTTTAATTTTATTAAGTCACACCAATAAAAGATAAAGCAATCGCATGCATAATGTAACTTTTTAGAAAATGTTAACGGTATTAACATGGTCCAAGATCATGCATTAACATGTGGACGAGAAATAACTTAACTTTAGTAAGTTGACAAGGTATTCACACGAACAATAAATGAATAGTAACGGTATTAGGAATCTGATTTGGTGGGGCCCACAAAACACACCTAGTGTCAATGTTGTAGAAAAGGAATAGTAACGGTATTGGCAATCTAATGGGTAAATTCCCAAATAGTTCAAAGCCACGATAACAAATTCTTGGCATTATCTTAACCCTAATCATTCTAAGTCCAAAGGATCAAGATGCAGTTAGCTAATCCCAACTTCCCAATCCCAAGTTATCTAAGGCTCTTCCTTCATTCCTTGTGCAGTCTCTCTCTTCTTGGTTGCAGGTCAATCTTAGCTCCGACCAGAATCCCTTGCGACGTCTACATGTCATCAGGATGCTAGTGCTACACAAACAGAGAAAAGTTGCATAATTTTTCTAGTAGTGAAATTGGATCACATCAGCTCGAAATAACTAAACCCCGGTTGATGTCTTCAGAAATGTCACCCACACTTTCACATACCATTGTGTTTAATTAGAAATGAAATTAGTGTATAAACTCTACTAGTGTAAGCAATTTCCATAAAAAAAAAAAAAAAAGAAGCTAACTGAGAAGTGTGGATAAAGAATGTTCCAAAAGAAATGCAATTATAAGCACTAATCACAGAGCATGATCTATGTATGATGATCGGCTTCCATAAAAAAGCTGCAAAGCTTCTGTAATCTTATGACAGATTAAATTAATAACTATTTTAATCTGGAGGATATAATGACTGTATTATATGGCTAGAACATAGGGTCATTAATTAATACGGTAACAACATGAATCTTGGCCTGAGAAAACATCATTCTATCCATATGGAAACGGAACAAAGCACACACATGAAGGCTTCTTACCATCATGAACTGAAGATCAAAGTTAGACATTTCGCAGGTTGCTTAATTATGGCCTTTTGATTATTAGGATTGCATCATGAAATAATTATTGAAGTTTTAGAGAGCTAGCTAGACACTAAGGTTTCAAGAAAAGCCTCAGAATCAAATGCACAGACTAGCTATTAATTAGTTGCAGTATAACAATGGCTTGAGCCCGCATGTTCCCACAAGGGAATCGCGTGCAGCATCGCGCTTTGGCTAATCATGCTCTTGTCATTATCATCATCATTATTACTATGAATACTTGTCGCGATCATGATGACGATCACAACAGGATCAAATTTATAGAGCATAAAGTTATTTAAGCAAGTGAGATGTGGACCTGTTCATAGGGAGCAGCTTTACCATCATCTTCCAGCCAGTTTTTATTGATTTCAGTACTTGTTCTAGCAAGCTCTCATGAAAGATGCTAAGACCATTTTTTATGTGACACGTCACTCACAAATGGGCCACCAAAAGCATATATATGAACTGATCAGTACTTTGCTGCAGCCAGCAAAATCTTCGCTGCAATGATGCTTTCAAGACCAGTAGTTTTCATGATTTAAGGCTTGTGGCTGGTTTTAGCCAAAGCAGTACTATTGCTGGAGAAGCATCCAACAACGGAATATGATGATCACTCTTTAACTAGGAACACTGCTCTTGGCACAATTCTTCTTCCTCAGATGCTTTATTAAATTTTCCAATTTCAGAACCCTAGAGGGGCTATGAACTTTTGCAGATTGGCTCCTGTTTGTGATTGATTTCTTTATTGTAACTTGGCTGCAAATTAAAATCATAGCGCTTCCTCATGCCCAGAATGATTCTCATTCTCATGTGGGCTGATGATGAGGCGCCTCATGAATCGACAGAATTAAACAACACTAGCTAGATGTACTGCTAGCTTAACATTGTTCTTTATGCTTTTTATTAGTATCAGATTTCTGTGGGCTTTAATTTGCCCGGGTTTCGGTTATTAATTAATTTTGTGGTAAAAGGGAGATTGCTTTAGTTGCCAACCAAGAACTTATTCTCTCTTCTGTGTTCCATGTCGATGAATAATCTTCTGCTTTTTGGTTGCAAGCCAGATGAAAATTCAGCTTATTCAAGCTGAAGAAGATGACAAAGGGAAAAGGAATGAGGATTAATAATCATTAGGACACTGAAGGCAAAGGAGAAGAAAACAACTGGGAAGCTGCAGAAGGAGGTGGTGGGTGGTGGTGGTTCTTCTGTTCTTTTAAATAATTGTAGCAATGAAAATGATTGGATTCACATAAAGAAAGAGAATCAATGATGAGTTGCAGCTTGGAAGGCACTGATCAGTTAACAACACATACCCCCTTTCACCTATATGGTCTCTTTCTTTCTGGCACACCCCAATTGCGAGCCATATATATCCATGTCACTAGAAAGAATAAGGGATTTCCCGGCGTTTGTTTTGCCATTTATGGAATTTCCGGCGTTTGTAAAGTAGATGCTACAATTAGCAATGCCGGTGATTAATGATGCACCTCCAAAGAGTTAACACAACCCCACACATAAGGGTTGGAATATATGATTCTACTGCTAAAAGTCCTATGAGGAGGACATACTTAATTGAACTGGTTTCTAAATTTTACAAAAACAAAAGAAAAAGTTACAGTCGCGAATTGTTTACTGATATGGAAAAATCTATACTTAATTAGACGATAAGCAAACTAAGAAGTCAGTAAAAATTCCAGATTTCACAATAATCCATGCTCATCTTTGTTCTTGTCGACTAAATCAGTATATATTAGTCCCTTGTTGAATGATGCCACATTACATGGATAAACTTTTTGCATACTTATTAAGCTACTCATGCTAATGAACCTTCACCCTGCTCCGCGATTAATTAAATCTGTTAAAAGAAAGGTTAGGTTGTGCAAGTTTGTAGAGATTATTTTACCCTAAATAACTGGGATTTCATGTTAATAACAATTCTGCTATAGAAAATGAAAACAAGGAAGTTGGGTAATTAAGCACAAAAATTACTAATTAGAAAAGATCACTGTATTCACTACTAATCATCAGGAAAGAAAAGGAAAAAGAAAGAGAAAATCAGGCGAGAAAGCACTGCCTTCTTGCTTGCTAGTTGCAAATATATTCCACTTGAATGTGAAGATTAAAATCAAAGTTCCCTGATAGTATTCGGAGATGCAATGATCTGATTGGGTGGTCAAAGGAATAATCCTCTTCCGTGACCAACCTAAGTTCTATCTGCAAATAAAAAATCATTCAGGAACAAAAGAGGCTGCAACATTAAGTAGATTAATGGCATTAACTGTGCAACAATTCTCCCTCAAATAGTTTAATTTTGGTGCACACTTTGATATCCACTGAAATCTAACTGAGATCTCAAAACTAATCTCTGTGAACAAAAAGATTTGATTCGTCCAGACATCTCGCTTTACATGTAGTTAAGAACATAAAAACAAGTGGGAATCAAAATGGAACAATGCTGCAAGGATATAAACAAATGGATACTTTCATTTTCATTGCATTATTTGACAAACATATGTGTGCCCAAGCGTACGGATATGCTGTTGGCTAAGAGAATTTACTACCCACGAGAGATGGGTACCACAGAATTTTTCATGTCTACTGAAATCTGAGAGGGAGAGAGAGAGGGAGGAATATATAGAGACGGGGGAGATTGAGAATCAGGGGAAAGAGAACCAAAGCAAGTTGCAATGATAGGGATAAAGAAGTTATAAATAAATGATAATTTGGATATTCAAATCCTAAATGCATCTTTCTTTATGGGTTGGAAAAGGAGAGAAGCTTTTCACAAGCACTTCGGCAGAAATATATTCTTCCTGAGGATTTGGATCCCTCTCAAAAGAGACCAGCCATATCATTGATTTGGCTTTGGTTCTTATTCCCCAATCATTTTAAATTTTCTGTGTACTGTAAAGATGATCAATTTAGAGAGAGAGGAGAGGAAAGGAAAATTCTCTACACTGGGGATAGGAGCCTTAACTAAGGAATCTTTTTGTGTTGTATGTAAACATAAGCAACAAGGTTTCATTTCTTTCACATTCAAAAAGGCTGTGTAGGGTGGGATAAAGATGCACAAAGCTTGAAAGAATAAAGATAAAAGCGAAAGAAAGCACCAGCAGGGTTTAAAAATGAGATGCCTGGAGATGGATGATATTGTGCATGTGTGCGCATTACAATAATCCCATCTACCGCGTGTTTGTGAATTATAAATTCACGGTCATATTCTATAGAACCATTATATTATAATATTTTTTACGATATCGTGTCTAAGAATTAGTTGATTTGATCCAACAAAGAACAACAAACATTATTATGATTTAACCTTTGAGCGGAGGATGGGAAGACTAAGTCAACTTCATCATTTCATGGTTCTGATCGTGCAACAAGAGAGAACTAAGGCACAAGTTCGAAGTAGGATCTCCATTGTTTCAAAACAGATGCAATCAAGTAAAAAGACAGAACTGAGAGAGAGCCCAATGATCATGACACAAGTTCAAAGTAGGATCTCCATTGTTTCAAAACAGATGCAATCAAGTAAAAAGATAGAACTGAGAGAGCCCAGTGATCATAACATTAGCCTTTCAAAGGGACAGAAATGTAAGGCAACCATACACTTTTAAACTACGATTGCTATAGATATAAGTCGGAATAAAAGCTGTGTACATGCAAGAGAGTTTCAAAGCTCAAATAAACCAACCCCTCCCAAACAAACCGAAAATTACAAAATAACCACAGCTTTTCTAAACCCTTTGCCAGCACCCACATAATTTCCATTCAGCAACTAAAAACCTAGGAACAACTAAGAGGCAGCACCGGTTCACTACTAGAAACACAATTGATCATCCATATAAAGAGATTTCAAAATCATGGATTAGATCAAATTGGCAGATCAGATTCTAGACTGTTCAGGCAGCGCGCGCAACAGCTTTGCAGACCAACGGATGCTTCATCTCCATGGAGAGCTTGAGCACCTCGGAGAGGTCCACCCCTCCGTCAGCAGCCACCCACTTGAAGCTCTGGAGCAGCTGAGCCAGCCACAGCTGCACAGTGGCCAACCCCAAGGCCTTCCCGGGGCAGACCCTCCTTCCTGAACCGAACGGAGCCAACTTCAGATCCGACCCCATTATTGCAATCTCCTCCTCCACGAACCTCTCTGGATCGAACTTGTCAGCCATGGGCCAGATACGCTCATCGTGGGTTATAGCCCACATGTTCACCATGGCAGTGGTGCCGGCTGGAATGAGGTGCCCGCCAACATGAGTGTCATGGATAGCAAGCCTTGCCCAGGACAGCAATGGACCAGGAGGATGGATCCTCAAAGTTTCCTTCACAATAGCTTGAAGATACGGGAGGTTTGGCAGGTCAGAATCACACACTGTTCTGGCTTTCCCAACCACAGTATCAATTTCAGCCTGAGCCTTCGCTTGGATATCTGGGTGCAAAACCATTCTGGCAATGATCCATTGCAAAAGAATTGCAACTGTATCAGTTCCCCGGAAGATCATTTCCTGAGATAAAATGGAAAATTTGTTAACATTATCACATAGGAGAAGATAATTTCCAATAGAACAAAAAGAACTTTCTTTCCACAGGCATCAAGTGAAAAACAAGAAAAGCAAGAGACAAGGAAAGGAATACAAATCCCGTCTTCATCAGTCCAAATCAAACAGGCAAAAAAGGAGGGAAAATTATTCAGATTCTCCATATCTATAGTTGCCCAAAAAAGAGAATGAAACAGATTTGCACTTAGTATACGCTTATAATACCCATACAAAATGAGAAAAAAGAAAACATAAAAAGGACATACATGCAATAGAAATGCAGCAAACAGTCATACAATCACAAACCACGAACAAAAATCATATAAAAATAAACAGACTAAGAAACTAGAGCACAAAACCTCAATGATACCAGTATAAGAAAAAGGGCCCACCTAATTCACAACAGATATTAACAAAGAGAATAAACAAAAGGAAAGTGGTTTCTTGAATGTTTCTGCAAGGTTGAAATGAAGAGGGAAATAACCCCATGTTGGCCAGGTGGCAAGGCTCTATAGTGGCCTCTTATGCCAGTGGGGAAATATCACTACCGAACCAGGCTCAAACACAGACTTCCATCTGCTTAGCTGCTGCATGTTGTGTGTGAACTATTGAGCCGGTGAGTTTATCAAGTGCACGCCCAAGGAGGTACTGGTTGCAGACAGGAAAGATAAACAAAGAAAAAACAAAAAGAGAACAGACTGAAGAAAAATACCCATAAAACGGCTATCATGTCAGAATCGCTGAGCTTGTTCTCATTCTCCATTCCAAGCAACACATCAACAAAATCGCCAGAACTCTCGTCGACTACTCCACCATTCTCAGAGATCTTCGACCTATGTTCCGATATGATCCTTCCAACAAAGACATTGACCCTCGCGACGAGCTTTCTGCACCTCTTTCTCACGCCCTGCAAATCCAACCAGCCAAGAAGCGGAAAATGGTCGCCCCAGTTGAATATCCCCAGCAAATCATATCCCTCGCTCACCAAACCCTCGAGCTCAGCGCCATCGCCGCCATTGTCACAAAACTCGTATGACCGTCCGAAAACGCTCATCATCACATTGTTCAACGATCCAAAATGTAAAACTCGCTTCACCTCAACGACGCCGTTTTTCTCCATCAAGTCCTTGACCTGAGCCGTCATTTGGAGTCCGATTCTCCGCCGGAACTCGCCGAAACCAGCGATGCGCTTCGGGCTGAACATGTGAGTCGCCGATATCCGCCTCAGGTTCCGCCAGTACTCGCCGTACGGCGCGAAGCCCATGGCCCGGTGAAAAAGAAGCTCGTAAGCCGACTCCTTCACCGGACGGTCGGCAAACGCCGAGCTTCCGAGAAGCTCCCTGGCCGTATCCGGATGACTCGAGATCACGAACCGCGTAAACCCTACCGAAAACGCCATTAACGGAACAGCCTCGAACCTCGTCGCAAGCTTGGCGAGAACTCGGTGAGTAAAAGATCCAGTGAAAGCAAACACGAGCCCCAAAAGAGGCACGCCGGACGGCCCCGGAATGGCGAGCCCAGGCGCAACCCTAAATCGGGCCTTGGACAAAGCCCACGCCAGGCCGCCGGGTGCAAGCCAGAATCCGAAAACTGCCGCGAAGAGAACGAAACAGAGGACAATCTCGGCGCTGAGCACCGAGGAGGAGTTACCGATCAGAGGATCAAACGCAGCGCAGGATTCCGACGACATTTCTGGTTGAGAGAGAGGTTTCTGGTTAGGGGGGTTGGTTCGAAAGGAACGAAACCAGAACGATGAAGAGGTGGTGAGACGAAGAGTGTGAAGAAGCGGTTTAAATAGGGAGTTGGTATGGGCCCCACTCGTGAATAAATAAAAAAAGAAATTAACGAGTGTATGTGAGTGGGGGCTACTTTCACGTTTCTCACCCTTCTCCGCCCACCGGGTTGAACCCTATAATAAAACGCGGGCGCCATTCTCACGGGCACACGTAACTCATGAAAACCACAATTATTATTTGGGCTATTATACAATTGGAGTAATTTTTTATAACATTAAGTATTTCTAGTGAATTCCCCTATTCGCACCTCCACCCCCTAATTTCATTCAATTACAAAATATCTCATTAAATACAGAAATATCTTGTGATCATGCAATTAATTTAAGAAATTATACTTTTTTTTTCAAAATTAAAAATATAAAATAAAATTATCAAATTTAAAAATATTTAACTTTTTAGTACTAATAACCCTTATTATTAACATTCATCCATCCCATTTTAATTACGATAAATACACTGAAATTCGGTGAATATATCATTCAACTCTTGTCATTTGGAATCATTTAAGAATTATATTTCATATCACCCATTTAATTGAGATAATTGGAGTAATTTTTTACAACATTAAGTATCGGATATTCTAATTTAGTGAATTCCCCTATTCGCACCTCTACCCCTAATTTCATTCAACTACAAAATATCCCATTAAGTACAGAAATATTTTGTGATCATGCAATTAATTTAAAAAATTAGACTTTTCTTGTCAAAATTAAAAATATAAAATAAAATTATCAAATTTAAAAATATTTAACTTTTTAGTACTAATAGCCCTTATTATTAACATTCATCCATCCCATTCTGATTACGGTAAACACATTCGGTGAATATATCATTCAACTCTTGTTATTTGCTATCATTTAAGAATTATATTTCATATATATTTCGTATCACCCATTTAATGGAGACAATTGAAGTAATTTTTTACAACATTAAGTATCGGATATTCTAATTTAGGGAATTCCCCTATTCAAACCTCCGCCCCCTAATTTCATTCAACTACAAAATATCCCATCAAATACAGAGATATCTTGTGATCATGCAATTAATTTAAGAAATTAGACTTTTCTTGTCAAAATATAAAATAAAATTACCAAATTTAAAAATATTTTAACTTTTTAGTACTAATAGCCCTTATTATTAACATTCATCCATCCCATTTTAATTACAATATACACATTGGGATTCCATGAATATATCATCCAACTCTTGTCGTTTGCTATCATTTAAGAATTATATTTCATATATATTTTGTATCACCCATTTAATGGAGATAATTGGAGTAATTTTTTAAAACATTAAGTATCAGATATTATAATTTAGTGAATTCCCCTATTCGCACCTCCATCCCCTAATTTCATTCAACTACAAAATACCCCATTAAGTACAGAAATATCTTGTGATCATGCAATTAATTTAAGAAATTAGACTTTTTATCAAAATTAAAAATATAAAATAAAATTATCAAATTTAAAAATATTTAACTTTGTAGTACTAATAGCCTTTATTATTAACATTCATTTATCTCATTTTGATTACAGTATGTATATTGAGATTTTGTGAATATATCGTCCAACTCTTATCATTTGTTATCATTTAAGAATTATATTTCATATATATTTCGTATCACTAAGAGGCAATTTGAGTAATTTTTTATAATATTAAATATCAAATATTCTAATTTAATGAATTCCCCTACTCGCACCTCCGCCCCCTAATTTCATTCAACTACAAAATATCCCATTAAGTACAGAAATATCTTGTGATCATGACGTGGACGTTGTTAATGACACGTAATTAATCCAGAAGATACTAAAAAAAGAAGAGTGTTGTTGAGGAAGGCGCGGGAGTGGAATCGGCAGGTCTGGCGCCGGCGCGTCATGGATGAGGGAGGAGTTAGTGCGATTTCGTGCACCCCATTTAATTAGTTTTACGAGAAACCCACCCCCCCCCTCTCACTCCCCCCGCCCCCCTTTCTCTCCTCTCCTCTCTCCCCTTCTCCTTCTCCAACAAGCTGCTTGCCGCCGTCGCCGCCGCCTAGACTCGCTGCCTCGCCTCCTTTCTCCTCTCCTCTCGCTGCCACGCCGGCCGCCGCTGCACGCAACCCTCCTTTCTTCTCCTCTCCTCTCTCCTCTCACCGCCTTCGCCTCGGAGAAGGAGGATGTAGCGGCAGCGGCGAGGATGCAGTGGTGGCGGCGAGAGCAATGAAAGGGGAGAGAGAGAGGAGGAGGAGGAAGGCGGGAGGGAGAGGAGAGAGAGGGGGTGGGAGAGACCCAAAATGACTTTTTTACCCCCCAAACTAAGGGTAAAGTTATCGCACAAAATCGCACTCCACCGTACCTACAGTAGGTGCAAAGCAGGTGAGCTGATAATCATAGGCTGAAACTCAACTGACATTATATATGGTGTGCGCCTATTGATAGCGACCCAAGTCAACGTCTGCTCCCAACCATATCCCCTCCTTCACCTTGTACTGCACCCCCGCCACATATCTCTTCTCTTCTCTCATCCATTCTTTTAGATAAATAGATAACAAAATATTATTCACATATTTAAATTTTAACACTTTTAATAATATTTTATATATTTATATTGACATAACATTTTAAAAAAATATTAATTTAATATATGATTATAAATGTCAAATATAAATATGTAAATAATATTTTAAAAATAAATAACTCTAGTCATTACTCTTAAAAAACTAATTAACTAATAATAAATGTATTTAATTTTGTAGACAATGTATATTTTTATATATTTTATTTTTTAACATCCAATTATATTATATATTTATATTTATATAACATATAATATAATATATTAATACAAAATATCTTCTAAACTTCATAGTAAAATATTTAAATAATAATTTTAATAACCAAAAATAATTGCACTGGGAGCAAAGTTTGGGGTCCACCTTCGCAAGATTTGCATAGTAGTACACAATTACACAGTAGCAAGGTTGACTCAAGTCATTCATTGTTCCCCGTTTGTGCATCCAAACGTGAAAAACATTTTGGCTTCAATCTAATTTGATTAATCTGATCTCAATAGAAAAAGTGAGGGAAGTTGCAAGAGAATTGTGTGTTAATTATTTTGTAATTACAGAATTGTGATTAATTGTTTAACATTAATTGGAGTATTGTGATAGATTTTTTCCAAGAATTAGGTGAGTGTCCCAAATTATAAATTTTGAAGGGATTTAAGTAGATTTTAGCCTAAATAAAAAATAAATTTTAAATGTTAAAAGTTATTAAAAATATTTTTTAATAAAATAATTAATTGTTAGTGTGGGGGAAGAATCCATCAAGTCACTGGAGACATACTTTAGACAGCATATTGGATTGTTTGACAATTTTTAGCAAAATTTATACCTAGTTTTGTGTCACAAAATGGAAAGTCTTTCATTTTATGATGTTGGTGGGTCAGGGACACACCTCCATCCATCAAGACACATATGATAATATTTGATGGTCAAAATACATAAATTCATCCCTTAACTTTTATTTGTTTTATTGTGATATTTTTAATTTTATGTAATTTTAATTACACTCTTGAACTAATTAATATGGTGTAAATTTATCTCTTAATTTTCATATATTTTTATTGTGGTATCTTTTAACTTTGTTTGGTTCCAATCGTATGATATAATTAGTTAATTTCAGGCTATATGAATAATTGATTAGTTTTGGAGTTATGACTGATATTTACATGTTTATGATAACTTGAGATTTGGATTCACCATATAGTCTATTGTTAATGCTCGTGAAATTAAAATTCAAATTCAAATTTTTGACACCATCTTTGTTTTGATTTTAAAGCTTTCTAATCTAACCCGATCAAATAATATTATTTTTGTTCTTGATATGTCTTTCAATGAAGGTGACAATGATAATGAAGGTACAGCTATTGGATTGGGGATTTGTCCAATTCTTTTAGGTTTTGTGGGTGAATTTTGGATGTTATTAAGAGTTCGTTTAAGAAAAAAAAAAATGAAAGAGAATAATTGAGTTTATCTTTTCTTTTGATTTTAGATTTTGTAATACAAACCAAATTTATATGATTAATACTAATAATCGATCACTATTTATTAGATGAGTGTACATCATACATTATAAACCACATTGATTAACTGTTTATGTGGCATAAAATTAAGGATGATACAAAAAAAAGGTCAAAATTAAAAGGGTGAATTTATTTCATTTAATATTAAATGATGGAGGAATATAATTAAAATAAAATAAAGATGAGATGTCACTGTAAAATAAAAGTGAAAATTAAATGATGAATTATTTTTTGGCATAAGTCACGATCGAGATATGTCGAATTTGTATCGATAGATTATGAGTTTAATTTTTATTTTTTTGTAATGAGATAAAATTTTATATTTATAATTTATTTATTTTTATTAAAATTGAGGAGATGAGTAAAAAGAGTGGGATAAACACATTGATATAAAGTTAAAAGGGGAATTTATGCATTTAGTTACTTTATATTAATATCTTGTATTATCTATCGTACGTGTGATATGGCATTGACGATGGTCAAAGATGGTGATCCATGCAAAATTAATTAAAGGGCTCAGACTGAAGTGAAAGGGCCTTTGCTTTCACTCTTAATAAGAAGTGGCAGTGGCTCAGCATCCCATGCTTTGCTGCAAGCTACCATTTCCTTCCCTTCCCTTCCCGTCCGATCACTTTGCTTGTTACAGAAGTACAGAAACTGTTCATTTAGTAAATTTTAGTAAGTAACCATTTTGAATATTAGTATTCTTCCACTTCTTCCTCCACCACCACCATTAATCCTTCCCAACTATTATTCTCCGATCACGTCCGTCTCCTCCGATCAACTTCCGAAGCCTCTCCGACAACATGAACAGCAGTACGTACGCTTGACGCTACTCTGAGCTCTCTCTCTCTCTCTCTCTATCTCTCTGTGTTGTTGTTTCTTCTTTCTCTTCTTTTTCGTGAAACAACACAGTACAGTAAAGAATCTTTATGTGGCAGAGAGAATCTTCAAACAAAGATTATGTGCAGTGACAAAAGCAATCCTCCACGTTCTCACACACAGTTTCTTTCTTTTTCGCCAAGGTTGATGGACGTCAAACTGGGCAAACCTTTTTCCACGACAACATAATACTAAAGATTGACTGCGATGTAATTGTCATTGTTTTTTTTTTTTTATTATAAACATGATGGAAACAATGAGAAACACACAAAGAAAAAGAAATAAATAAAAAGAAAAGCAGTCGTTCCTGTTCCTTTGAAAGACATAAAATCTTGGTTCGATTTTATATATGAATAGAAATAAAAATTATTGTAAATTGGGTGGGATGTGGTCTCTGGGACGAGCAGAAACGAACAGCCATGGGGAATGACACAGCTCGTCTCCTAGACAGACAGGTAAGGTAAGGTAAGTCTCTCTCTTTGTTCTCCCTGGATCACTTACACAACTAGAGATGAAAATTGAGAGATAAATTACTTACTTTAATCTTAATGTTTATATTTAGAATCTCATAGCAACTCAGAAGAAAGTTGTCATTTTGGGATGTTAAATCACTAATTTATAACTTTA
Organism: Diospyros lotus; assembly: GCF_014633365.1. Classification (NCBI taxonomy): domain Eukaryota; kingdom Viridiplantae; phylum Streptophyta; class Magnoliopsida; order Ericales; family Ebenaceae; genus Diospyros; species Diospyros lotus. The sequence goes on from NW_026267104.1 coordinate 2,067,544, forward strand.
AATAATGTTATGCATTCTTGAATTATAAAAAATTTGCTTCAATGGCATATGTCAAAATAAAGGTGTTATTTTAATATTTTTTTATTAAAAAATATAATTAAATTTAACGGATATAATTTTCACAAAATCTATGTATTTATAAAACTTTTTGATTAAAATAGAGTAGTTAAATTATAACTGTTGAAACAGTAGAATCAGAAAAATGACATAACAGTTCATGACACTTTTCCTTTTTCTCTCTCCAGAATTTGAGAAATTAGCATTCTAAGAATATTGTTGTCATTTTACAATCTTAGATGTCAACTCGTTGGACTAAAAAATTTTAAATTTGAGGTGCTATTTCAACAATTATTGACAATTATGGTGTTGACACCCGAATGACACTTCGAGTACTCTCATATTAATAAGATACTTAAGTAAATATGCCTCTAGGACATAAGTTAAGTAGCGGATAAGTGATATATTGAGATTAATACTAATAGATTATGAGTTCGATACTCGGCTTAGGCAAGAGCCAAAGACCTGCATGCGATTTATCTTATTTGCCAAAATTAAGAGCACGAGTTGCGAGGACCGCGCAAGGGTGATAATTCTAAGTTAATTCAGTAAATATAATTTGCTTGAAAAAAATTTAAAATCTTTATTAACTCAATCTTTTGATGGCTCAGTCTATTTGTAACACCCGAGAATAATTTTGAGGATAAAAATGATATTTGATAAAGGGCATAATTGGAATTTTGAAAAAAATAAGACTATAGGGCACACTAACACAGCTTTGGACAATCGAATTAATCAGAGAGAGTACCTCGGACCCTAGATAGTTAAGGAAAATGGTATAGTATCGACGAGCAATTAAAATCATGATTTTTAGTGATAAAGGAAATGAGATCGAGAACAATTTTCGGTACAGCAAAAATACAGCTGCCAATTAGGTCGTATTACCGAATTACTGTAAACGACGTCCAAAAAGTCAACGGAGAGTGTCAAGGACTAATATTCGATGTATAGAACAACCCTTAAGTGGTTTCAGGTTGAATCGAGTGGATTTGAGGTTAAATAAATCAGTTGGGCCTAAGTGTAATTTCCAAAAATTGCCCGAGGGAGGTCTAAACGACAATTTTTCAAAGGTTTCAAGGGAGAAATGAGAAGTACTAATCTTGAGGGTCTTAGTGAGGATGTTAGAAAGACCAGGGGCTTAAGGGTAAGGGCCAAATTGCAAAAGAAAAATTTTGGGGGGCTAAAGTGTAATTTTCAAAAATTTTGCACTCACATGGCAGTCTGGCCGCGAGTTTTGGCCAGAAAATCCGGCCATTTGGCAGCCAAATCTTGTCAAGGGATGGCCGAGGTCAGTCCTGGTGGCGTGAAGGGGAAGAAATGGCCAGAAATCAGCCACGTGGGGGTCGTTTTTGCCTATAAATACCGAAGGTATTCGGCCGAGAATGAAGCACCAAATCGAGCTCGTTTTTGAATGATTTTTGGAACTTTGATAGAGGGCTTTTGGTCTCTAGGCATCAAGGATTATTTTGGTAGTGTTTTGAAGCATTTTGGTGAGCTTTTGAGGGGGTTTCGAGTTCGGCCGAGGGTTTGAGGCGGTCCACCTAGCCGGACCTGTAACCGGGCATTTGGGCCATTTTTCGGTGGCCTTTTGACCTGATTTTTGTGGCATCGTGATCGATTCTCCAAGGGCTTTCGAACGGCACCGGTTTTGTGGCTATCAGAGCAGTCGCCGGCGACCGACTCAAGGTAGAAGATGATCGGCGCATGACTGTCGCGCGCCAGTTCAAACCAGTCAGCCACTCGCCCGCGAGTGAGGGCGCGTGAGGCCTGAGGTAATTTTGAATTTTTTTTATTATTTTAATAAAAATAAATTATGAATTATGGTGGAAGAAAATTTGGAAAAATGTTGGGTAAAATGGTCATTTTGTAATTTTCAAGATAAATAAAGCTTATGAAAAATAGGAAGAGGTATTGGAAAATCCTTAGAAAATTTTGGAAGTTAGGAATTATTTATTTATGAATTGTTATGAAGAGAAATCGAGGAAAAATCTGGAGTAGGTATTTATTAGAATTTTTGAGGAGAAATATAAAAAAAATAGGAAGAAATTATGAAAAAATTGGAAAAATAGATATTGATATGATTTTGAATAAACGTGGTGACTAGGGTATCGTTGAAGCTCGAGGTTGAAGTATGAGAGCGTCGAGCACAAGAATTGAGGTCAGGCAGGCAAATCGAGGCGACTTGCGCTCTTCAAGAAAGTTGAGTTACAAGGTGAGTGTTCTCCCCCAACTTTGTTTTGACTTGAGAGTGGTTCTACCCGAAAAGACTTTAAGTGACATGTGAATGATTTACTGTGAATGTTCTTCCCTATGGCTTGGTTTAATATGGTTGTCCAAACAGTTATTTACACATGCATTGAATTTTGTATGGTAAATTGCACACATTGAGATGTCGATTTTTATGCATGTTATGATTTTTCGACATTGGCTTGTTTTGTGTTGTCCATGTGGGGCGTGGGTTGGTAACCTGTGACGTAGCCCAGAGTGACAGCACTCGGGATGTGTACCTAGGATTAATGCTAGGTGACCCACTTGGGACGGGGCTGAGACGGATTTCACCCTACGGGACCCAAGTGGCGGGGCTGAGAGTGGACACCACCCCAGTTGTTGGCTCAAGTGGCGGGGCTGCGAGTGGACACCACCCCAGGTTCCTTTGAGCGATAGCATTAATGCCGAGGTGACGTCGATTCCGAGGATAGTGCTGATGTGACACTCTTGGGGCTAGGGTTGCGTTGGGTTTTGGATTGTTTTTGAGTTGGAGCGTAAAGCCTAACAATGACAATGTGGTGATTCCCGGGTTCATATGTCGAGGTTGTCCCTCTTAAGCAGGATTTTTTTGTCAATGGGCCGAAGTGGTTGTGTCGCCTTTAGAGAGATTGCATTTTCCCCGGTTAGGGTTAAGTGCTATGTGGGATTCTCTTAGGCTGGTGCATGTCGGGATTTATCGATTTTGTATATAATTTTTCATATCTGCATGAAAACGTTTTTGAACTCTCACTTAGATGATTCAGTATCTAATTTGGACTATGTCCTTGGAATATTCAAACGTTCCAGGTGAAAGCAGTGGCGCCAAGGGAAAGAATATCATCGAGATGTAGTGGCTATGTTTAGTTTTCGTAGGTTTTGTCCATGATTACGATGTTCAGAGGTTATGTAATATTTTGATATTTTCATGTGAAACATCGATTTGGTTATTGTAAATGAATTGTTGGTTATATATCATTGAGGTTTCGATCTTGTTTCCGCTGATGTGATTGTTAATACTTGTCTTAGTTTATTTATTATTAAATTATGATATGCTAAGAAGGTACGATCGGGATTGACGGAAAATAATTATGATGAGCGTATGAATATCAAGAGATTTATGCTGTGTTTGATTTTTGAAAAAAAAAAAAAATCCCAAAATCTCAAGTTAACGCACGCTTGAGGAAAAGTGGGGCGTTACACTGTTCCTGCTTAAGAGTTGAAATAAAAATTATATTTATTTGTTGAGGGTAAATCAGATGATTCTCGGGAAATTCCCGGCGCGGGGGGGGAGATTTTCTTGGTGCTTACCAATTGTTTCTTTGTTCTTCAGAAGATATGTATGTTTGACTTCCCTCGATTGGGTTCCTTGTCTATAGGAGCCTTGTGATCTGTCTGGATCTCTCAGATGGTCTTATTTTGCACCTCTTGCTTATCCGAGACGTTCTTTCTTTGAATTTTTTCTGTTTTCATGTAGGGGAGAAGGGGAAATAATGCCTCAGAAGATGGCCAACTAACAGACCTTGAGCATGGAGATGCAGAACCGGTTCTATTACACTATGCAATTGTTCTGTCACGTTTAGTACCGATTGCGTGTTTGAGGTGCTAAGTGCTAACCTTCTTGAAAATTTAGGCTGCAAATGTGGGGTTCTTCAGGGTGCTATCACTTGTAAGTGGATACTATCTGGTTTTGTTGCCAAGAATGCATGATTTCACAGCATGATTTCTGAATTTTTCGTCTCATTAGTCATTACTTTCCAGGCAAAACCTGATGCAGGCAAATTGATTGTTGCTACCATTGCTCTGTTGATAGCATCCACTTCAAGTTTAATGATTGTATGTACTACCTGTATTCCCCCCATCTTACTTTTTTACCCTTGTATTGGTTCCTTTTTTGGTGTGTCTTGCCTATTTTAATCATGAAGTTAAGTAGTCCTTCCAGTCCTAAAATAATTGGGCCCTGATGGCTTTCCACTTTCCAATGTTCATGCTGCGGCCGAAATTTGGTGTGAGACATTGTGTCAAGGGATATCCAAACAGGACGAAGCACTAGATGCAGTCAAGGGCACCATAATTGGCATTCTTTTGATAGTCATAGTTGGGTAGGACCGTAGCACCATCGTGAAACATGTTGGTTTTAGTGTTTGTGATAGGCTGCTTTCCCTCTCTATCTTAACAACCAAAAATCAATCATTAAGCTCAAAAAAAGTAGTGCTGGGACTTCTGCTTGTGGAGTCCAGAGCTTCTAAGACTGAAAATTTTTGTTGGGAAAAAAGCTTATGCTAGTTTACTAGAACTTTGAGTATTAAAAGACCTATTAAGCAAATATGCATACTTGATTATTATCTCATCCCAAGAGGCTGCCCATCTTTTTCTTTACAGTTCAGTTAACACAGCACTACAGGCATGATTGTTTTTTTCTGCTAACAAAAGAGTTGTTGCTCGGTTGAGAAGGGATTTGTTCAGTCACCTCATCCACCAAGTTAGTCAAAGTTTTCCTTGCAAGTTTAATAATCTATCCCGACACAGTAAATTCCATTCTGATGTTAGAGAATCATATTTTTGTCACTTTCCACAGGGTTCGCAATTTAAAAGCATAAGAACACTCTCTATGTGACTATTTTTCACCATGGCTGATGGTTGCAAGAAATAGCATTTTTTGATGTTGCTCGTATAGGAAAACTGCTAAGTAGGTTATCTGAACGCACACGAATTATAAAAAATGCAGCAACATATCAACCTCTTTCAAGAATTGACTAGCCTTTCTACCATGTTTATTGGTCTTGCTCTCATGTTTGATACATCATGAAGTTAACATGTAATTTCTCAATCATTTATGACCAAAGTATGAATCGTTTTATGCGATTCCCATTTAACATTTTCGTCTTCTTTTTTTATATTTATCTTCAGTGTTGGCCTTCACTGAAAAAAAATAGATTTGTTTTTCATAATTCGTGTGCGTTCATAATTAATGAGATTTTAATGAATTCATAATTAACCTAAATGAATATAATAGATTTGTTTTTAACCACTTCACTGGAAAAAAAAAAAATTTTGTACAATCAAACAAACTCATTGCACTCTATAGCCACTTTAATGTAAGATACCTAAAATACCTTTAATGAGATTTTAAAATGGAAATGTAATACCCGGGAATAATTTGAGGATAAAAATGATATTTGATAAAGGGCATAAATGGAATTTTGGGAAAAATAAGACTATAAGGCACACTAGCACAGCTTTAGACGACCAAATTAGTCAGAGGGAGTACCTCGGACCCTAGATAATTAAGAAAAATGGTATAGTATCATCGAGTAAAATAAATTATGATTTTTAGTGATGAAAGAAATGAGATCGGGAACAGTTTTCGGTACAGCAAAAATACAGCTGCCAATTAGGTCGTATTACCGAATTGTTATAGACGATATCCGAAAAAATCAACGGAGTGTGTCTAGGACTAATATTTGATGTATAGAACAACCCTTAAGTGGTTTCAGGTTGAATCAAGTGGATTTGAAGTCAAATAAATCAATCGGGCCTAAGTGTAATTTTTTAAAATTGCCCGAGGGAGGTCAAAACGGTAATTTTTTTGAAAGTTTCAAGAGAGAAATAAGAAGTACTAATCTTGAGGGTCTTAGTGAGGATACTAGAAAGATCAAGGGCTTGAGGGCAAGGGCTAAAATGCAAAAGAAAATTTTGTGGGGGCCAAACTGTAATTTTCAGAAAAGATGCACGCACATGGCAGATCTGGCCGAGATTTTGGCCAGAAAATCCAGCCATTTGGCAGCCTAGGATCGTCAGGGAGTGGCCTAGGGAGGTCTAGGAGGCGTGGGAAAGAAGTTTTGGCCGGAGATTGGCCATGTTGAGGGTCATTTTTGCCTATAAATACCGAGGGCTTTCGGCCGAGTTTGAAGCACAAATCAATCTCTATTTTGGATGATTTTCGAAGCTTGGATAGAGGGCTTTTTATCTCTAGGAGTCAAGGATCATTTTGGGATCGTTTTGAGGCATTTTGGAGTGGGTTTGGTGACTGATCGAGCTCGGCCGAGGGTTTGAGGTGGACCGCATTCCGCCGCCTGCAACTGGCCATTTGGGCCATTTTCTGGTGGCCTTTCGGCCTGATTTTGGTGGAGTTGTGATCGACTTTGCAAGGGCTTTCGGAGGGTACCGGTTTCATGGCCATCGGAGCAACCGCCGGCGGCCGGCTAGAGGTTGAAGACGGTGGCGCGTGACTGCCACGCGCCAGTACAAATTGTCCAGCCACTCGCCCGCGCGTGAAGGCGCGTGAGGGCTCAGGTAATTTTGAATTTTTTTTATTATTTTAAGAAAAATAAATTAGGAATTATGGTGGAAGAAAATTTTGAAAAATGTTGGAGAAAATGGTCATTATGTAATTTTCAAAGTAAATAAGGCTTATGAAAAATAGGAGGAGGTATTGGAAAATTTTTAGAAAATTCTGGAAGTTAGGAAATATTTATTTATGAATTGTTATAAAGAGAAATCGAGGAAAAATCTTGAGTAGGCATTTATTAGAATTTTTGAGGAAAATATAGAGGAAATAGGAAGAAATTATGAAAAAATTGGAAAAATAGATATTGATGTGAATTTGAACAAATGTGATGTCTAGGGTATCGTTGAAACTCGAGGTTGAATTATAAGAGCGTCGGGCACGAGAATCGAGGTCGGGCACGCAAATCAAGGCGACTTGCGCTCTTCAAGAAAAAGTTGAGTTGCAAGGTGAGTGGTTCTACCCGAAAAGACTTTGAGTGACATGTGAATGGTTTACTGTGAATGTTCATCCCTATGGCTTGGTTTATTATGGTTGTCCAAACGGTTATTTACACATGTATTGAATTTCGTACGGTAAAATTGCACACATTGGGATGTTGATTTTATGCATGTTATGATTTTTCGGCATTGGCATATTGTGTTGTCCACGTGGGATGTGGGTTGTTAACCTGTGACGTAGCTCTCGAGTATCAGCACTCGGAATGCGTACCAAGGGTTAATGCTATGTGACCCACTTGGGACGGGGCTGAGACGAACTTCTCCCTACGGTACTCAAGTGGCAGGGCTGAGAGTGGACACCACCCCGGTTGTTGGCTCAAGTGGCGGGGCTGAGAGTGGACACCACCCCAGGTTCCTTTGAGCAATAGCATTAAGGCCGAGGTGACGTTGATTCCGGGGATAGTGCTGATGTGGCACTCTTGGGGCTAGGGTTGCGTTGGGTTTTGGAATGCTTTTGAGTTGGAGCGTAAAGCCTAACAATGACAATGGGGTGATTCTCGGGTTCATATGACGAGGTTGTTCCTCTTAAGCATGATTGTTTTTGCCAATGGGCCGAAGTGGTAGTGTCGCCTTTAGAGAGATTGCATTTTTCCCGGTTAGGGTTGAGTGCTATGTGGGATTCTCTTAAGCTGGTGCATGTCGGGATTTATCAGTTTTATGCATATGATTTTGCATATCTGCATGAAAACATTTTTGAACTCTCACTTAAATGATTCAGCATCTAATTTGGACTATGTCTTTGGAATATTCAAACGTTCCAGGTGAAAGCAGTGGCGCCAAGGGAAAGAATATCATTGAGATGTAGCTGCTATGTTTAGTTTTCGTAGGTTTTGTCTATGATTACGATGTTCAGAGGTTATGTAATATTTTGATATTTTCATGTAAAACATCGATTTGGTTATTGTAAAGGAATTATCGGTTATATATCATTGAGGTTTCGATCTTGTTTCCGCTGATGTGATTGTTAATACCTGTCTTAGTTTATTTATTAAATTTTGATATGCTAAGAAGGTACAATCGGGATTGACAGGAAATGATTATGATGAAGGTATATGTATCGAGAGACTTATGTTATGTGTTTGATATTCCCGAAATCTCGAGGTAATGCACGTTGTGGGAAAACGGGGCGTTACAGGAAAGCCCACATTGCCATTAGCCTCATTTACTAAAATACCCCTGTCTTTTTCACTGACATTTCCCCTCTATCTTCTCTTCCAATATTCACGCTTTTACTTTCTTGTCTCCATTGCTGAAACCATCAAACTTAACCATTTTTTCTACATTCAATCTTTTACATGTTAGGTCATTTAACTTCTTCATCAATCAACGCAGCGACCTCATTGAATTCGCATTCACGAGAAGTTTCCCTTTCCAACAAACATTCAATGTATTGATTTTGATTTATATTTGTTTTGTTTTTCAAAAGTATTTTTGTGTTGGCATTTGCTTATTAAAATTGTGTAGAATGATTGTGATTGTGAATAAAACATTTTTGGTAGATATTCATTCCAGATCTGTGTGAAAAAAAAAATTCAAAAAAGGCACACCGTCATCGAAATTTTCAGAAGTGGCACACCGTAATCGGGTTTTGTTGAATAGCTTATCGGGCTTTGTTGGGAAGCCTATCGAGTTTTGTTGGGAAACTTATCAGGCTTTGTTGGGAAACTTATCGGGTTTTGTGGAAAGCCTATCGGGCTTTGTTGCAAAGCCTATCAGGTTTTGTTGGGAAACCTATCGGGCTTTGTTGCAAAGCCTATCGAGTTTTGTTGCAAAGCCTATCGAGTTTTGTTGGAAAACCTATCAGGCTTTGTTGGGAAGCCTATTGGGTTTTGTTGCCAAGCCTATTGGGCTTTGTTTCCCAACAAAGCGTGATAGGTAATTTTTTGTTAATTTTATAAATTTTTTTATAATGGGATTTTTTCCTAGTTTCTCAATAGTTTGAAAAAAATTAAATCACTGATTTGGAATTACATTTCCAAATTTTATTTTATAAAATATAGTAACATTTACTTGGTTTAATGTAAACACTTGATAGATAGAAGGAACACTTAATCATTCATCAATTTCACTTAATTCCAATGTGACGTATATTCTGTTTGAGGTGCATTTTCTATTTAATTAACTCGAAGAATGTAAAAGATATTAAATTAGTGGTAATTGAAGCAAAAAAATAATTATAAAATAAAAAAAATAAAAAATTGGCAAGAAATATCCTATCGGGTTTCGTGACCCATGAAGATAGCCTATCGGACTCGATAAGCAATTTCTTGTCAATTTTTTAATTTTACAATTTTTTTTTTTGTAATGGGGTTTTTTCCTAGTTTCCTAATAGTTTGAAAAGTTAAATCACTGATTTGGAATTACACTTTCAAATTTTATTTTTTAAAATATACTTACATCTAGTTGATTCAATGTAAACACTTGATAGACAGAAGGAACACTTAATCATTCATCCATTCCACTTAATTCTAATGTGATGTATAGAGTTGTTTGATGTGCATTTTCTGTTTAATTAACCCGAAGAACATAAAAAAGATCAAATTAGTGGTAATTGAACCAAAAAAATAATTGAAAAATAAAAAAAAATAAAAATTGGCAAGAAATATCCTATCGGGGTTCGTAGCCCATGAAGATAGCCTATCGGGCTTTGTTGGGAAGCCTATCGGGCTTTGTTTATTGCCAATTTTTCAATTTTACAATTCTTTTTTTTTTTTTTGTAATGGAGTTTTTTTCTAGTTTTTCAATGGTTTGAACAATTAAATTACTAATTTGAATTACACTTTCAAATTTTATTTTATAAAATATACTAACATCTATTTGATTCAATGTAAACACTTGATAGATAGAATGAACACTTAATCATCTATCAATTTCACTTAATTCCAATGTGATCTATAAAGTTGTTTGAGATGCATTTTATGTTTAATTAACCCAAAGAACATAAGAAGAGATCATTTTAGTGTTAATTGAAACAAAAAAAATAATTAAAAATTAAAAAAAAAATGAAAAATTGGCAAGAAATATCATATCAGATTTCGTGGCCCATGAAAATAGTTTATCGAGCTTTGTTGGAAAGCCTATCGGGTTTTGTTGGTAAACCCGATAGCGCATCCCAACAAAACTCGATAGGCTATCTTCATGGGCCACGAAACCCGATAGGTTATTTTTTGCTAATTTATTATTATTATTTTTTAATTTTTTTAATTATTTTTTTGGTTCAATTACCACTAATTTGATCTCTTTTACGTTCTTTGGGTTTATTAAATAGAAAATGCACCTTAAACAAAGTATACGTCACATTGGAATTAAGTGGAATAGATGGATGATTAAGTGTTCTTTCTATCTATCAAGTGTTTACATTGAACCAAGTACATGTTAGTATATTTTATAAAATAAAATTTGGAAGTGTAATTCCAAATTAGTGATTTAATTTTTTCAAATTATTGGGAAACTAGGAAAAACCCTCATTACCAAAAAAAAAAAAAAAAAATTATAAAATTGAAAAATTGGCAAGAAATTGCCTATTGGGCTTTGCAACAAAGCCCGATAGGTTTTCTAACAAAGCTTGATAAGCTTCCCTCGATAGGCTTTGCAACAAAGCCTGATAAGATTCCCAACAAAGCCCGATAAGCTTGGCAACAAAACCTGATAGGCTTCCCAACAAAGCCCCGATAGGTTTTGCAACAAAGCTTGATGACGGTGTGCCACTTTTGAAAATTTCGATGACGGTGTGCCTTTTTTAAAAATTTTTTTTCACACAGATCTGAAATGAATATCTACCAAAAATATTTTATTTACAACCACAACCATTCTACACAATTTTAATAAGCAATGTTAACACAAATACTTTCGAAAAACAAAATAAATATAAATCAAAATCAATACATTGAATGCTTGTTGGAGAGGAAAACTTCCTGTGAATGCGACTTCAATGAGGTCGTTACGATGATTGATGAAGAAGTTAAATGACTCAACAAGCAAAAGATTGAATGTAGGAATAATGGCTAAGTTTGATGGTTTCAGCAATGGAGAGAAGAAAATAAGAGCGTGAATATTGGAAGAGAAGAGAGGGGAAATGTCAGTAAAAGAGACAAGGGTATTTTAGTAAATAAGGCTAAAGGCAATGTGAGCTTTTCATTTTAAAATCTCATTAAAGGTATTTTAAGTACTTACATAAAAGTAATTATAGAGTGCAATTAGTTTGTTTGTATGAGTTTAAAACGTTTTTTTTTCCAAAAAAGTGAATAAAAACAAATTTACTATTTATAAAGTGATTAAATTATGCAATTTCCACTTATAAAAAATACAGCAACATATCAACCTCTTTCAAGAATTGACTAGTCTTTCTACCATGTTTATTGGTCTTGCTTTCATGTTTGATGCATCATGAAGTTAACATGTAATTTCTCAATCATTTATGACCAAAGTACAAACCATTTTATCCAATCCCCATTTAACATTCTCGTCTTGTTTTTTTATATTTATCTTCAATGTTGGCCTTGCTTGTTGTGCCGACCATTTCCATTGCTGTACACAAATTTGGGCGCTTTCTATCACGACCCAAAATTCGGGGCCGTGATCAGCACCATCTCCCTAAAAGCCACAAACTCAATAAGGAATAGTAAGCCTTACAATACATATAATCCTTCAAATATTTAACAATCTCATATACACTACACAATATATGCATTTTCATTAACTGATATTGAAGTGCCTACTGTGCTAAAATCCCATTACACACTCACAATACTCAAAATTTTTTACTTTACATAAGAAAGGAATATTAACTTCCCTATACTCAACCCGTGAGATGAAATGCATGTGCTGTAGTTGGAGCGTGTCTAGAGTAAATGAAGTAGAATCGTTTACCACAACTCCTACCGTCAAAATGAAGTCAACCTACAAAATCTAAAATATTGAGGGGTAAGTAAACTTGACACTGGCTTAGTAAGGGGCGAAATGCATTATAATGAGGGGAAATATAGAATCAATGCATCAATATAGAATATCATGCTATAACATTTCAATAACATATAATACCGAATGAGAAATGATGAATAAATATGCACATTGGGAGTAAACCATTTAGAACTAGAATTCACACATCATTTCTTTGGTACGGCCTATCTCAACCCCACCAAGATCCACTTCGGTGGACTAACTCATGCCAGATATAAACAAGGATGGCAGACTATCTCACACCCGTCCAGAGTGAACTATTTCACACCCTAACACATACGTGGTGCATCAACAACTAACTCTTACTATGGTTAACGATACAAGGTTCTAACTGTTACTCCATTTAACACACATTTCATACCAACATTTGGTATTATCTGCAATATGTGCAAAACAAATAATATGGATTCTAATTTTCCCGTATGCAATTCCCAAGGAAGTTATGAATAGTATATATAGAATACTAGAATAATGAAAGGTATGAATACAACAAATATCACCATAATACAAATTCACCCACTCACAGTGTTATAGAAAAGGCGGGATTTCCTCATACGCCTCTCGACTAGGGCGCGTCAAAATCACCTAACAAAATTATCAAATTACATAAGAATTAATTAAATACAAAATTTAAATCCCCTAGAATTTGGACCGAGCCAAATGCTGCCCCCAACGGCCCAAAACCCCAAAATAAAACAACCTAGGCCAGCCACACCGCCGACGTCCACTTTTGGTCGAATATTTTGACGATCAGAACCTACCATTAGAAGCGTCTAGCAATGGAGGTCAATATATACAAAAATGAGCCAAATCTAACGGCTGAATTTCTGTAGATCTGATTTTTACATTTCTGGCTAGATTTAAAAATAAGTTGTTTGACACCGCTGGCCGCATTTTCCGGCGATCCGAGATTACCACTCGACTCCCTTACCCTCATAGACCAACGTATCCAAAAACCATCAAGATCTAACGATTAGATCTTCGTAGATTTAACTTTTAATTTTTGGCCAGATTTACAATGTCGCTGCCGGCCACCGCGGCCGACAGTTTCTGGTGATCCAAGGCAGCCATCCAATACTCTTAACCCCATTGGCTAACATACCCAAAAACCAACAAGATCCAACGGCTAGATCTTCCTAGATCTAAGTTCAAAGTTTCAACCAACACACCCGCACGCATATACATACACCTCTCACAAATTTGAACTAAAAGTGAAGCTAATGAAAATAAAAGTCTTACCTTGTTGTAGATCTGGGTCAATTTCACGGTGAAAATGTTGTCAGATTTAGGATCCAACGGTTAGATTGCCCAAAATCAGTTGTGAGAGAAAGAGAGAGAGATTGTTGGGCGGCAGAGAAGAAGAAGAGGGGGAGAAAATGGGAGCCCTACCTTTTTTATATGTCTATTTGGGCTTGGCTCCCCCCCTTTGAGCCTTCTCTAACAAAGCCCAAAGGCTAGGCCTTACAATAGAACTCCCGGGTTAAGCGTGTTTGAGTTGGGGAAACTTAAGGATGGATGATCCCCTGGTAAGTTCGCGTAAACCCATCAGGATAAGTTGTTTCGGTCCTTCATATCGCTCGATGCGGGATGTTACAGGTGGTATCAGAGCCGACCTTTGGTGAAGACGGTCCGATGAGGGCGGGGAGTGGCGCTAGGGCTTGAGGGCCTGTGCAAAAAGCGGCTCCTGGCAGGTTTCTAAGATAGCAGCCTCCAAGGGGGAGAGCTGAGACCAATTGTAAAGTCGCATGATGAGGACGTCATATGCTCAATGGGGGGAGAATGTAATATCCCAAGAACCCAGAGAAATGTAGTATATATTGAGGATAAGTAAGGAAGGAAACAACACCAACTAGATACTTTTTGCACTAAATGTAGACAAAGAACTCTCGGATTAAACGTGTTTGAGTTGGAGAAGTTCAAGGATGGGTGACTCCCCTGGAAAGTTCACGTAGACCCATCAAGATAACTTGTTATGGTCTTTCCTATCGCTCAATGCGGAATGTTAGACTTTCTTCATGAATTTTCTCACAAGACGCAAGCTGTGGTTGCTATTACTTCCTCAATTCTCGAGATTTGTTGGTGGCATTAGAAATTTCAGTTTCCTGTCTGTGGAATCTCTCAGTATAATAACCATATGTTATTAAGTCTTGCCATTACCAGCCATGAATCGAAACCAATTTGGATACCTCATTCAATAAGTTATTTCGGTAAGAGTTGCAATGATCAGCCACAAAACTATATCATCTCCAAAAACTAAAAAACTTTATGTTGTTGTGTCTTGCAATTATAAACATGATCAGTTGACATGATTGAAAAGGGGCCAGAGAGTACAATTGTATTCGGTATGTTGTGCCTAGGGTATCCTAAGAAATGCTCCCAGAATTGGACATTCTTGTTGATTTTTCTACTAAATGCACAATTTTTGTGTAGGAAACTTTTGGTGCTATACGCGCAGTAAGATCTTTTGCTCAGGAAGAGAGTGAGATTTTGCCCTATTCTCATAAAGTTGACGAGACACTAAAGCTTGGGCTTAAAGAGGCTTTGAGTTCCATAATGCATCTCTCTCTCTGTGCAGAAAAACAGCAGTCAGCAGTAGCAGTAGTTTTTGATGTTTTCTGCTGCAGAAAGGAGACGGATTATTCTTTGGAAATCTAAATGCAGCATCAATGCTGTCAGTTACCACAGCAGGGATCTATGGAGCTAGTCTGACAATCGCAGGATCTATGATTCCAGGATCTCTAACAGCTTTCATTCTTTTTAGCCTTACAGGTAATTCCCTCATTTTTTTCTGCTTTTGAATCAAGGCTATTATACCACTGAACAGGTTTCCATCCATTAGAGTTTCAAATTTTGGATTATTTAATTGACTACCTCAACTATGTCCACTGTCAGTGGGATCATCAGTATCTGGATTATCATCACTATATACAATAGCAATGAAAGCTGCTGGAGCTAGTAGGCGGGTTTTCCAGCTTCTGGATTGCATCTCATCTATGCCCAAATCAGGAAATAGATGTCCTTTGGGGTTAGTTCTCTGAATTCCTGTCCTCTAATCTATTTCACTATTTATTAGTTAGGGCAGACCAAGTGTCTGAGGCTCCCCATTTTGCAAGAGTAAAGGGAGTTTGAATGTAGCCCTACCCGTAGCTTTGCAAAAAGAGTTGTTTTCATAACTCGAACCCAACCTGCCAATCATAAAAGAGCAAAGCTTTCAATATCTTTTAGTCTTGACAGCTTCTGAATTCATGTTATTGAAAAAGATATTTTGAAATTGGAGAGTGAAGAATCATCACTATTAGAATCATTTATAGGGGACTTGGGGGTAGAACCCCCAGAATTTTAAGAATCCCACTTTGGAGATTCTTTCTGATGTAACTTGACCATAATAAAGGATAAGAATCATCTCACAGTTCCACCCTCCAGTCTGGCATATCCCAAAGGCATGCTCACGATGTATATGCACACATTTTGATAAGAGACAAAGACAACCCCCTTTCAAATTCTTACATTATCAAACAGGCATAACCCAGATTGTTGTTCGCATTGTTGGCCCATTTTGATCCTCAAGAACTTGAGCATTGTTCCTTCGAGCATCATTGGTGAGTAGTGCTATTATCTTAACTTTCCTGATCCTTTCAAGATCATTCCCCTTTTCTCAGTCATCATTCCTTACGCAATCCCAAGATGGACTCTCTTTTTGTTCTAACTGGAGATGAATAATTCATAGACACAAAAAAATGAAAAACTTGAAAAACAATGCAGTGTTTGCTAAATACATCTTCTGAGACAGTTGTGTCTGGAAGTAATAACACATTTTTTTTTTCTTTTGCAGTGATCAAGATGCAGAACTGGAGTTAGATGATACCTGGTTTGCCTATCCTTCTTGCCTGAGCCGCATGGTACTCATGGTAATGATACTCTCCTTGACTTTTCTCAGATGGAAGACATTATATCACTTTTAATTCGAGAGTTTTCTGATTAAAAAGATGTCATGTTTTTTGGATATAGGGAATATCATTGAAGCTACAGCACGGTTCTAAGGTTGGTCTGGATGGTCCAAGTGGTGGTGGAAAGGTAATTTTTGTATATTCCCATGGATATTCGTTTTGTGCTTGCTTTTTATCTCCCCCCACCCCACACCTCTCTTAATATCCTAAGAGGAGAAAGATGCCATTTTATGGGAATGTGTTGTTTTTTATGGATAGAAGCATAGGATGCACATTCCAGCACTCATCTTTTTATTTGTGAGATGCAGATAGCAAATCTAATTGAAAGGTTCTATGGTCCCATCAAGGGAAAGATTTTACTAAATGGGATTCCTTTAGTAGAGGTATCTCATGAACATCTTCACAGAAAGGTAAAATTGTCCTAAAATACTACAGCAGACAACTTTGTGCATTCAACTTGGGATTGCTTGCTTGTTGCTAATGCATGAAAAGTTTTTCAATCTCATGGACTCTGCTCTTGACAACACATACTAGCATAGTGAGCCAGGAGCATGTTCTCTTCAACTGTTCCATAGAGGAGAACATTGCCTACGGATTGGATGGCAAATCGAATAGTGATGATGTAGAAAATGCTGCGGTAAGACTTAAGTCTCTTCAAATTCGACCAGCAACTATTCTCTGCCCAATACTTATGACTGCGATTGTGTTACTCATTGAGTACTGCAGAAAATGGCTAATGCTCATGAATTCATTTCCAAATCCCCGGACAAAGACCAAACCCAGGTGGGAGAGCGTGGGTTAAGGCTTTCAGGAGGTCAGAAACAGAGAATCCCAATAGCAAGAGCACTCCTGATAAATCCAAAAATCCTCCTGTTAGATGAAGCCACAAGTGCCCCAGTCCAGATCCCATCTTCCAGATCTCACCTGACCAAACAACATGAATTCATGTTGCGCATCTAGTTTTTCTTTACTCTAGTTGTCTTGTTCTTGTGTAGGATGCCATGGATTCCCTTGTGAAGGACAGGACTGTTCTAGTCATAGCTCATAGGGTGTCGACTGTCAAAAATGCAGACATTATAGCAGTTGTTTCTGATGGTCAGGTGGTTGAATGGGGCACTCACGAGGAGCTCCTCAATAAAGATGGAAGCTGGAACCTATACCGCATTAGTAAGAAGACAATGAAAAACTTGGAGAAAACATCAGATTTGGCAGAATGCTACTCATTAGTTATTACTGATTCATCAAACCAAAATCCATGTGTCCTGTCCTCATTTCTGTTGAAAATTATTTGTCAGTTTGCCCAGTCTGACCTCAGTAGGGGAATGAGGAGTTTAAAATTTAGTATTTGATAGGATATTTCAGTCTATGTCGCACGGAAAAACATCATAGGTGCCGTTTTCTCGTTTTCGAAATATTTTGAAAACGTTTCTTATTCCCGTTTCAGACCCTATTTATGCCTACTTTTTTAGAAAAACATCTATTTCCACGTTTCCGTTTTTTATCGAAAATGTTTATCGTTTTCGTTTCTGTGCAACATAAATTTCAGTCATATTTGATTTAGATCTAAGACCGTTATCTTTAGTCAAATTTTATCTTGTTCATATGATTATAGTTAGGACAGTATGTTAGAATCATCTTACATTTTGGATTGGATTTTGTCTATAATTAGGGGCATACGATGGATTCAGAAACTTCATGTCTGTCCTCTCTATATGCTTGTTTCTTCTTCCTCTACTTTCTTCCCCATCCTTTCTTTACAACTGACCAAGTTTACGTACAATGCACGGTTCTTCCTCACCTTTTAAATGGAACTAGACCTTAATTCTTGAAATTTCAGGGAGCTTCTTAATTGCTCTTTTGTTTCTTTTTTCATTGTAATTCATGTTTTTGTAGGCTAAAATTAATTTCTGAGGGGAAAGCTCAAATCCTCAAATATGGATGGACAAATATATATGCATTAGTTATTTGTTTTTTTTGACATTTTCTTGACAAATATATATATATATATATTTATCTTAATTTATTTTTATAATGTGTTGTGTTGTCGTCGTTAAAATACCAGATATGAAAATTATATATGGATAAGTTTACAGTAAATTTTTTTTATTGTTGATGGCGTTTTGTAAAATAAGAATAAAGTTATATTTAAAAATGATAATTCTAAAATGCAAAAAAATTTACTATATTATATAAGAATCATGCTAGATGTACATCTATTTTGTACATTTTAGGCTACATAAGAGAGTATTATGACTAAAATACCCTCCGCCTCACATGCACCTCTATGCGCCTCATGAGGGATTTTTTTGTCATAATACCCCCTTATGTAATTCAAGATGTACAAAATGAGTATACTAATAGCATTTTCCCTTATATAAACGTATTTAAGAATGATTATTTTAAAATTGAGATTTTATATGTATTTATCGGAATAGAATTTGAAGAGTTGGGTTGTCACACCCAACCCCACCAAATTACGATTTTGCCAAGCAAGCCAAATCTTTAACCCACAACCGAACTTCAACTAATTAATTATTGTGGACAAAGCTCAAGCCCAAACTTCTTCCAGAGCAATAACGCTTCTAAGCTTCACGCGGGCCAACAATGAAGACACGGAGCTTTTCGCGTCAAGCTCCTCTCCAGTTGGCCGCCTTTTCTCGTCGTTGCGGTGGACTGCCGATCGTCTTCAAGCGAGCTTCTCTCATTCATTGCACCGGCAGAACCTGGAGCTTATTCCCCCCTCGATTGCGGATGCGGTAGCTACAGTGTTGACAGCAGAGACACAACTCCTCTAACGGTCGAAAATAAGAAACCCTGCAACGGTCGCCGATCTGCGATCTCCTGGATCCAGAGATCTTCTCGATCTCCTCTTAACGGT
Source organism: Diospyros lotus (assembly GCF_014633365.1). Lineage (NCBI taxonomy): Eukaryota > Viridiplantae > Streptophyta > Magnoliopsida > Ericales > Ebenaceae > Diospyros > Diospyros lotus. The sequence goes on from NW_026267104.1 coordinate 2,086,417, forward strand.
CGCCGGCAGTTGTCTTCCTTGGCAAGCAAGTTTCATTCCTCTAACGGCTCAATTCCTGGGCATAAATCTCAATTTCTCTCTTCTCCATCGATCCCAATTTGTTCAATGTGGCATTCGGAACGAGCTTCGACTCCACCCGCTCTCTTCAGAACCTTCCAGTAACAGCGAGCGACAGTAATAAGAAGAAGAAGAAGAAGAATACCACTCAGAAAACAATATCCTAGGCATGGCTCTGGCTCCTACTTCAGCAGTTCGCCATTCTCCGATTCCGCCAAGTCTTCTCTCTCCATCTGCTCTTTTTGATTTTTATCTACTTTGATTGCTTCTATATATTGATGGTTGTCGTATGATGTATTTCAAAAAGGAGCAATCGAGAAAATTAGGAAAATACATAATTTATATTTCAGACGTACGACTAGATCAAAAGTATTTCGCTGTATTTGATGTTCTTCTTGGAATAGGAGAGAATAAACTTCTCGGTGTTTGCTTCTTTTCATATATGTATATACCTAATTAGTAGCAGTTTTTTTTTTTTGGGGTATGTCTTTCTGTATTGTGTTCTCTTTTTGGCCCCTGACCGTATCGAGATTCTGAATGTATGTCGAGTGTTTTGATATCTGGTTTCAGTTACATGGGCGTGAATGTTCAGAGGTTACAGCAACAGTTTGACGCTGAAGCTTTGAGTTCTTCTCATTGTTGTTTTAATAGTGGGAAGCCTATTTCTCAAGGGGTTTCTACTTTTGTTGATGGATTTACCGTGCCATATAGTCAGTTTTTGATGAACTTTGGTAATCTCCAATGGATGCAAAGAGGTGTTACCAAAAAACTTGAAAATTTTCTTGTTCTTGGAATCTTAAATTGAGCTGCAAGGATATGCGCTAAAGCATGGAGAGGACGCTTTGAGAACTAACATATCATATGCAGCAACTTCCATACAGTAGAAACAAGGACACGAGGTGCATAATAATGGGATAATCCACTGAACATGGTAGGTCCTCATCCTATACCTACTTCTTTTTCCTCACTTCTCCTCCTCTTTCTCCTTTGCCTACTTTAAAGCCATTTAGGTTTTTGCTGTTATTTCGATGTTTTGGCTCTTTCTTAATTTATAAATTTTGCAGTAACCCAATCTCTTCATTTGTATTTGAGAAACAGTGGTCGACATTATCCTTTCCTCTTTCTTACTGTCCGTGACAGAAGAGGTGCTTTGTCTATTGAGGTAATTTCCTTCTCTTGATCAGTAGTTTTCCTCAATTTTCATGGGATTAACTTTGCTATTTTTTTTTTCTTTGCAAGCAACAAAAATCTTTGTACGTTCATTTCTTCATCTTGCCAGGTGTTGTGGAGGGTTGCTTTGCCAATCAAGGTGTTCCACTTGTTCTTTTATTAGTAATTCCCTTTAACATTCAATGGCAAGGTATCTCTTGGCTGTTGTAGCATCAGAACTTTGTGCCAAAAATTTTGGATGCCTGGAGCACTTTTATCTCAGGCCATTAATCTCCAAAGCTAGATGCAGGCTTTAGATTTTGACTGTTTTCAAAATGTTGACTTATTATTTCCAGAATTTTACTTATCGGTGCTGACTTGATGTTTTGTTTTGTTGAAGAATTTTGCTTGACTACAAAGTCTGACTACTCTCTCATTTGGAATTGTGATGTTTTATGACATGGTATTTCAGGTATTGTTTAAATTTCTTATATTTGGGCATGTTTTTCTTTTTTGATTTGTCTTTTTAACCACTAAAATTCTTGGTCTCACTTCTGTTTATGTCTAAAGGATCATCTCGAAGTCATTTTGAGTCTTTTAGCCAACAGTCTTAGTTCAGTCTTCAAGAGATTTGCTGTATTATCATTTCAAGGAGCTTTAAGATGGTTCATTGTTTTGCTTCGTTTCTGCATTCTCTCAATGAAACAAAAAACCACTATGTTTTTGTTTGAAACTTAGTTTTGTATGCTCACTTTAGAACTTTGTTCAGAAAGTGATAAGATTCTTGAATTGTTCAGAAAGTGGTGCATTTTTAATTGTTATTGGTACGGATATGTTGGTTTATTTTTTCTTGCTTATCCTTATTTTTGCTTGGTGTGGATGTGTTGGTTTATTTATTTATTTCTTAATTTGCCTTATTGGTGTTGACTTGAGGTGTCCTTGCAATGAAGCATGGCAATCCATTCCAAGGATTGAATTATAGACATCAAACAAAGAATTGAAGTCAAAGGAATATACTGTCTGTTAAGGGATCCAGAAAATATTTTAAGAGTAAAATATTATGATTATTCTGTAGAACATTAATGATAAGGAGATTTAAAAGTTGGTTTTTTAGCTGTTTATCTTAAAAAAATTATTTTTATGTGATTAAAAATTTGTACAATTCAAGTGAAATAAATTCTATCAATTTTTTAGCAACTCATCTTCTTTAGAATTTCAAAATTATACAGAAAATAAACTTGAATGAATCCCAAAACAGTAATGCACTAACAGAGAGGTCTCTCTCTCTCTCTCGCTCACTCGCTCCCCCTCTCCCCCCTTTGCAGAGTGTTATTACTTGTAAGTGGGAACTACCTAGTTTTGTTTCCCAAATAGCATGATTTCTCAGCCAAATTTCTGAATTGTTAATTCTCATAGGTCATTACTTTCAAGTCAAAACCTGATGCTGGCAAATTGATTGTTGCTACCGTTGCTCTGTTGATAGAATCCACTTCAAGTTTACTGGTTGAGAGCCCAATATTTCCTTTTATTTCCTCGTATTGCTTTCCCTTTTCTTGTCTGTCTTGCTTATTTTAATCATGATTCTAAAATAGCCCTTCCATTTTAAATTAATTGGGCTGTGATAGCTTTATAATTTCCAATGTTCATGTTGCAGCCGGGATTTGGCAGGAAAATCATTGACACTGTGTCAAGGGTATCCAAACAGCAGAGCAAAAGGCTGGAGCATTAGATGCAGTCAAGAGCACCATAATTGGCATTTCTTTGATTGTCATATTTGGGTAGGAGCATCACGAAACTCATTGGCTTTTTGCGATATGCTGCTTTCCTTCTCTATCTTAACAGGTAAAAACAAAACATGTAAGCTTAAAAATGTGGTGCTAGGGACTTCTTCCTGCGAGTCTGAAGATTTGAAGACTGAACAATCCGTTGTTTGGCATTTCTTTGATTGTCATATTTGGGTAGGAGCATCACGAAACTCATTGGCTTTTTGCGATATGCTGCTTTCCTTCTCTATCTTAACAGGTAAAAACAAAACATGTAAGCTTAAAAATGTGGTGCTAGGGACTTCTTCCTGCGAGTCTGAAGATTTGAAGACTGAACAATCCGTTGTTTGTGTTATATTATGAATTTCTGTAAGCAATTGCTCTTTCATTTCAAGCCATGTTATACTTGATTTTTATCTCATCCCAAGAAGTTGTCCATCTTTTTTATCTTTGCAGCTCAGTCTCCACACCACTTTGGGGATGGATATTTTCTTCTACCAAGGAAAGGGTTGTTGCTCGAAGACCAAGACTTTTGGTGGCCAACTTCTCCTGGTCTTCATCAAAGAAGAACCAGTCCTTCACGTTACATTGGACCTTGAAATTCTTGGACTCTAGTCTTTCTCTATACAAGGATGGAAAGGCTTGTAATTGTAAACTGGACTGTTCTCTTTGCGACAGGTGTAAACCACAATGGGCAAAGTTCTCAGGACTAAATGCTAAGGAAGTGATAGAGCTTCTCTCCTGGACAGACAAGTAACTCTTTGTTCTTACTTTCTCAGTGACCCAGTTATGGTTTTTCTGGACCAAAAATTCTGCAACTATTTTAATTTCTGGCATTGCCCATGTGAAATATTTTAACTTCATTTTGGTGGATTATACTTATTTATTGAGGGTAGATCAGATGATTCTTAGATGGAAAAACCCTTGGGGATTTTCTCGGTGCCTGCCAACTGTTTGTCTTTATGTTTCAGAACCTATGTCTCGATAACTTTCTTGACTGTTTTCCTTTAAGCAATTGCCCTTTCATTTCAAGCCATGTATTCTTAATTATTGTCTTATCCCAAGAAGCTGTCTATCTTTTTATTTTTTTGCAGCTCAGTTTCCACAGCACTTTGGGCATGGTTGTTTTCTTCTGCTAGTGAAAGGGTTATTGCTCGGTTGAGGAAGAACTTGTTCAGTCATGTCATCCACCAAGTTAGTTTAAGTCTTCCTTGCAAGTTTAATAATCTATCCTGACACAATGAATCCCATTTTGTTGCTAGAGAATCATATTTCTTGTCACTTTCCACATGCTTGGATACTTAATAGCTTTGAAACACTTTCTATGTGAAGGGTTTTCACAGTGGTTGATGGTTGCAGGAAATAGCATTTTCTGATGTTACCCACATAGGGGAACTGCTAGGTAAGCTACTGAAGATGCGCAGATTATAAAAAATGCAGCAAGTACCATTACCAACCTCTCCAAGGCTGTAAGCAATGTTTGTACCATTGTTTATTAGGCTTGGTTTCATGTTTTCTACGTAATGAAAGTGAACATTTAATATCTAAATCATTTATGACCATTGACCAAACTATGAACCTTTTTTATGCAATGCAGATTTAGCATTCTCATCTTGTTTTCTACTATTTATCTTCAGTTTTGGCTTTGGTTGTTGTCGCGGCCATTTCTATTGCTGTCTGCAAATTTGGGCTCTTTCATCGTAAACGTTATCACAAGACACAAGCTGCAGCTGCTGTTACTTACTCAATTGCTGAGGTATGTTGGTTCCATGTGACTCTCTCAATATAATAACTTTATGTTGTCAAGTGTTGCCATTACCAGCCATGAAACCAATTTGAATATCTCATTCAACAAAGTTATGTTGTTAAGTCTTGCAATTACCAGCCACAAAACCATATTTTATCTAACAATTAACAACTTTATGTTGTTCCATATTGCACTTATAAACATGATTCATAAAGGGTTCAGAGAGTACACTGTATTACACATTTATGTCTATTTTTGCCTAGAGTATCCTGAAGAATGCTTCCAGAATTGAGTAATGGTGAGGCATATTTAAAAAAGTGAATGCATAAAGAAATTGGCAAATATGGTTTCTGCATACCAGTGATGGAACACAGTTATGCATCTAGAGAATTTTTGATTGTTGTGGTTTGAATAGTTGTAAAACCATTTCATTGTGTTAATTTCGCATAAGTATTTTAGAAGTTAAATATTACTCAACAGCTGATAAAATACTTATGTTTCATCATTACTTACCCTTGTTGATTTTTCAGTTAAATGCACAATTTTTGTTCAGGAAACTTTTAGTGTCACATGCACAACAAGATCTTTTGCTCAGGAGGCGTATGAGATTTCACACTAATCTTCGAAAGATGTCGAGACACTAAAGCTTGGGATTAAACAGGGTGTGAGTTCCATAATTCCTCTCTCTCTCTCTCTCAGAAAACAGCAGTCATTAGCAACAGTTTTTTGTGTTGTTTTTTGCTGCAGAAAGTAGTTGGATTGTTCTCTGGAGGTCTAAATGCATATTCAACACTGAACAATAGTGATCTATTGAGGTAATTTGACAATCACAGGATCTATGACTCCAGGATCTCTAACATTATTTATTCTTTATAGTCTTACAGGTAATTCCCTCTTTTTTGCTTTCATCTGACTCGAGCTATTAAAACACTGAACATGTTTCCATCCACGAGAGTTTCAAATTTTGGCTTATTAGCTGACTAACTCATCTGTTTCTACTGTCAGTTGGATCATCTGTGTCTGGGTTATCTGGCCTGTGTATAGTAGCAATGAAAGCTGCTGAGCAAGTAGGTGGGTTTTCCAGCTTCTGGATTGTGTCTCATCCATGCCTTAAGTCAGGAAACGAATATCCTTTGGGATTAGTTCTTGGAATTCTCTGCTCTAATATGTTACTTTATTTTTTAGTAGTGAAAACTTGTTGCTTGATGTCGTGGAAAAAGGTATTCTGAAATGGAGTGTGAAGCAGCATTACTATTTCTTTGGGGGAATTGGGGTAGGACCCAAAATTTAAAGAGTCCCACTTTGGAGATTCTTTTAGATGTAACTTGACCATAATGAAGGATATGAAACATCTCTCAGCTCCACCTTCCAATCTGTCTTATCCCTAGGATATGTGGACAATATTTGCCAATTTTTTATGAGGGAAAACAACTATCTATCAAATCCTTACGCTTTCTAATAGACAGACAGACAGACAGAGACTTTTTCCTTGAACTGTGTCATAACCCAAATTGTTGTTTACTTTCGAGCACCATTTTTGAGTAGCCATATTATCTTTACTAATCCTTTCAAGATCATTCCCCTTTTCTAAGTCAGTCCTAGGCCATCCAAGGTTGAACTCTCTTTTCCTTCTAATTGTAGATAACATAATTCATTGACACTGAAAACCTTGAAAAAACAATGCAGTGTTTGATAAATTCATCTTCCGGTACAGTGGTGTCTGGAAGTAATAACACATTTTTTATTGCAGTGATCAATATGCAAAACAGGAGTTAGATGATATCTGGGTCTGCCTATCCTCCCCGCCTGATCCTTATGGTGCGCAAGGTTGTGATACTCTCCTTGACTTTTTGCAGAAGGGACATAATTACACATTGTATGGCTTTAAATCCAGTAGGTTCTGATTATAATGGTATCATGTTATGTTCATGCAGAGAATATCATTGAAACTGCACACCCTGGGTTATGGGTTTCCTTGGTTTGTTCGAGTGGTGGTGGAAAGGTAGTTTTTATATACTCCCATGGATACTTGTTCGTGCTTTTCTTGTTACTTACATATCCTAAAAGGCAAAAGATTCCGTGACCCTCGCAAAGCGGTGGGCTGCACTGGGGATGCGCTTTGATCCTAAAAGCTGAAAGATTGATGCCATTTTATGTGAAAATGTGTGTCGTTTTTTGTGGATGGAAGCATGGGATGTACATTCCCGTACTCATGTTTTTATTTATGTACTGCAGACCACAATAGCTAACCAAGTTGAAAATGTTCTATGGATCCCATCAAGGGAAAATTTTTACTAAATGGGGATATACTAACTTACAAACAACTTTATGTATTCAACTTTGGATTCTTTGCTTATGTAATGCATGAAAAATTTTCAATCCTATCAACTCTGCTTTTGAAAACACAGATTAACACAGTGAGCCAGGCGCCTGTTCTCTTCAATTGTTCCATAGAGAACATTGCATACGGATTGAATGGCAAAGCAAGTAGTGATGATATGGAAAATGCCGCAGTAATTTTCTCTTCAAATTCAACCAGCAACCATACCATCTTCTCTGCCCAATACTTACGACTATTATCATGTTACTCACGGAGTGCTGTAGAAAATGGCTAATGCCCATGGCTATTTTTCTAGGGGTTTCTATTTTTGTTGATGGATTTACCGTGCCACCTAGTCAGGTTTTGATGAACTTGGCCATCTTCAATAGATGCAAAGAGGCGTTACCAAAAAACTTGAAAATTCTCTTTCCTTTGGAATCTTAACAGGAGCCGCAAGGATATATGCTAAAGCATGGAGAGGACGCTATGAGAACTAACATCATGTTACACATCATCTGCAGTAACCTTCCAGACATACAATCAAGAACATGAGGTACACAATAATTGGACAATCCGCTAAACATGGTAGCTCTTCCTATACCTACTTCCTTTTCCTCACTTCTTCTTCTCTTTCTCCTCTGCCTACTTTAAAACTATTTAGGTTTTCACTGTTATTTCAATGTTTTGGCATATTCCTAATTTATAAATTTTGCAGTACACCAATCTCTTCATTTGTCTTTGAGAAACATTGGTCAACATTATCCTTTCCTCTTTCTTACCATCTGTGACAGAAGAGGTGCTTGTCGACTGAGGTTATTTTCTTTTCTTAATTAGTAGTTTTCCTCGGTTTTCATGGGATTAAGTTTTTTTTTTTGGCTTGCAAGCAACATAAGTCTGTACCTTCTTTTCTTCGTCTGGCCAGGTGTTGTGGAGGGTTGTTTTACCAATCAAGGTGTACCACTTGTTCTTTTTATATTGACATTCAATGGCGAGGGTATCTCTTGGCTGTCGTAGCATCAGAACTTTGTGCCAAAAGCTTTGGATGCTTGGAACATTTTTATCTCAGGTCATTAATCTTCAATGGTAGATGCACGCTTTAGATTTTGACTATTTTCAAATTTTTGACTTATTATTTCCTAAATTTTACTTATGGGTGCTAACTTGATGTCTTCTTTTGTTGAAGAATTTTGCTTGATTATGAATAAATGCTGACTACCCTTTCATTTGAAATTATGATGTTTTATGACATGACTTGATATTTCGGGCATTGTTTAAATTTTTTTATAGTTGGGCTTGCTTCTTATTTTTTTAGTTGTTTTTTTAATCATTAAAATTCTTTGTTTCCCTTTTGTTTATGTTTATATTTATAAAGGGTTATTTTAAAATTATAATAAGTTTTTTAGTCAATAATTTTGGATCAATCCTCATGAGGTTCATTGTATTATCATTTTAAAGAGTTTTAAAATGTTCCATTGTGTTTGTATTCCCTCAATAACAACTAAAACAATTGTGTTTTTTTGTTAGAATATTAGACTACGTTCTTTTTACTATTTTCAAGTTATTTTTAATTTTTAATTTTTTAAAATAATAAAAACACATTCTTTTTATTGTTTTTAAAATTATATTTTTGAAAATAAAAAAAATTATAAAAAAAATTCAAAATAATAAAAAGTTATTTTGAATGAAAACACATTTATTTATATTTATTATTATCATAATAAATAATAATATTTTTAATTTACTGAATAATCAAAATTTTAATATTTTTAATAAATAATGAAAACACATTTATTTATATTTATATTATTATTCTAAACTCAAAATATATTTATTTATTTATATTTTATTATTGTAATGGAAAAAAATATTATAAAATTCATTAACTTTAAAATATATATATTTTTAACAATATATTAACATTAAATATTTTTAATTTATTGAATAATTAAATTTATTAAATAAAATATTATTAAAAAATTATTTTTAAAATTTCAAAGAGAACGCGGTTTCTAACTTTTTATTTTAAGAAATGATTTTTCAAAATGATAAAGAGAACGCGTTTGTCAATTTTTTAAAAATAGACTATCAAAACAGAAAATTAAAAATAAATTTAAATTTAAAACTAAAAATTAAAAAATAAAGAAAACGCAATTTAAGTTTTGTATGCGGACGTTAGAAATTTGTTCAAAAAAGATGTAGATACTAGATTTTTAAAGTGTTTATTCATATCTTTCTTTGTTAATTTTTTATTATTTTTAATAATTAATGTATTTTTAATTGTTTATTGGTATTGATACTGTGATTTATTTTTTTCTTGCTTATCCTTAATTTTTTATTAGTGTGTATGTATTGATTGATTTATTTATTTCTTAATTTACCTTATTGGTGTCCTCTTGAAGTGACGCATATGGCTGTTGATTCCAAGGATTGAATTACAAACATCAAACAAATAATGAAATTCAACTAAATATACTTGTCAAAGGTTCCAGAATATATTTTAAGAGAAATATTTTAATTATTTTATAGAAAATTAATTATAAAGAGAATTAAAAATTGGTGTTTAGCAATGTATACCGAAAACTTAGGTTGCCTTTTTTTTTTGTGTTGTTTTCAGGTTATTTTTTTTTAAATAATAAAAATATGTTTATTTTATTATTTTAAGACAAATAATAAAAAAAATAATTTTTATTAATTAGATTTATTATTTTATTTTAATAATAAAATTTTATTAAAAATAATAAATTGTATCATTTAATAATTAAATGTATTGAATAAAATATCATAAAATAATTTTTCTCAAAATTTTAAAGTAAATGTATTTTTTAATTTTTTATTTTAAAAAAATAATTTTTTAAAATAACAAAAAAACATGTTTTCAGTTTTTTTTTAAAATAAGTTATCAAATAGAAAATTAAAAATAAATTTAAAATTCAAAACTGAAAATTAAGAATGCAAAAATAACACAGTTTTAATTTTTAGAAGACTAAATTGGTGCAATAAATTCTATCAATTTTTTAACAACTCATTTTGTGTACCAATTTCAAAAATTACCCAAAAAATAAACTTGAATAAATTCAAAATGATAATGCACTTAACAGAGAGGTCTCTGTCTTTCTCTCTTCTGGTTCATCTCCTTCACGAAGGAAGGCAAGGGCTTTTAAACTTGGTGGTATTTTATTTGATTTTTTTAATAAGTCAATATTTTTTATTTGTTCAAGAAATCCAAATGTATTTTTAATATATAAACTGTAAGTTACACATAACACTAAGGGTGTGTTTGATTACAAATATAGAATTTATATGAAAATAAAAAAAAAATAGGTAATTAAATTGTTTAGAATTAAATTTGATGAAAAATGTTAATTAAAAATGTTTGATTGGCTTAATTTTTTACTTAAAAATTATTATACTTTTCTATCTTTTGATGTTTGATTGCTATTATTTTTCATGAAAATAATCATATACATATACGTAGATAATTAATAATCAAATACACAAATCAATAATTAACTACATAAAATAATAAAAAATACATATATTCAAAAAATAAATCAAATATACAAATATAAAATAATCAAGCAGTGGGTCAGTGGGTCTCTAGTTGCCCAACAAGTTCAGGCACAGCCACCGTCATCACCCAGCCACAACTGTCGTCACCGTTTAGCCACTATCGTCGTCACCAGTTGTCGTTGTCATCGTCGCTGTTGGTCGAGGCATCGTTCGTCATTGTCGTCTATTGCGCGCGGAATCGCCACACTTGCATTGCGACCTTTTGTCTTTCTCCTACAACATGTTCGTTCGTTTCTCTAGTCACTGCCCACACCTCCGTCGTTGCCTACACCTTAATCGATAGTCGTTGCCTACGTCTCCAGTTACCGCCCACGCCTTCACTATTACCTATGTTTTACAAGTCGTCGATGGCTGTTGCAATCGTTGGATCTGGTCGATCCTTCTTTTCTTTTCTTCGTTGATGAATGATAGTGGGCGATGGTGGAAGGGGAAGGTCAACTATATGGTGGGTGGGTTTTTTCATTTTCATGAAAAATTGTATCTACCCTCAATAAGAAAACCAATTACAGCAAAAGTGAAAAAATAACATCACGTGATCATAAGTGAGAAAATTTTTTCTATGAGAAATTTGGCCAATCAAACACATCAAAAGCTGAATTTTAGGTGAAAAATGATTATTTTTCATAAAAAAAAATTGTTGTTTGATTGGAAAAATATGAAAAAGGAAAATATTTTTAAATTTGAAACTGTTTGATTGAAATTATTTTCATAAAAAATGTCACATCAATAAAAAAATTTCCATGCATGTTGCATGCTTGATTGCTTAAGGTTTTCCATGGAAAAATTTTATGATGTAACACATTGAAAAATGTCTTAGTCTATTTTCCATAGAAAATTGTAATTAGGAGAGATGGGAATTATGTATATTTTTTTTTCATATTTTTTCAATCAAATACACCATATTAGAAATATTATTTAGATATTGGTTATGATATTTTTTATAATAATCATATATTAATATATTATATTTTATATCACATTAATTTAAATATACAACACAATAATAAATAAATAATTATTATCAAAAGTGTTTGAATTGAATTTGAAAATAGCCTATCCCTACGCATAGCTGCATGCCAAGAAGTATTATCATATCATATAGCGGAGAATCTCCCAACAAAGATACATAAGCAGTGACAAAAGCCGTCCACGTTGCTCTCTCCGCTAGGTTGATGGATGGATGTCAAATTCATCCAACTTTTTCGTAGAAGAAGCGCTGATGAGGAGGACCCATCTTCTGAAGACCTTTCGAGATTATCGTACTGGTGAATTTCTTACTATCGAAATGTTTTAAGTTGAGAAACAATAAAGAATGACTTCTAAGCAATTTCCATTTGAAAATAAAGAAGACCAAGACTTTCGGTGGATTTTTACTCCTGAGCTTCATAGAAGAACCAATCATTCACGTTCTCTTGGAAGTTGAAATCCTTGGAGTTTGTCTCTATTTAAGGACGGAAGGGCGGCCTGTAATTTGGGTTGTTCTCTTCGTAAGAGGCAGAGACAGCAATGGGCGGATTCTCACGGACGAATGGCTTGGGAAGTGAGAGAGCTCCTCTCCTGGACACACAAGTAAATCTTTGTTCTTACTTTCTCAGTGACCCAGTTATGGCTCTTTCTGGACAAAAAATTCTGCAACTATTTTGTTTTCTGGTGGATTATGCTTTATTTGTTGAGGGAATATCAGATGATTCTCAGATGAAAAACCCTTGGGGATTTTCTTTGTGCCCACCAACTGTCTGTCTTTATGTTTCAGAACATATGTTTGGATGACATTCTTGAGTGGGTCCCTTATAATATGAGCTTCTAGAGAGAGTTTCTTGGAGCACTATGATCTCTATGGCTCTCCCAGACAGTCTTGATTTGCGCCTCTTGCTTCTCCGAGGTGTTCTTTCTTTGAATTTTTGTCTTTTCATGTAGGGGCGAAGGAGCAATAATGCCTCAGAAGCTGGTCAACTAACGGACCTTGAGCATGGAGATGCAGTACCGGTATAAAACCTTCTATTGCACTTTGCAATTCTTTTGTCATGTTTAGTATTGACTGCATGTTTGAAGTGCTAAGTGCTAATCTTCTTCTTGGAAATTTAGGCTGCAAATGTGGGTTTTTGCAGAGTGCTATCACTTGTAAGTGGGAACTACCTAGTTTTATTGCCAACAAAGCATGATTTCAAAGTCGAATGTCTGAAATTGAGTCTCATTGGTCATTACTTTCCAGGCAAAACCTGATGCAGGCAAATTGATTATTGCTACCATTGCTCTGTTGATAGCATCCACTTCAAGTTTACTGATTGTATGTAGTTCTTGTAATCTAACCTCACCATTCCCCTTGTATTCCCTTCCTTTTTTGTCTGTCTTGCCTATTTTAATCATGATGCTAAAATAGTCCTTCTGTTTTAACCTAATTGGGCCCTGATAGCTTTCTGCTTTCCAATGTTCATGCTGCAGCCAAAATTTGGTGGGAAAATTATTGACATTGTGTCAAGGGATATCCAAACACCAGAGCAAAAGGCTGAAGCATTAGATGCGGTCAAGAGCACCATAATTGGCATTTTTTTGATTGTCATAATTGGGTATGACCATCACGAAACTCATTGGCTTTAGTTTTTGTGATATGCTACTTTCCCTTTCTATCTTAACAACTAAAAACCAATCGTTTAAGCTTAAAAATGTGGTGCTTAGGACTTCTTCCTGGGAGTCTAGAGCTTCGAAGACTAAACAATCCGTTGTTTGTGTTAGACTACTGTACCTTTTGAGTATTAAAAGTTGGATTTCTGTTAAGCAATTGCTCTTTCATTTCAAACCATTTATATAGGATTATTTTCTCATCCCAAGAAGTTGTCCATTTTTTTTTCTTTGCAGCTCAGTTTCCACAGCACTTCGGGCATGGTTATTTTCTTCTGCTAGTGAAAGAGTTGTTGCTCGGTTGAGAAAGAACTTGTTCAATCATCTCATCCACCAAGTTAGTTGTTTTACTTGCAAGTTTAATAATAAAAATTAATAAAACTTTTCACATGAATCTTTTACAAAACTCTTACCTAATACTAACATTATCAACTAATCCGAGTGCTTTGTTTTTAGACCATGATATTTGATTCGCCAAATACATCATTATTATATACTTTTTCATATATATGGTGCAACCTAATTCTTATTTTTAACTCTTTTTTTTTTATTTGCAATACCTAAATAATAGGAAATTCACTCGACAGTGATATATGTTGCATATGTAAATCCTAGATATGAAAATATGCGGAATTTCTCTTTGAAAAGGTATAGAAAAAAACAAAAAAACAAAAGGAATATCCTGACATAATGAATCCCATTTCGTTGCTAGAGAATCATTTTCTTGTCACTTTCCACATGCTTGGGAACTTTATAGCATTGAAACACTTTCTATGTGAAGGTTTTTCACAGTGGCTGATGATTGCAGGAAATAGCATTTTTTGATGTTACCCGCACAGGGGAACTGTTAAGTAGGCTATCTGAAGACACGCAGATTATAAAAAATGCAGCGACTACCAACCTCTCCGAGGCTTTAAAGAATGTTTCTACCATGTTTATTGGTCTTGGTTTCATGTTTTCTACATCATGGAAGTTGACATGTAATTTCTCTATCATTTATGAACTATGAACTTCTTCCAAACTATGAACTTTTTTATTATGCAATCCAGATTTAACATTCTCATCTTGTTTTTGACTATTTATCTTCAGTGTTGGCTTTGGTTGTTGTCCCGGCCATTTCCATTGCTGTCCGCAAATTTGGGCGTTTTCTTCGTGACCTTTCTCACAAGACACAAGCTGCAGCTGCTGTTGCTTCCTCAATTGCTGAGGTTTGTTGGTGGCATTAGAAATTTTAGTTTCCCATATGCTGAATCTCTCAATATATTAACTTTATGTTGTTAAGTATTGCCATTACCAGCCATGAAACCAATTTGAATATCTCATTCAATAAAGTTATGTTTTGTTAAGTCTTGCAATTAGTGGCCACAAAACCATATTATATCTAACAATTAAACAACTTTATGTTGTTTCATCTTGCAATTATAAACATGATCCATGAAGGGTTCAAAGAGTATAATGTATTGGATATGTTATGTCTATGGTTGCTTAGCGTATCCGGAAGAATGTTCACAGACTTGAATAATGGTGAGGCATAATTAAAAAATTGAATGCATAAAGGGATCAGAAAATATGGTTACTGCATACCACGGATGGGACTCAGTTGTGCAACTAGACCATATTTGATTGTTGTGATTTGAGTAGTTGTAAAACCACGTCTTTGTGTTAATCTTCATACAAGTATTTAAGCACTTAAATATTACTCTACAGCTGATAAATTACTTAATTTTCATCTTTACTTACACTTGCTGATTTTTCTGTCAAATGCACAACTTTTTGTTTAGGAAACTTTTGGTGGCATACGCACAATAAGATCTTTTGCTCAGGAGGGGTATGAGATTTCCCGCTATTCTGAGAAAGTTGACGAGACACTAAAGCTCGGGCTTAAACAGGCTGTGAGTTCCATAATGCATCTCTCTCTCTCTCTCTCTCGGAAGAACAGCACATCAATGGCAACAGTTTCTTATGTTGTTTTCTGCTGCAGAAAGTAGTTGGATTGTTCTTTGGAGGTCTAAATGCAGCATCAACACTGTCAGTTATCACAGTGGTGATCTATGGAGCTAATCTGACAATCACAGGATCTATGACTCCAGGATCTCTAACATCATTCATTCTTTATAGTCTTACTGGTGATCCCCTCATTTTATTTTTGTCTTCATCTGAATTGAGCTGCGATGCCACTGAACAGGTTTCCATCCATGAGAGTTTCAAATTTTGGTTTATTAGCTGATTAACTCAACTGCTTCTACTGTCAGTTGGATCATCTGTATCTGGATTATCTGGACTATATACGGTAGCAATGAAAGCTGCTGGAGCTAGTAGGCGGGTTTTCCAGCTTCTGGATCGTGTCCCATCTATGCCTAAATCAGGAAATGAATGTCCTTTGGGGTTAGTTCTTTGAATTCTCTGGTCTGGTATGTCGCACTATTTTTTAATTGAGAGAATTTGTTAATTAATGTTGTTGAAAAAGTTATTTTGAGATAGAGAGTGAAGTATCATTACTATTGGGATCATTTTTTGGGGAATTGGACCCTGGATTTGAAGAGTCCCACTTTGGAGATACTTTTGGATGTAACTGAACCATAATGAAGGATAAGAATGATCTCTCAGCTCCACCTTCCAATCTGTCTTATCCCAAGGATTATTCCCCTTTTCTGAAGTCTGTCCTAGGCCATCCCAAGTTGGACTCTCTTTTCCTTCTAAGTGTAGATAACATAATTCATTAACATAAAAACCTTGAAAAACAATACAGGGCTTGATAAATACATCGTTTGGTACATTGGTGTCTGGAAGTGATAACACATTCTTTTATTGCAGTGATCAAGATGCAGAACTGGTATTAGATGATATCTGGTTTGCCTATCCTTCCCGTCCGAGCAATATGGTGCTCAAAGTAGTGATGCTCTCCTTGACTTGTTGCAGATGAAATATAATTTACACATTGTATGACTTTTAATTCGATAGATTCTGATTAGAAGGATGTCATATTATGTGGATACAGGGAATATCATTGAAACTGGAGCCTGGATCAAAGGTTGCCCTGGTTGGTCCAAGTGGTGGTGGAAAGGTAATTTTTACATATTCCCGGGATACTTGTTTGTTTGTTTGTTTTTTTTTTCCTTCCTTTCATACCTAAAAGTCAAATATTTTTTAAATCTTGCAAAGCCTCATGCTCTGAAAACGCCTGTTGATCCCAAAAGCAGAAAGATTGATGCCGATTTATGTGAAAATATGTGTCGTCTTTTATGGATAGAAGCGTGGGATGTATATTCCGGTACTCATTTTTTTATTTGTGTACTGCAGACCACAATAGCTAACCTCATTGAAAGGTTCTATGATCCCATCAAGGGAAAGATATTGCTAAATGGGGTCCCTTTAGTAGCTATATCTCATGAACATCTTCATAGAAAGGTAAAATGGTCCTAAGATACGTTCAACGAACATCTTTATGCGTTCAACTGTGGATTCTGTGCCTGTTGTGTAATGCATAAAAATTGTTCAATCTTACCAACTTTGCTTTTGAGAACACAGATTAGCATAGTGAGCCAGGAGCCTGTTCTTTTCAACTGTTCCATAGAGGAGAACATTGCCTACGGGTTGGATGGCAAAGCCAGTAGTGATGATGTAGAAAATGCAGCGGTAAGACTTAAATCTTCAAATGTAACTAGCAGCAACCATTCTCTCTGTCCAATACTTATGACTACGATCATGTTACTCATCATCGAGTCCTGCAGAAAATGGCTAATGCTCATGAATTCATTTCTAAATTCCCGGACAAATACCAAACCCATGTGGGAGAGCGTGGGGTAAGGCTTTCAGGAGGTCAGAAGCAGAGAATCGCAATAGCAAGAGCTCTCCTGATGAACCCAAAAATCCTTCTGTTAGATGAAGCCACAAGTGCTTTGGATGCTGAAAGCGAATACCTAGTCCAGGTCCAACTTATAGAAGCTTTATTGGAAGAAAAATGTGAATTTATCTTTGCACATATGGTTGATTTTACTTGTGATGCTCTTGGGTTGTGTAGGATGCCATGGATTCTCTTATGAAGGGCAGGACTGTCCTAGTCATAGCTCACAGACTCTCAACTGTCAAAAGTGCAAACGTTGTAGCAGTTGTTTCTGATGGTCAGGTAGTTGAATGTGGAACTCATGAGGAGCTCCTCAGCAAGGATGGCACCTACGCTGCTTTAGTGAGGAGACAATTACAAGGGCCGAGAAATGAAACCTAGAGTCGCATGGTGAACTGGTAGAAAACATCAGATCTGGTGTGAAATTTCTACCAGCAGTTCATGGACGTAAGAATTCTACTCTGATTAGTGACTCACACAAATCCCATTTATCTCGTGCTTATGTATGCTGAAAATTGTTTATATGCTTGGCCGGTATTTGCTCTTTCGACCAAGTCTACAATATTAGAAAAATGTTTATGTTCTGGGCAATCATTCTGTTAGACCTCAGTTCTTGACATTAATTGACTATTGGATAGACTATAGGGCATATTAGAAAGCTTCTGCATCTTTTTTTTGGGTTGTATTTTATGTTACTATTTGCCAAAAATGATGTGTGAGGGGGCAAAGATCAAATCCATAAACATGAATGGGAAAAACACGTCATTTTCATACTTGGGCAAATATATACATGCACGTCTTAATCTGCAACATACCGTGTCCGGTATTGCCACCAAACCCCGAAGATGTATGAGATTGCTTTTGTGACTGGAAGATTACAGGTTCAAATAATGGAAATAGTCTACTAGTGAAATGAGAATGAGATTGTATACAAAAATAACCCTTCAAAAAGTGGGAGCTTTATGCCCCAGGGGCACATTTAGACATAAAAAGGCTTGGAAGTTGTATAACGTTATACAAGAGTCGTTCTAGTAATTATCATTTCAACATTCTAACCCAACTCTATGCTAGAAGCCTGCACCCTCCAGTAAGTAGTATGAAAGGGAGGTGAATAGTTTCAATCTATCACCTGTCTCGATTTTCAACTGCACGTAAGAAGTATGTCCAAATGCAGGATAACCATCCAGAATCCTCAACCAAGCCCATTGTTACCATAACGTACATTGGTCTTTACTCTTTAATCCTCCATCTTTCAGCATTGAAACTGCTAAGCAGTGACCAATTTGGACTTGGCATCATTGGCTTGTGAAGAACTCGAAAATTATGCAACAGAAATTGATTCTAGTATACAGCTCCGCATGGCTCCTATCAGAACTTGCACCTGGTGCTGCAACACATTACGGCAAAGTAATTCTAAAACATACAAGAAACTGGGGGAAACTGAACAAGAGAAAGAAACACAAAACAAGTTGAGACATCACCATCCAAAATCAAACCCTGCAGCCTTGGAGTAACAATAAGAACCCAAGGAATCAGAGAACGGAAATGCATCACATATGTACATATATTGGCGATAATTGAGTGACAAGAAGCTGTCCTTTTAGGGGTCTGAGCTGAACCATTACCATATTGGCCTACCAAGCTGATATGTTTTGATCAATAGAAATATATACCAATCATGTTTGGACTTGAATTGAGCCCAAAAGCAGTCCTCAGAGGAATTACATCAGATATAATGGGCACCAAATCACACAGGTCTTAGAGGAATTACATAATCCAAAACATTTATAAGCATGAGGTAAGAACTATCAGGCGTGCCCCCCCCCCCCCCCCCCCCCAAAAAAAAAAAAAAAAAAAAAAAAAAAACTAGGTCCTTTCTGCAGTAAGGTTTAAAGCGTAACAATTAAGTAATTGGCGGAAAAAGAAAGCATAAAATTACCTTGTGTTCTGATGTCCATGATCAGATTGGTGGACAGAGCCAATCAACCATGATGACTAACTTGCAGAAGTTAGAGACCTTGCAACAGATAGACATTCTAATGATGGCAAAGATAGTTCTTCTGAGACGTGTCTTCTCTAATAAAGAATCCTGCAACATTCTACCTCAGCTATAAAAAGCTGACATTAAAATGGGATCGTTAATTCCCTTTTGCAACAAAGCAAGTTTGAAGTTGTTCACCAGCTACTGTCATGTAGAACATTTCCATTCAATGAGATCAGGTTCAAGGAAACCAACTTGATTTACGTTTAACAAACTGGGCCCCCCTCACTAAACAAGCATTTCCATGAAAGACTTGATGTTCTTAAGATCTTCTTTGGATTCTGGGTATTTTTGGGGCTTGAAAAGTTTCCACATTCCAACTGGATGTTGTCTTTTAACTTCCACTTGTCTTGCGAACCCGCCAAACAACTTTTCACACTCTGGATATGGCTTGACATATAGACTGTAAAATCTCTGCCTGCTGAGTTTGATCAAACCCTTCAAACCCACCTCACCTCCAAGACCACCCTTAGATCTCAAGTATTCAATCACATCATATCGAGGAACAATCTGCTTCTCAAAATTAACACCCAGATATTCTGGAACATCAACCACCCAAAGAACATCAAGTTTCATCGTGTGTATTAAGAACTCGAGTTTCTTCTCAATGTCCTCTATCACATACAGTATTGCTCGCGGCTCTCTCCGCAATATCTTAAAGGCATCCCCACGTATCAAACCGTATCTGCATAAGCAATCAACCTTCCTTTTCACCTCGATCCCAGCCCTAAAAGACCCATCACGATGAATTTTCTCTTTAATCACCACACGACACTTCAAAGTCCTCAGCAGTCCCACACATCGGGAGAGCTCCCCTAGTTCCAATCCTAGGACACCTGGGTCCCTAAGAATTTCTCTCCTGACCACATCCAGGCTAAAACCCAAATCTTCAAATTCATCAAACAAGGGCTTCAGCTTAGTTTGCACTCCACATGCCAGAATACGAGGAAACACATTAAAAACCCAATCAATTTGGTTCTTATCAATTCCAGTTCCCACCAAGAATTCAATTCTGTCCCGAATTCCATCCTCATTCATGACAAGTACCATAGGAAACTCCTCTAAAACCCTAGCCACAGTTCCATCACTAAACCCTAAACTCTTCAAACGCGATACAAACCCAGAAACCTCCCCCGGCCCCATACCCAACTTTCTGGAAACCTCAAGAACATTCCGAATCACCAAAGAACTAGCATTCGGAATCCCAAGTTCCGAAATACCTAATTCCCAATTCTTGAGGAACTCAAAATCCAGAATCCAAGGACAATTGTTAACCACGGAAACGAGAAATTCCTGAGACCGTTTCAAGGACATGAGAATCTTCAGGGAGTTTTCGATATCGGAGGAACTGGAGAAGATTAAAAATCGATTCTTTGAAAGCAAATCGTGGAGCTGAGATGCAGGGAAACCGTACCTTTGGAAGACATCTGCGAGGGAAATTAGCTTCCTGTACTGGGATTGCTGCGTGAATTCTGGGGAATTTGATTGTTTTGTAGAGAAATCTCGGCGCTTTGGGTTTGAGCATTGAGAGAGTGGTCTGTGGGTTGACGTGATAAGGCGACGGAATGCCGATCTGGTTAAAACCGTAATCGCCATTGCCATTGCGAAGCTTGCCCCCCCGCCGTGTGAGTGTGTGAGTGTGTGTGTGTGTGTGTGTGTGAGAGAGAGAGAGAGAGAGAGAGAGAGAGAGAGAGAGGTGTCTCTGGTCCCAAACAGGCCGCTTCTCAGTTGCATGGACTTGTTGGGCCCACTTTTCAGCTGGATGGGCTTCTTGCTTTTGTTGTTGGTATTTATTTCTGTATGTTATTTTCGATATGATTTTCAATCTTAACAGTGTCTCTTCAAATTTTGGTTCGATTCTTTAGCATTACAAACCCAAATCTAATTAAGACCACCCTACCAGTAAGCTATGGCTTATGGCAGTTACATTCTTTAATCTATTTGCAGTTGTCTACTGAGCTATGCCACTCTCACATTTTACTTTTCAGTTGCTATTAAAGTAAATCTTAAATGCTTGTACTTACCCTTTGCAGAGTCATTTAAAGGCATTAATGCCTTTTCACAGTTCAAGACCCATCCAATTTGTCAAAACATGGGCCTCAAAAAATTTAATATCTCTTAGGCCCATCTAGCAATGAGCCCACTAGGGTTGCAATATTTTCGTGCACAATTTTAATTTACATTATTAAGTCAAATGGACTACATAATTTACTTTGGTTCGATCCAAATTAGCCTTTGTACAGTATAATTGTAATGGTTTTCATATTAATGTTATATATACATATATTTATTGTATTATTATTTACATGTATAGTTTTAATTCAAAAGTTATAAACTTTTATGTAACAATATTCAAAACCATTATTTAAGTCTAAAGCAAATGGTAATCCAATGGTTTAGTTTAATTTGATTTATGTATCAAAGATAATTTCATTTAGCTCAAAATGAAAGAAATTATAATTTAATTCATGATTTAATTTTTAAATTAAATTTAATGAAAACCAACCAAAATCCTATAAAAATTCTTTCAAATACAATTATATTGTATGACGACACATCCACTAAACTGAACCGAGACGTGTACACCCCTAAGCGTGACACTTGTTAATGGCCGCTTCTCTGCGCTCTGCATGAACCCAAATCAAATCCCCTCATTCGCAACTCCACAAGCCAAAACGACGAGCCCATTTCTCTTTCCCTCTGTTTCTGCTTCTTGCAAAATTTTCATTCTCAGGTTCTGGGTTCGCTTCATCTGGAAAAATGAAATGGGAAAAGTTGTCGATTCAGAGCCGGGTCGGGGAAGAAGATCAGGATCTGGGCCCGATTTGTGGACCTGGGACGAGGTGGGGACACACCTGTAACGCCATTAGAGACGGCAAGCTTCTCTACGTTTTCGGTGGCTATGGCAAGGATAACTCTCAGACCAACCAAGTTCACGTCTTTGACACTGGTGGGTCTCAAACAATCCTTCTTATTTTTGGTGTTTTTGAGTCTTCAGATTATTGATTTCAGATTTTAATGAAGCTTTGGATAGTCGTAGTGCCTTCTTCTGTATTGCTACCTCTAGGGTTTAATTAGTTTGATGTATGACTTTGGAATGGAACAAGTATTTAGCAAAAGAGATAGAGGGATACTGAGAAATATTGTGTGAGAACACTTAGACATCATATGAGGTATAAGGGCTTTATAAAAGATAAAGTTATATATATATATAAATGATTAGAGAGCTAAATTTTTAATAGTGGTTCTCACGTAGGGGGATGAAATGTTGTTATGACTTTGAACTAAATACTTCTTTGGGTTATTATAGGGGTCTTTCCCGTTAACTTATTTTATCTTCATGGTCTGTAGTGTTCATGGATTTCTATTGGGATATTTTGTATGTGCATGCACAGTGTACACTCACTTTAATGTGGGTGGTTGTTTGAAATTCATCTAAAGTTTTATTATTGGTTTGATGTATTCTTGTGCGTAGCCACACGGACGTGGAGTGAGCCTGTGATAAAAGGGACACCACCGGTGCCAAGGGACAGCCATAGCTGTTCCACTGTTGGGGATAATCTGTTTGTGTTTGGGGGCACAGATGGAAGGAACCCTCTTAAGGATTTGCATATATTAGACACCTGTGAGTTGCCACCTATTGTTCTCTGTTCCGTTCTCTGGTTGTTTAGTTATTGAGTTCAAATAAATAATTTTAAGGTAATTATGAATAGCTACGTCACATGCTTGAAGTGGAATAGTCCTATAAATCTTGTATTATTTATATTTCTTTGATCTCCAAGCATTATTTTCAATCTGGATAATAGTGGACTGCTTTAGCAATGGCAAGAAACAATCAACTCATAGTTCTCTGACTCCTGATTCCTCAGTTTGAATGTCTTGGTGTCTTTTAAAGCATGTAATGGGGGTTTAGGCATGATTAATTTGAGAGTTTATATTATAAATGTGTTTTCATGAAAATATCATCAAGCAGTTCTTGCTTTATTTTTATCCTCTTTGGGAGTGGAAGCCATTATGTACCTTTGGAAAGGCAATCTCTCTATTAATAGCCCCTTTAGTCTTTCAATTTTCTATAATTCTTCACATCAAGCAGTTCTTGTTCTCTCTTTATCCTCTTTTGGAGTGGAAGCCATTGTGTACCTTTGAAAAGGCAACCTCAATATTTATAGCCTGTTTGACAAATAGTGTCCATGAGGTAAAATCTCAGTTTTGGATAATTCTTTGCATCACACAGCATTACTTTTTTTTTTCCCCCTGATATGTTAAATTTTGCATCATTGCAACCCATATACCCTTAACAAGTTTAATAATGCATAGCTACAAATACGTGGATGTCACCAAATGTAAGGGGTGAAGGACCAGCGGCACGTGAAGGCCATAGTGCAACACTTGTTGGCAAACGTCTTTTCATATTTGGTGGGTGTGGCAAATCTTCAAATGATGTTGATGAAGAGTATTATGGTGATCTCTACATTCTGAATACTGGTAAGTTTATTTGCTAGTCATATAGCCATTCATTCTGAATCTCTGGGAAGCTGACTTGTAGTTATAAGTGTAGGATGCAACATTTGTTTAACACATCTTGGTGGGTTTTACTTCTCAATTTATTTTGTTTAAGTAAAGTTGTTGGCAGCTAAAGCATAGGCTTAAGATGCAAATTTGCGTGATTCCTGGACACTTGACCCAGGTTATTGGTACTTTCTCCTAGAGAAAAAAGTGAAAAAAGAAGTTATTGATTATTTCCTCCACATTTGTAGAGACTTTTGTATGGCAACGTGCTATTACATCAGGAACTCTGCCAACGAAGCGGGATAACCATACATGCTCATCTTGGAAGAACAAAATCATTGTAATTGGTGGTGAAGATGCATATGATTATTATCTCTCTGATGTTCATATACTTGATGCAGGTATTTGTTCTTGTTGAATTTGCCATATTCATTGCCAAGATACAATGGATAATATAACGTTTTTGTTGAAAAGACTACCCATAGGTCCAGTTATTGTAACTAAATTTGGTAATGACTTACATAATAGTGTCTCTATTTTAATAGATACTCTTGTTTGGACTAAGCTGAGCACTTCAGGCCAACTCTTGCCACCTCGAGCTGGGCATTCAACTATTGCTTTGGGCAAGAACTTGTTTGTCTTTGGCGGTTTCACTGATGAGTCAAACCTTTATGACGACATTTATATGCTCGACGTTGGTATGTAATCTGTTCCATGTGTATGCAACTATCTATTTATCTTTCTTCCTTAAGAAAAGAGGTTTTCTTTTGTTAATCACAAAAATGTTGTCTTCCCCCATACATTTCTATGTTTTATCGAGGTATTATCTAGTCTAGCTACTTTATCACTCTATCTTTTTTGTAGCTGGTTTCACTTCTTTCAGACAAATATGTCCATTCGACATATAATTTCAATATTCTTTAAAATTTCCAAGATGTCCTAATGTACCATTTGTTTCTCCATATTCATTAAATAATTTCAAAAAATACCTCTTTCATCTCTTTTGATTGCCCCTTCATTTAACCAACGCCCTTTGGTTTTTGTTTTTATGCACTTCACTCTGCCCAAATTCCTTTTTGTTCCCCAACTTGCTTCAACAAGCTTATGTTTCTCTCCTTTTTCTGTTATCAAGTCAATGGCAGAAATTTTTCTAAGCTTTTAAGCTTACTTCACTGATTGCCTTTTTTGGTTTCTTTTTTGCCAAAATGTATATCTGTAGGTTTTCATCGTTAGAACATGTATGTACAGGTTTTTAGCAAGAACTTTTTTATTTTGATTTTTCATGGTACCTTTTTGCTTCACTTTGCTTCGATTCTTTCAGAATACTTTTTTTCATGTTTTGAATGACAGTAGTCAGCTTGGTCCACATTAAATTAGTCTCACCTTCAACAATTCAATCATTCCTCCATGCACTTTTATTTGAATATAACTTGTTTTTCACCTTTTTAAATTCATTTGTTTGACTTTTTAACTTCATTCTTGGCCATCCTTCTGCCTGGATTTTTTTTGATACGGACCTCAATGACCATAAGCCTATATTTAGTGATTAGGCTCTTCTGCTATGACTTCATAATTCTTACAGTGTAAAAAAGCTATTGTTTCAAATGTTTTGTGATGGTTTGCTGTGTTTTGGAGTATTTCACTGGAAATAGTCATTTTGATTTTGCAGGAAAGTTTTATGTCCTACAAGGAAATATATATATTTCAGCTGTTTCAACAGAAACAAGACAAATTTCTGTTCCTTGGATACCTGTAGAACATTATATTCATGAAATTTGTTCATCTAACTTGGTGGTCAAAATCAAAATTTCCATTCCTGTGTTATGTTTTTAGCTGCTTCCTTTTCTTCTGCTTGGTTCCTCTAGTGTATAAATATGTTAGTATCTGTTTCTATTTTCCATTGTATATATGGTATGATTTAATGCTCATCATGTCAAATTCTATCAAAATTTGAGTAGATACTGGCGTGTGGACCAAAGTGATAGCTACAGGTGAAGGGCCTTCTGCCAGATTTTCCATGTCTGGAGACAGTTTACATCCCATAAGGGGCGGTGTTCTTGTGTTTTTTGGTGGTTGTAATAAAGACCTTGAAGCACTGGATGACATGTATTTTTTACACACAGGTTTAAGTTCTTGAAGTTAAAAAATTTCTCATTGCTTTAAGTATCCATTTTATTGAAACTTCTGTATTTTTGAACGAAAGAACAATCTAAGATATTTTCTGTTCTGAAATTTAATGCTAGGACTCACAAGGGAAAATGAACGAGATGAACGGCGTTTCGAGAAGTTATCTTTGAGGAAGCAGCTAAAGTTGAAATGCCAAGAACAAAATATGCTTGCTTCTCCTGTATCTGACAAGGCACTGGTCAGAACTGAGACAAAAAATGATTTTGGCCAGCCCATTCCAGTAGGAAGTACAGAATCAAGTAAGAATTTTTCTTCCGTCATAGACTCATGATTGTTGTTACTGTTATCCATTTTGGAAAGGGAGATTTTATTTTGCAAGAGAAACATAAAGATAATCAATTAAAAGGTGCCCGAGTGCATCCAGGTGGGCACTGTGAAATTTGTTTTAGGAAAATATTCTGAGAGTTATAATTGCCTTTCTGGTTCCTGTTTTTTCTGCTCTTTGTTTTAATTGGTGAGGTAAGCACCTGATGTAGCTGGTGTTTGGAAAATTAATTTGCTAGGTTAAAAATAGGTCTCCAGTAGGTCTGGCTGCTCTGACTTTATTTATCCTTCTGGTCATGCATGTAACCATGCAGGGCATCCATTTAGAGATTGTGGAAATACTCTTATCAAGGTTGGTTTTATCAATTGTACAGGGGATAATTATAAAGGCCTACTTAACGTTTTGGGCCATTTGACATATATTCAGTTTCCATTAAATTTCCTGTCATTTTACAAAAACTTATTTGAACCATCTCTAACCTATCTGAGCCTACCTAAGTCCAGATCCTCTTTCTTTTTCACTATGAAACCTTGCTAGTAGCTCTAAAATAACATTTGAGACTTGCATTTTCTAATTTGACAGATTTTCTCAAGCTTCTAAGGCCAATTTTTGGTTTATGCACTCTTTTAATACAAAGTGGTTCTAAAATTAACTCTTCCAGTTGACTTTTTGGTACCTAAACCCCTCAAGCTTGCAACTTTGCCCATACTTCCTCTACCCTTCAGAAGTGTTTTGATAATTTTTGTAGAATTTTCTTCCTAAAGATGAATCTAGACCTTAGGTAGGTTTTTGTTAGGTCAAAGATGGTCCAAGCTGCTTTTTGTAAGGTGACAGTATGTTTAATGGAAAGTGAAAATTATGTCAAATTTAGGTAGGTCTCTGTAATTATCCCGTTGTTCATTCTACAAGGATTGTTTTTCTGGATCAATCTTTCGTAATCAATCAAGTTCTGATAGTATGCTCTTTCATGTACTGCATGAGCTTTAATATATTTGCTTTGTACAAGTGTTGTTATATTGTGCCTAACCTATTGGGGAAAAACAAAAATGGTGAAGGAGAAAAGAAAAGAAAAGAAAAAAACGAATCAGCTAAGTGTGGAATTTGTAATTTATGCCCCCAATTTTGCAAGGAGCCAATACCCACTGCAATAATAGTAGAATTCCTAGCATTTGGGGAAAACTTAATATTCTTGCCTGACATCACTAGTTATCTATCAGCTAATGTTTCAGAATTTTTTATGACAAAATGGACAAACTGTTGACTTTCAAGGGTATCAGCTGCATATCTAATAGGCAGTGCTTCAAATGCAGGCCAACCAAATCTGAGGGAGTACCTTCCTTTTCCAGGGAAGAGGACATTTCATGCCAAGGTTACCAAATGCTTCCCAGTCGGCTACACTATTGAAACCGTCATTGATGGCAAGGTTCTTCGTGGAGTATTATTTTCCAACAAAAGCATTAACTCTAATGATGATAGTTCTAAAAGGTGAGAGCAATCGGTTTGAATAACTAAAAATAGAAAAATAAAACTATCAGTTGCTAAAACCCGTGTTTCCTCAAATTCTGATTTTAGTAGCCATACCATTTTCTCAAATCAGGATAAAGGGTGCTGCGGAAATCAATGGTGTTAAGATGAATGTTGATCAGAAATCTTTCTTAGAAACCCCAAAACCTGTCGGGCAGGACAAACCAAGTGACAGGCAAGCAGATAGTGTTCGTGGAGAGAATGTGGAAGCTGCTTCTACTCCCAATATGAAGGGTCCAGCATGCTCTGTTGCTTCTCAGCCCGATGAGGTTATTTATTATTTCTGTTCCCTTCAGTTTTGTTCCTTTCATAGACTAAGTTTGTTATCTTCAAGCGAGTGTTTTGGTATTCCTTTTTCCCATTGCTTGTCCTTTTTTAAACTGTATTGGACTGCATGCCCCGTGAATTTGATTTAACTGATTCCATTTGAAGGTTAACCAATCATAATCAGTTAACCACAAAAAGGTTTGCTGATCTTTCTTTGAAACCAGAGTCTCTTGAATTTGACGCAACTTTTAGGATTAGTCTCCCACTTTTTTCATGGGAAGATGGCAAAACAAAGATTGCCATTTTCTCTGCCATAAGCAGCCATTTTATGCTTCATGCAATTTCTTATCTGGATTTACCAAATCAATTACCAGTTTCTGACTGAGTGCATGATGACAAGTCCTAACAAATAAATTGATATGGTGCAAGTATCTTGCCTTGTTTTCTGGAAAATAGCTTGTCTGATTTGTAACTATTTGGTCATGCACATCCATGGCATGTTATTGTAGCAAGGATTCATATTTGATTTTTTTTTTAATTTTTGGCTGGCCAAATTTTATTGAATATTTATAATGGCAACTCTAATGTATGGCATAGAATGTCGGTAGTTAAGTACCAACATGTACAAAATAGGAGTGTAACTGAGATAAGGAGGTTATATTGGACATGTGACCATAAAAAAGACAATTAGAAATGAGGTTATCCATATTAAAGTTAGAATGATACCTATTCAAGATAAGACGCCTGAGACATATTGAAGATGCATCAGAAATATGGGGAAGACCAAAGTTCATGTGAAGAGAGTAAATGGGTGAAAGAAATTTGTAGTAAAGGAGGTAGAGGTAGGTCAAAATTAAGAAAAGGAGGGGAAAAACTCTTAGGCGTGATATAGAATATAATGCCTTATAGAAGATATGGCCATGGATAAAGATCATAAGCAAGCTAAAATTCATATAGTTGATACAGTCGACCCCATGTAATGGGATGGAGATGGTGGTTTGTTACTTTTCATCTCAGGATTGACTTTCCTCCAACTTGTAAGAAGTGACTTTGGAAGCACACAAAAGTCCTACTCATGTCATCTCTGATTGAGTGGCAATTGTTTGGTTCATGCAAATCCATGACTATTTTTGGATGGAAGACCAATAACAAGGTGATCCTACTGTGTCATTTGTTAATCAGGAGCGTCTTATAATTATTCTAAAATTTGCCTCATCATTCTATGTCACTTTTACTTGGCACAACCATGTCAGCATCATGAGGCCCTGTTAATTGTTTGATTTCTGATATGGGGTAAGGATCTTTCATACAAGGATGCTTTGAATTATGCTTTCTTTAGCAGGTCCCTGGGAACTTAAATTTGCCTGTGGCGGTTGATAATGTGGAAAACTTGAACTTGCCTAACATTGCTGATGGAAACATGGAAGACAAAAAGACAATGAATGAGCTGAACACTAGCAATGAGGTCCATGAAGTAAATACATCTTCAGCTGCCAAGGACTGATAGCATCCCTGAATCTAGGTAAAAACAGAATAAACATCATTTCCTGGTGTGGGATACATCCCTCTCCTTGTGCATGCACATGCTAGTAATTGCTTGCCTTACATATTATAATTTGGAAACTAATTGGTACAATCTGTAACTTGCCTCTTAGATTTTAATATATAGGTCTGCTGTGTGTTTAAACTTCCAGGTGAAATAAAGTAGTTTTCTTCTGCGAGCCAAAAAAGAAAATGTAGTTTGGATTCTTGAGCTGTCAAAAAATGATTTAGGGTGTGAATGTGGTAATTTGATGTGTAACATGTTTGTAGGTACTGTGATTATCAATGGAATCAAAAGCACAGATGGACCTTGCATATCTGGGGATTGGAGATTTATAAAGAAAAGAAAGAAAAATTAAGCAATAACAAAAGTGGAGAAGTTGCAGAATAGTGGGGTTTTCTTGAACATCACAAGAGAAACTAAGGCTGTTATTCTGATGATGGATTGGATCATCACTTCATACTGTTTCTGGATTCCTTTCTGGTACAGTTTAGATGGTTTATGATTTGCATCAACATATATATTTTTTTACTCATTTGCTTCTTTTAATTTTATCCTAGATCTACTGGTATACAAGAAAAGATGAATGAGAATGATGTTATTCTTAAAAGGGTTGGACTGAGTTCTATTGAAAAAATGATGCATGAAACATAATTGAAACGGTTTGATCATGTGAGAAGAAAATTAATTGAGGCTCTTGAAAGGAGAAAGGATGGAATGGAAGCAAGGTTCTAGCAAAATATTAGTTATAGTGCCCCTTATAAAAATATAAGATCATATATAGATGGAAATGAGTGGTGAACTAGAATTCATGCAATGGTGGGATAATGACTCTTATGTTGATTGCTTCTCTGAATCCTCCCCTTACATTGGGATTTTTTCTTTGGTGACAGCTGAAGCAGTTAGAAGCATTCTGATCTGATAGCATCCTTCTTTGAGGTGAATTCGAGGAATTCGTAAAGAACAAGAGACTAGACTGTAAATTGGTGGTAGGTACAGTTGATAGGTGATATTACAGGGATTGATTGATTTCTTCTTCCAATCCTTTGCTTTGGCGGAATATTGGCATCTGACTGATCATGCTCCAGCTTCCATTTCATGAGTATGGGGTTTTAATCCATTAATTGTAGACTCTTTTTTAACTGTATCAGTATGTATGTAGTTACATACATACACATATCTATATATATATACATAGTGAATTCAACAACTTATACCTAAATTGTTAAATTAGAGAGATTAAATTGTTACTCATGCATTGGCCATCTGCTTGATTTTCTTTGCCCTGCTGAGGGGGCCGGGCTGTTGGTTGTTTAAAAGTACTAATTGATCGGAAGATTTGGGATGGGGTTTATTCAGCTCGCATTGTTGCATGGCCCACCTTGCCCAAATGTAAGGACACTTAGAATGAACGAAAGGGCATTTTTTTTATTGTGTAAAATTCAGGGGTTCTCCCAACACAGCTAATTTTTGACTAGGGTCGTAAATAAGTCGACCCATTTACAAGTGGCTCAATATTTGATTTAACAAAAACATATTTGAATTTATTTATTAAAATAAAGGAGTCGGGTTTGAATTTAATTTTAATCCTGATTTGTAAATGAGTTTGAGTTTGAATTCAGTAAAATTTAATTCATTAAAGTTATGAACATATTTGATTGGAGGTTTGTGAATAGTAATAGGTTTAGAGGTTTGTAATATGTTTGATTGAAAATTTGTGCATAGTTTTTGAACAAGTTTATTTATAAATACCTTATATATTTATTTATAATGTTTTAATATATTATTTAATATAAAATTATCAAATTTTAAATTATTAAATTAAATATATTTAAAATTATTATATATATTAATTTGATTATTTAACATAATATAATATATATATAATAAAATAAAATAATAAAAAAATAATAATAATCAGATGAAAGAGGAGAAGGGGATTTGGCAAGATTCGTGTAGTGAAAAATGAGGGAGAAGAAATAAAGACGGTTCAAGAAGCGAGAGGCTATTTGAGTTAGCGTCAAAAACAAAGATAGGGTAGTCGACGTAATATAGTTGTCAAAAGATTGATAGTGAAGTAGAGCAGAAAGCGAGGGAGTAGATTCTAGAGCACTGTTGTCGTTACCTCTCTAAAGTATTGTTGAACTGAAGCCTAGAAACTGGCTCACCAAGACGAGCTTGGGCTCAACAAAGCTCAGCTCGACTCATTTTCATTGCAACCCTACCTTTGGCCCGACACATCTCACCTAACATTAAAACCCACGATCCACCTTGCTTAAACCCAAAGTGTACAAACAAATGAGCTGCGAGCTGAAACCTAAGGCCCTGGCCCCTCGAAATGGACACAGATTATCACAATCCGCATGGAGGCAGACTCTAATCCACAAACTTACAATAATTCAAACTCCTAAACACATGCTAATGGACCATTTACGCTACTTCAATGGTTCAAAAACCAATGTTTTACATATAAGGTAGAAGAAAACATGATAATCTACGTTTATTTTTGTTTGAAAATAATAGGCTTAATACATTGCAGAAATCACTCATAATTAAAAAATATGATATTTAACATCTGAAGAATAAAATGTCAACATTCTGTATTTGAATTATTAAGAAAAGTTGTTTTAAATGCTTGCCATGATGACTTGTTAACGCGTGCACACACGTGCCTACTTCCACTAGTGAATGCCACGTCATTAAGCCACATCATTAAACACATATATTGCACGTGTCTGTCTCTTGGCCTATTTTGCTCTCTCATTAAACACGTGCATTCAACGCACATTCCCCATACACGTCCTTTGAGCTTTCTTGATTCAACACTCACATGTCTTCTCTAATTCATCCTTAATTGCTCTTTTTTTTTTTTTTTTTTTGTACAAGGGTTTACCGCATCCTTTGGTCTCCTTCCTTTCCACTGCTCTGATTCCACGAGAGAGCTTGCCTATTCCACTACTCCATTCGTGCGTGTTAATAATAGTTGGATCAAGATTGTTAAAATTGAAATTTTAAGTGGGATTGAAGAATGATTTATGAAATCAAATCGTAAACTTAAATTGTAAGATTTTAGAGACAATTAAAAATACCCTTTAATATATGTAAATATATATTCAGAATGACATAATTTAAAAAAAATAATTAATATTATTTAATAACAAGTTATTACAATTTGCAATCGTATTCCTTATGAATAATAAAATATATATATGTACATATTTCAAAATAATTTCATCTATTTATTTCAGAAATATTAAATAATATAAATTTTTAAATATTAAATTCATCATTTGTTATTATTCATCTATAATCAAAATTTTAAATATTAATATATATATATATAATATAAATTTCAAAGTTTACCACCGAGTTTATCAAGTTTGTAGTATTGAATCACGAGACAAATTTGATTATATGAAAGTCTAAGTTTATAAGTGAGTTGACTCGTTTAAAACTACGTGACTTGTAAATTCGTAAATTCATATGAATTAACTCACAAATTTAACAATAATAGGTTAGATGACTACTTTGATGGAGTTTATTATGTCACTTTTTGTTTAAGAGCTCATTTAACATTACGTGAACAAAATTTATAAATTCAATCAAGTTTTGTTGATTCACAGGTTGTGTACTCCATTGATAGTTTTAACAGTTTTTTTTGTTGATTCACAGGTTTTTGTTCACTGGGTAATAATTCAAAGTTTTTATTTTCAGGCTAATGATTCACAATATTTTATGAAATTTATGTCTTCAATTCACAAATTGTCAGGCATCTTCATTCCATTCGCAGGTTGTGTACTCAATTTTGTGTGCACTCCATTTATGTTCGAGTTCAATTTTTGCAATTCATCATCTTTAGGTCTTAGTGTAATTTTTTTATAAATATTTTAAAGTTTTTTTTATAAAAATTTTAAATAATTCCACCTAAGAATGTTTTCCACTGCCGATCTCATGTTCGGATAAAGGAGAATGGTTGTGTTAGGTAGCCGACAACCAACGTAAAATTTAGTCGGATCCAAAACATAAACTCTTGACAAACTATGAAAA
The DNA here is from genome assembly GCF_014633365.1 of Diospyros lotus. NCBI lineage: Eukaryota > Viridiplantae > Streptophyta > Magnoliopsida > Ericales > Ebenaceae > Diospyros > Diospyros lotus. Next base: position 2,119,869 of record NW_026267104.1, read on the forward strand.
ATCATTGGGGAATAACTCTTCATAGCGACGTGCTACACTGCCCGCGTGTAATGTGAAATGAGCTAGAGCTGCTGCATCGACGTCCGAATGTAGTGACAAATGAGTAAGGGTCCCCGCATTTACTTGGACGAATATGTTTAAAGAAGTTAGTCCAAAATCAAAATAAAAAACAAATTCAAAGTCAAGGCCAAAACCAAAAATCATAGATTAAGTATTGGGTCATGGAACATAGAAATATTAACAGGCAAAGCTATGGAAGTGGTAGATGTAATGATTAAGAGAAAGATTAATATTATGTGCCTTCAAGAGAGGAGATGGGTAGGGAAAACAGAAAAAACTTTATCAGAAATTGGACATAAAATATACACAAGAAATGATTTAGCGAAAAATAGAATGAGAATTATTATGGATAAAAGCTTAGTAGATGAGGTAGTAGATGTAAAGAAAATAGGGGATAGGATTATTATGTTGAAGGTTGGTCTAGGAAGAATGACTATGAATATCTTTAGTACATATGCACCACAAGCGAAGTTAGATGAGGAGATAAAAAATAAATTTTGAGAGGACCTAGAGGGACTCATACAAATGATACTAAGAGGAGAGAAAGTGATTATAGGAGATGACTTAAATGGTCATGTGGGTAGAGATGAAAAATGCTATAGAGAGGTACATGGAGGGTATGGATTCGGGGAAATTAATAATGAAGGTAAGTTTATTCTAAATTTTGCTATGGCATATGGGCTCATCATAAAAAATAATAGATTCAAAAAATGGGACGAACACTTAATCAAATATAAAAATGTCACATTAAGCATCCAAATAGATTACTTGCTCATGAGACAAGAGGATCAGTTATGTTATAAGGATTGTAAGGTGATACTGGGGCTCCGTACCTACTAAGCCAAAATATTATTCCTCCCTGCTAATTCTTTTATAGTTTTTATCTTATAAATTGATGACTAGAACCAAATCTACTGCCTGAGATTGGTAGAGATTAGGTGTGATGGGGGAGGGGGTGTTGTTAATTCCGTGTGGGCTTGGGTAAGCCCTGCACTATGGCGAATCGTACAAACTTATTTCGCCAGGCTATGAAGCAAGGATTATGTAACGCCCCACTTTTCGGGCGTGTTATAACTTGGGACAATTCTGGGAATTTTTTTTTTTTTTTAAACTCTAAAACTAAACCGCATCATTAATTGAATTCGTCCTAGAATTCTTGTACATTAATCTCGAAAGAGAATCACTATACACATCAAATGCGGAAGCAATGATCGAAACTTGATATCTTAACATTAATCATAAATTCTTTCATCTTCAACATTTTTCAAAACATTCAGAATTTAAAGTAGCAGAACTTAAATACAGGGACTACGTTACATACATTTAATTTATCATGCACTCTGCTAAGTGTCGTTTCATGCCTCCTTTATCCTTGTATCTGCTACCATCTCCACCTGGAATATTTGAATATTCCAGGGGCAAAACCAAAGTTAGATGATGAACCATCTAAGTAAGGGTACATAATGCTATGTCATGAGTGTATGCAATGTCTTTCATCGTAGGTGTCAACTGCACCCCTCATGCTACCTACCATTTTAGCGGTCACCTCTTTCGAAGCCGGGGTGTATGGGTGCACCTTTGGTAAGGCAGCGGTGCCAGTTCGTACTCCCTACGGCCTCATATGCGTGTGATCGATGATATCAACGTGTATTTATGCATTTCATAGTCATATATGCAGTCTACGTGATGGATACATATATCAGGGCATGTTAATATGATGAAAATGTTTTCGAGGAACATAAACCCATTACTAACCAAGCATTTTCCATAAAACTAACTTTAATTGGGGAGTATCACTTACTTTCTCAAGCTTATCGGGCTACCTCGATATCCGTGCCTTGTCTCGTGCATCGTCTCGATTTGCGTGCCAACCTCAAAATTTGACAAGTCACTTTAACTTATTCCTCAAAGTATCCTAATCACCATATTTATTTAAACAATAAAACCTATTTTTCCATAATTTCTGGCATTTTCTATAATTTTCTCTCTATTTCTTCATATTTTTCCTCAATAATTCTAAATTAAATATTTATAAAAATATTTTCTCAAATATTTCACTACGACAATTCGTAAAATAATATTCTTGAATTTCTAAAATTTTTTAAGAAATTTTATTCACCTTAACTTAGCATCTCGGATTTCCTCGGTATGCGTGCCATATTCCCGAAAAGCATGCCCAGGCCGTTTTCTCATCAAAAATCTCCGGGATATCACCGAAACATAATTTCCTATTTTCTGGGATTTTTCTAACAATTTTTTGATATTTTTCTCTATTTTTTCTAAATTTCTTTTTTCTTTTTCTTTTCTTTTTTTTTCTTTTTCTTTCTTCCTCCACTATTCATCTTCTTCTTCCTTGCTTTCTCCTCTGCGTGCAACCTCTTCTTCTTTCTTTCCTTTTTTTTTTTTTCTTCTTTTCTTTTCTTTCCTTCATTTTGTTCTTTTCTTCTTCCCCTTTCTTCCTCCTCCTCCTTCTTCTTCTTCCTTTTTCTTTCCTCCCCCTGCTTCTGCGTGCGCGAACTAGCGCTTGCGCGCTGCCATGGCTGAAACCAGCCATCCCGACCACTTCCGATCGCTCCTGCTGCCTCCGATCACCTCCGCGCCGCCTGCCATCGCGGCCGCCTCTGCCGCTCCCGCTGCCCACGGCCATGGCCGCGCCTGGCTACTGCAACAGCAGCTTCGCGGCTGCCATGGCCGCACCTTACTGCTCCATTTCTCCCTGCTCTCGATCTTCTTCTCTCTTCCCTTAACCCAAGTGCTCTCTCTCTCTCTCTCTCGGCCGAATCTCTCATGGCTCACTGCCACTTCTTGCTTCATTTGCTTCCCTCAATCTCTCCATTCTTAGTCTATTTATAGGCTCACCCCACAACCCTCACGCCTGCCTCGGCCATTCTCTATTGCGTGCAAAATCTTCCTTGCCTATAAAATCTTCCAAATCATGCAGAGACGTGATTTTAATCTTGCAGGGGGCGTGGCTAATTGCAACAGGGCATGGGTTGCATTTTACAGAGGCATTGCGTGTACATATATTATGCAGAGCATGGGTTGCATTTTACAGAGGCTGCCATGCGTATACACATATATTATATATATATATATTGCATATAAATTACATTATAAAAAATGAATATATATCTAAATGCCCAATTTTAACCTTACATTTATTAAGATAATTCTCTAATTACGATAATATCCTCAAACACTGAATTATTTGGCCTTAAAATATCGAAAACACAAAATTAATAATCCAATTCTTAGTTAAAAATGACAATTTCACCCCAGTGTCCTTACCGAGCTATCATTTCATCCCGAAACCATTGAAGGGTTGATCCTTACGAAAAACCGGAGCCCCCCTAGGGTTCCGCTAATTTTTCGGGAACCTCATGCAACGATTCGGTTTTGCAACCTAAATGGCAGCTACATTTTAGCTGTACCGAAAACTGTTCCCGATCAGATTTCTTTCGATACCATAAATTCTATCTCGGAGTGCTCATTGAAACCATATAATTTTTCTTAGATAATTCTACCCTGAGACACTCCCTGCAGTTGATTCGGTACTTGTAACTACTATTAATTCAATTTTTCAGTATCCTAATCTCATCGAAATTACGTGGCAACTTCATACGAACATGGGGTATTACATTCTCCTCTCCTTACAAAAATTTCGTCCTCGAAATTTGCCACTTGTCTTAAATCTCAAATTTTCATCATTGAAATCAACACCAGATTGATCAAATAAAGAAGATCCCACTCGAAACTCGTGAATACCAATGCACATATCAAAATCCAAATCCTTAGACTGACCATACCCGTCAACCTATAGACAAGTACACTTGTTAACCATGCATACCTTTCAAATTATAATCGCATAACTCGGTCCTTGGACCATGAGTCTCCACTCGAGCTCCTATCTAAGTCAGTACTCACATCATCATAATGAGCCCATGGCTTTCATATCCACATTCTTAATTTTCAATTTTCTTAAGTCATCACGACATTTCTTTAATTCTAATTTCCTATGACGTCATTTATTTTGAATCAATCAATCATGGTTTGACAATTTTCCAACAAAGTCCCTGATCTCGATACATCTTAACTTTTATCAAATCGATCCTCAAAGAAATACTTTTATGTCGTCAAACTATTTCACGTACCCTTGGATCCAAAAACATCAAAAATATACGTCATCACATATCCTTGAACCTAGCTATGCCTTACCTTAGGTCATCTCAAACTTAGTCATTGCTTAATTTTTACTTGTGCTAATCTATTCGAGATTTCTATTGTTTACTCATTCTTGTAGGTATTCATCTCCCGATACAATCTCAAGTTTCTGCCAATTGACCACAATTATCTTCTAATCATGTACTATTTTCTCAAGAAATCTTTATTAATAGATTATATTTGTCTCCAAAACTTGATCGAAATTTAACGTTGTCTAGCAATACTAATATCCTTGCATCGCTTGTTCCTTTGTTACTTGATCGCCAAACTAATACTTATTTATCCATATACCCATAACTTAAATAACTCCTCAAACTTTTTGAAGTGATCCTCAAATAACATTTTATATAATCAAATTAATCATTTAATCCTCAAATTACTCTTCTAGTAATAACGTTTTATGTCAACTAACTTTAATCATGCTCGATCCTTTTCGGAGCTACTTACTCAAGTTATCGACCTTTGCTTGAACCAACCTCTACTCAAAGCATTTGGTTCGTCTCTCGAAACTTACTGGGTTATCTGACTTTTTGGAACTTTCAATCCTCGACCTTGACTTTACAGAGCCTCATGCTCTCATCATTTCTTTCTCGATTGGCTCATGACCTAGCAAACAAGTCTCATCTATCGCAACATTCCCTAACATTATCCTCAATGTTTTTCATACGTCTCCCTATCTGAGGAGTACACCAATATATCCTCGATAAACACAATCACTAAAGCGTCTTTAATGCAGACGGTACTCGGTCAAATCCTCAAATCATGACTCTATTGCCGATTTTCGAAATGCCTCATTCCTCAACCGCACATCAATCGTAATTATCCTAGCCTCTTGCAGTTGTTAATAATTCATCAAATTTGAGGTAAAGATATCGACTCTTAATTATCACCTCTTTGATAATTTACGTCCTCAATCAAGCCACTTATAGTTAAGCATCTAATAACCTTAAGCTATTATTGGCAATTAAAAAATAATCCTGATAAATCTTTCGAGAACACCTCTTGGTATTTTTTTTTTTTTTATGGCTTTTCATTGATCGCAAATGCCGGTATCACAAATCAAAAGGCTCCTTATAACCATAACTTGCTGACATCACTTAGCTATATATTTCCCAATTTGCCTACCAGGGTTACCTAGACTAACCGTCTAGTCATACGAAAGTTTCATTCTCCAAAATCGAAATATTGGATTCCAAATCGATCTAGGCCTTCAGCTTTTCCTATTGTGATCCGTTATCCTAGCACATCTGTCATCATTTGATTCTCTCTATCACAACTAACATTCGCACAATCTTCCAGACGACAATCCATAACTATACTGCTAGCTAGGGTAGGCAGGTACTTATGTCACTAATAGTACTCCAATCTTCGCCGGATTTCTTCCTAATAACTCTAAAGCTTCATCATGAATCCTTAGATTCTCGATCAATTCTTCCAAGAAATTCCTCATGAATTCCAAACCGATTTATCTCCAAAAATCTCGAATCAGATCACGATGTCTAGTTCCAATCCTCTTTTGCTTCCCTGCAATTATTGCTCTCATTTATCATGGCGTTTCCGAGTTCTCCTCGTCGGGTTGACCATCAACAACTTTACCTGATTTCGCAAGTCTACTAAGCTGTAATCACAACCTCCGTTAACTAGGTCTCCTTATCATTCCTTTAGGGTTAATTCGACCTATTAAGCAACTCTTTCATTTTTCAGTCCCCGAACTCTACTTTGAACCGAGGCTATGATCCCACTGCCCTACTAAATACTGCGGTATTCCTCAAGCTTTGCATTGTACGTCATGTCCCTACTCCCAAGATGACCGCGAATCCTGATACAATTCTTTAGATAGGACACTCAGTCCATACTCAATCTATTTCATTTTTGGGTTGATTCTCCGGCCTCGATCAATTACAACTAGTAGTACATCTTTCTCTTAGACCATTAGGACTTAGACCTATACCAGATACAGACCCTACTGCGCTATCCCAGATTTTCAGCATCTGGTTGTCTTCCAAGCAGTTTGCTATGATACTTCGATCGACGGTGCTTCTCGTACCTTATTGCAAGCCATCCATCAATTATCTGTACGTGGGTCCCTAGATCTAGATCTGTTACTGCGAACATCGAACCAGGAGTGCCGTCACTCTGCTAGGGTTCCTTATCCCATTTCTGCGAGTCCTATTGGTTGCACTACTACCACCTCATCAATTGACCCATTTCACTTGCCATCACTTGACCACCTTCGGTCTCTTGCTTGACTCAATTCGTTGGATCCCTGATCTTGCACATCTTACTTCTGAGACACTAAATGTTCTTCGAAATACTTATCATTCGATCCTAACTTAACAGCTATGCTATGTCACATCAGACTAGTCATCCATGACTCAATCATTTTTGATAACTACCAGCTATCCTAGTCCCTAAGTCTCTCGGGTCTATAATTGAGTCAACCTTACATTCGAATCATATCATCAGATCCTAACTTCAATAGTTAAATCATTGTACTAGCTTCCATCAGGCTTTTACTATTCACCGAGAATAGTAATCGTATACTGGAATAGTGTTTGTATGTGAATAGTACACCAGGTAAGTTCCTAGGAAAGAGAGGTGGGTCACAAATAGACACACTTAAATACCAAGTCTTTCCTTAGTCAGAACTTGACTAGACATGCACTTCCACTACTCAACATTGAAATCCAGTAACCTCTAAGTCTTCAACCGATAATCCCTGAATCTCTTAAATAGGGATTTCGTCTTTCGAACCCTTGTCTTTTTTTCCTAAGCCTCCACTTGGGGTTCCTACTAACTAGTTCTATCAATATCGAATACCCTTAAGTCTCCAAATTGTTATTCCCTAATCTTCAAATAGGATTTAACTCTGATATCGACTACATCCGAGTCACTTAGGGCTTCCAATAATCTTAAACTCTGATACCAACTGTAACGCCCCACTTTTCGGGCGCGTTATAACTTGGGACAATTCCGGGAATTTTTTTTTTTTTTAAACTCTAAAACTAAACCGTATCATTCCTTGAATTCGTCACAGAATTCCCGTACATTAATCTCGAAAGAGAATCACTATACACATCAAATGCGGAAGCAATGATCGAAACCTGATATCTTAACATTAATCATAAATTCTTTCATCTTCAACATTTCTCAAAACATTCAGAATCTAAAGTAGCAGAACTTAAATACAGGGACTACGTTACATACATTTAATTTATCATGCACTCTACTTAGTGTCGTTTCATGCCTCATTTATCCTTGTATCTGCTACCATCTCCACCTGGAACATTTGAATATTCCAGGGGCAAAACCAAAGTTAGATGATGAACCATCTAAGTAAGGGTACATAATGCTATGTCATGAGTGTATGCAATATCTTTCATCGTAGGTGTCAACTGCACCCCTCATGCTACCTACCATTTTAACGGCCACCTCTTTCGAAGCCGGGGTGTATGGGTGCACCCTTGGTAAGGCAGCGGTGCCAGTTCGTACTCCCTACGGCCTTATATGCGTGTGATCGATGATATCAACGTGTATTTATGCATTTCATAGTCATGTATGCAGTCTACGTGATGGATACATATATCAGGGCATGTCAATATGATGAAAACGTTTTTGAGGAACATAAACCCATTACTAACCAAGCATTTTCCATAAAACTAACTTTAATTGGGGAGTATCACTTACTTTCTCAAGCTTATCGGGCTACCTCGATATCCGTGCCTTGTCTCGTGCATCGTCTCGATTTGCGTGCTAACCTCAAAATTTGACAAGTCACTTCAACTTATTCCTCAAAGCATCCTAATCACCATATTTATTTAAACAATAAAACCTATTTTTCCATAATTTCTGGCATTTTCTATAATTTTCTCTCTATTTCTTCATATTTTTCCTCAATAATTCCAAATTAAATATTTATAAAAATATTTTCTCAAATATTTCACTACGACAATTCGTAAAATAATATTCTTGAATTTTTAAAATTTTTTAAGGAATTTTACTCACCTTAACTTAGCATCTCGGATTTCCTCGGTATGCGTGCCATATTCCCGAAAAGCATGCCCGGGCCGTTTTCTCATCAAAAATCTCCGGGATATCACCGAAACATAATTTCCTATTTTCTGGGATTTTTCTAAAATTTTTTTGACATTTTTCTCTATTTTTTCTAAAATTTTTTTTCTTTTTTTTTCTTTTTTTTCTTTTTCTTTCTTCCTCCACTATTCATCTTCTTTTTCCTTGCTTTCTCCTCTACGTACAACCTCTTCTTCTTTCTTTCCTTTTTTTTTTTTCTTCTTTTCTTTTCTTTCCTTCATTTTTTTTTTTCTTCTTCCCCTTCCTTCCTCCTCCTCGATTATATCAATTGTAAAATGTTTGAGTTTTTCAATGCTAATTAATATTTAAGGTATTACATTTTTAAAACTATGGAAGAAATCAAAATTCATATTTTTAAAATTTTGTTATTATTGAAAAACTTATTCTTAGTCACATTTAAAAATTTTAATTTATATTTATAATGTAATAAATATAAAATAACGAATGTGGATATATTATAAATTTTATAATATTTATTTATAAATAAATATAATATAATAAATAAAAAATTTATAAGTATTTTTCCAAGTGACCTACTTAATGTATTAATTATTGTTTAGCACATTTAATGACTGTATATTGAATTAAGAGTGTTCTCCATTAGCATATTGAATAGCAAATAATTAATTAAACTTAAATTTTTATAAAAAATTGAGTATTAAAAGAAAAAATTATAATTATCAATTCTATTAGAATTATTTAAAATAACAAATTTAATCTTTTATTTTTAAATTAAAGTCTCTTGTGTATCACGCGAATTTACCACTAGTTTACATATATACGAAGAAAGTGTTAATAACTAATCTTTAGAGATGATTTTTCATTCTTCCTAATTTTTTCCTTATTCTCACCACACGATAATTAAATATGGGTTCTTAAATTTATACATCTTGTTCTTGTAATTTTAATTTTTTAATATGATTATCCGAAAGTTTTATTATTTTGATTATAATTATAAATTTAATTTTTAAATAATTTAATTATTTTATTTTTTTCATATGACAATTCATATTTTTTTTATTTTAATTATATTTATATACTTGTATTTTTAAGTCAATTTAACTCATATACTTTTATGGTGACTATGTTGCCACATCATTGACACATCAACGCCATGTCATTGGAACAGCAGCAACTCCGGCGAGAGTATGCCGGAAAATCTCAAATATGATCACATTACAAAAAATTTAAAAATTTTGTGATAATTTTAAAATCAATTGAAGTTTAGTGATCACATTATAAAAGACACCAAAATTTTGTGACTTTTGGTATGAATTACTTGCTCTATTCACGTTAAACTATAAGAATTAAATTGTCTAAAAAATATAAATTCAGATATATAATTAAAATAATAAAAAATTTAATTATTATATTAAAAATATTAAATTAAAGATATAATTAAAATAATAAGAAATTTAAGTGATCAAGAAAAGAAAATGTAAAAGTCCTTAAACCAAAATATAGATTTGGTCAAATAAATTACAAATGTGGTGGGAAAACTCTAATTACAAATTACAGTGAACAGGATCGTAGCCGCAAGAGGACCGTAGCCGAAGACCCTTTGAACTTCCACTTGCTGTGCCTCTTGCTGATGCTTGCATTTTCCGCGGTCTTCGTGGCCACCAACATCACGCCCAAGCACCCCAACGCCGCCCGGGTGCTGGAGAGCATTGGCACGCTCTTTGGCATTACGGGCTTCTTCTTAGCCACTACAGTGGCTCTCCCACTAGCTCTGAAGCTCGTCAGTTGGCTCATCTACGCGCTTAATTTGCTCTCCTTCTGCAGCAGCAGCCTCCAGCCGTTTCTAGTTCGCATGGTCCGATCATTTCGCAGAGGATAATGATATTTGTCAGGCCAAATACATATTTTAGTTGGCATGGTGCGTTTAATTTATCCTTGTCTGTTTTGTTTCGTAAAAGGGTTTACCTCATCCTTTGGTCTCCTCGTTTCCACTGCTCTGATTCCACAAGAACGGTTTGCCTATTCCACTGCTCCGTTCGTGTGTGTTGTGTGTTATAATAATGGTTGGATGTCTTGTTTGAGAGTGAATGAAATTTATGAATTTAATGAAGTTTTAAGACCTCAGTTGTGTGTACTCCGTTGACAGTTTTTGTTGATTCCCAGGTTTTTGTTGACAGGTTAATGATTCACAGTTTTTATTTCAAGTTAATGATTCACAAGATTTTATTAAATTTATGTCTTTGATTCACAAATTGTCTGGCACCTTGATTCACAGGTTGTGTACTCCATTTAGGTTCGGCTCCAATTTTTGCAATTCATCATCTCTAGGTCCCCCTGCATCTTTTTTTTAAAAAATAATTAGTGAAATTTTTAGATATTTTTATGAAATATAAATTTTTTTAAATAAATTTATATCTTTTTATGAAATATTTAGATTTTTTTATGAAATTTAGGTATTTTATGAAATTTTTAGATCTTTTTATGAAATTTAGGTATTTTTGAATATTTTTAAGTATTTTTTATGAAATTTATGTCTTTTATCAAATTTTATGATAATTTTTAGGTCTTTTATGAAATTTTTAAGTCTTTTTATGAAGTTTATGTATTTTTTTTATTAAATTTGATCTTATTTTCATATCAAGAACTCAATGTTAAAATTTTTTAATTATTGAGAAACGAAATGTCATATTTTTGTAATAAGCTTAATCTGATATATTTTACTAACGTAGTTTCTTTTTTTTAATGTAAGGTGACATTTTTTTTTTATTTTTAGTCACCCTAAGGACTTAAAATAATATTTTTTAATAATCTAGATATCACATATTGAAATTTTATACTTCAAAAACTAAATGTTATATTTTTTTAATTATTAAAGAGTCTCCATAATACGTATTAAGCCAAAATATTATTGCTCTCTACAAATTCTTATCTTATTAAGTGATAACTAATTAGAAAAATTTATTGGCTATACTCTTAAGTTAATGTTTCCAATACATACTTCCTTCTTCTCCTCGACCCACTGGTAAGTCTTCAAGCAAACTACTGCACTGCCACTCGTGTTGGTATCCTTTCGATTGATTTGGCAAGATTTATCGGAAACAGGTGGCTGAATTAGTGCCTGGTAACATGAAAGCATGATTGTTTCTTGATTTGATTAATTACAAATTAAGATTTATGGTTGAGAGATAGATTTATCTGGTAGTAGCAGTCGAGATTTTCTTGTGGGATTGTTTTGTTGATTGTTACAAGTACATGGTTAAAGAGAAGAGTAAAGACTCTGGTAAACAGTCTGTGCAGGAATGTTATGCTTCTTATGGGATCCTTGTTCAGCAAGTTTATCATGCGCAACAGCCACCGTTCCTTGAATTTGCCTAAAGAGCAAAGGGAGTAACTAAGTTGTTCGTCTGCAATATTTGTCTTTCCCTATCTGTTCGGTAACTGAAATTAAAATGTCATCTTAGCGCATCAGTTTACCATTTCTGGGGAAGGAAGATCAGCAGATGTGCTAATTCTGACAAACCATCTTAGAGGCTTTATATCCTATGATTGGGCCTTTATCAACCTCATGGTTACTCTCAGTCAGTGAAGATCCAACAATTTTGGTAAAAGGGAGCCTAAAGGAAATTCTGGAGTATAAAGAAAATTTAGTAATTGTTTGAGGGGGCGAATATGCGTACATCCATATAAAGATACTCTAGTTAAAAAATGAAGTTTAGAAACTTTGGGGGGACTCCTGAGATTTCTGGCTACAAAGATCAGCAAACGAGGTTGCTCGTAAACAATGCCAAGGCCGCCTCTCGTTTTCCTAGCTGATTCTCTTTGCTTTATTTGGATACTTACAGCAAATTTTTCTTTAGCATCTGAGTGCTCTCCCACCGCAAGCCCCCCCGCCCCCCCCCCCCCCCCCCCCCCCCCCAACCAAATGTTTCTGTATACATATTTTACACGCGTGGATAAAAATGGTTAATTCAGTACATATGTTGCATGGATAATTCAAGCAAACTATTGTGTCATTTCTTAATCAGGAGCGCCTTATAATTATTCTAAAATTTGCCTTATCATTCTATATCACATTTACTTGCCACGACCATCTCAGCACCATTTGGACCTGTTAATTGTTTGATTTCTGATGTCGGCTATGGATCTTTCATACAAGGATGCTTTGAATTATGCTTTCACCCTACTTCTTTAGCAGGTCGCTGGAAACTTAAATTTGCCTGTGGCGGTTGATAATGCGGAAAACTTGAACATGCCTAACATTGCTGATGGAAACATGGAAGACAAGGAGACAATGAATGAGCCAACACTAGCAATGAGGTCCATGAAGTAAATACATCTTCAGCTGCCAAGGACTGATAGCATCCCTGAATCTAGGTAAAAACAGAATAAACATCATTTCCTTTTATGGCATACATCCCTCTCCTTGTGCATGTACATATGCTAGTAATTGGTCGCCATACATATTTTAATTTGGAAACTAATTGGTACAATCTATAACTTGCCTCCTGGATTTTAATATATAGGTCTGTTGTGTGTTTAAACTTCAAGGTGAAATAAAGCAGTTTTCTTCTGCAAGCCAAAAAAGAAAATGTACTTTGGATTCTTGAGCTGTCTGAAAATGATTTAGGGGGTGAATGTGGTAATTTGATGTGTAACATGTTTGTAGGTACTGTGATTATCAATGGAATCAAAAGCACAGATGGACCTTGCATATCTTGGGATTGGAGATTTATAAAGAAAAGAAATAAAAATTAAGCAATAACAAAAGTGGAGAAGTTGCAGAATAGTAGGGTTTTCTTGAACATCACAAGAGAAACTAAGGCTGTTATTTTGATGATGGATTGGATCATATCACTTCATACTGTTTCTGGATTCCTTTCTGGTCGTCTAGATGGTTTATGATTTGCATCAACATATATTTTTTTTACTCTTTTGTTTATTTTATTTTAATTATCTTAGATTTGTTGCTATACAAGAAAAGATGAATGAGAATGATGTTATTCTTAAAAGGATTGGACTGGGTCCTATTGAAAAATTGATGCATGAAAGATAATTGAGATGATCAAGAAAACTAATAGTGGCTGTTGAAAGGAGAAAGGATGGAATGGAAGCAAGGTTCTAGCAAAATATTAGTTATAAGTGCCCCTTATAAAAATATAAGACTATATATAGATAGAAATGAGTGGTGAATTACAATTCATGCAACGGTGGGATAATGACTGTATGTTGCTTGCTTCTCTGAATCCTCCCCTTACATTGGTTTTTTTTTTTTTGGTGACAGCTGAAACAGTTTGAATTTCAGCTGAAACAATTTGCTTCTCTGATCTGACAGCATCCTTCTTTGAGGTGAATTTGAGGAATCTGTAAAGAACAATAGAGTAGATTGTAAATTGGTGGTAGGTACAGTTGACAGGTGATATTACAAGGATCGATTGATATCTTCTTCTAATCCTTTCCTTTGGTGGAATATTGGCATCTGACTGATCATGCTCCAGCTTCTATTTCTTGAGTATGAGGTTTTAATTCATTAATTGTACTCTTTTTTTAATTGTATTAGTATATATGTAGTTACATATATATACATATACATATATATATATACATAATGAATTCCACAACTTATACCAAAATTTTTGAATTAGAGAGATTAAATTGTTGTTCATGCATTGGCCTTCTACTTGATTTCTTTGCTGCTGAGAGGGTCGGGCCATTGGTGGTTTAAAAGTACTAATTGATCGGAAGATTTGGGATGAGATTTATTACGGGGATGGTCAACTCGCATTGTTGCATTGCCCACCTTGCCCAAATGTAAGGACACTTAGAATGGATATATAAAAAGGGATTTTTTTTTTTTTATATCCTGAAAAACTCGGGAGTTCTCACAACACAATCAGTCTTCGACTAAGGTCGCAAATGACCCTAGCCATTCACAAGTGGCTCAATGTTTGGCTGAACAAAAATTGTTTCGAGTTCATTTGTTAAAGTCAATACATCAAGTTTAAATTAACTTTGAATTTTGATTTAATTTAATTAATAAAATTTTAAAACTCACGAATATATTCGATTAAAGATTCATGAAAGCTAATAGCCTTAATTTGAAGTTTGTAAACGTGTTTAATTAAAATTTGTGAATAGTTAATGAATAAATTTATTTATAAATATATTATTTAATATAAAGTTATTAATTTTTAAATTTTTAGAATAATATATTTAAATTGAATATTTTTAAAATTGTTATATATATTAATTTGATCATTTAACATAATGTAATATACGTGTATATAATAAAACAAAATAGCAAAAGAAAATAAAATGAATCGAATGAACGAGATAAAGGAGATTCGGCCAAATTCTTGCAATGGAAAATGAGAAAAGAGAAATAAAGGCTCTTTGAGAAGCGAAAGGCTATTCAAGTCAACGTCAAAGATCAAGATAAGGCAATCGACGTAGTGCGGTTGTCAAAAGATCGACAATAAGGCAAAGCCATAGGTGAGAGAGTAGATCTGAAATATATGTGGAGTATTATCGTCGTCGCCTTTCTAAAGCACTGTCCACTATTGTCACCCATAACTGCACATTTTTCTCTTTCTTTGCCATCACTCATTGTTGTTGCACACCACTTACCTTATTGCTACCACGGCTTCATAGCCTCCTCTTGTGGTTATTTTTTGGCAAGTCTAAGCTTGTGCTAGTCGAGCTTGAGCCTAAAAACTAGCTCGCCAAGATGAGCTTGGACTCAACAAAATTCAGCTCGGCTTAATTCCATTACAACCCTACCTTCAGCCTAACACATCTCACCCTACTTTAAAACTCACAGTCCACCTCGTCTCAGCCCAAAATGTATGAAGAAGTGAGTCATGGGCTAAAGCCTAGGACCTTGGCCGCTTGAAATAGACACAAATTATTATAACCCGCACAGAGACAAACTCTAACCCACAATCTTAGAGTAATCCAAACTTCCAAACGTGACAATGGACCATTTGTACTACCTCGGTGGTTCAAAAACTAATATTCTACATATAAAATAGAATAAAATATATGTAATCTACATGTATTATTGTTTAAAAATATTAAGTTTAATACATGCAGAGATCACTCAACAATTAAAAAATATGATATTTGGCCCTGAAGTACAAAAATGGCAACATTTAGTATTTAAATTATTAAAAATTATTATTTTAAGTTCTTGTCATGACAATCCATTAGCTCATGCACACGTGCCTGGTTCCATGAGTGAACACCACATCATTAAGCACGTGTATTGAATGCGCTTGTCTCTTGGCCTACCATGCTCTCTCATTAAACGCGTGCATTCAACATGCCTTCCTCATACACGTCCTTTGAGCTTCCCCAATTCAACGTATATGTGTCTTCCCTAATTTATCCTTGCCTGCTTTGTTTCGTAAAAGGGTTTACCGTATCATTTGGTCTTCTTCGTTTTGACTACTCTAATTCCATGAGAACAGCTTGTGTGTTAATGATGGTCGGATGACTACTTTAATGAAATTTATTGTGTCACTTCTCGTTTAAAATCTCATTTGACAGTCTATAAATAAAATAAGTTTATGAATTAATGAAGTTTTTGTTGATTCACCAGTTGTGTACTCCACTCCATTGACAATTTGATAATTTTTGTTGATTGACAGTTTTTATTTTGAACTTAATGATTCATAATATTTTGTGAAATTTATGTCTTTGATTCACAAATTGTTTGGCATGTTGATTCAATGGTTGTGGGGGTACTGGATTTTGTTTTTTTCTTGGGGGGCGGGGGGATGTTGATTCACAATATTTTATAATATTTTTTTAATATTATTGTTCTCTACGAATTCTCTTATAGTTATTATCATATTAGGTGATGACTAATTAGAAATATTTATTGGCTAAACTCTTCAGTTAATGTTTCTTAGATACTTCCTTCTCCTCGACCCACTAGTAGCCTTCAAGGAAACTACTGCTTAATTTGGGCAAATCTTACAAATTTTATTTGGCAAATTAAGGAGGGCTGGGCTTAAAGGCGTCATAAAGGTCGCAGGTTAGTGTGTATAAAGTTTGACAAATGGAGCCGATATTTCTGCTTCTCTTCACACGAAATTCCCTCAAATATATATTAAAGCATGAGTTAATAAAAAAATAATTCACGTATATATATATATATATATGAAGAAAGAGATAATAATTAATCTTTAAAGGTGATTTTTCATTCTTCCTAATTTTTTTCTTATTCTCACAACATGGCAATTAAATCTGAGTTTTTAAATTTATATATTTTTGTTGTTCTACTTTCAGTTTTGACCATTTATTATTTCAATTACACTCATAAATTTAATTTTTAAATAATTTAATTCATGTACTTTGATCTCTTTTTCGTGTGACAACTCGAATTTTTTATTATTTCCGTTATACTCTTATATGTATATTTTTGAATTAATTTAATTTATATATTTTTATATAAAAATAAAATAAAATAATAAAGCACATGTCATGTGTTATTTATATTAAAATATAAAATTAAATAGAATCAAAAATATAAATTATAATCAACTGGACGGATATTCCCAGTGCTATCTCCTGTTGGGACTGATAGCTCTCTTTGTTTTGTTTTGTATGTATTTTGGATTGGGATCCAAAATACATACAAAACAAAGAGCGCTATCAGTTGGGATCCAAAATACATACAAAACAAAGACCATATATAGATGGAAATGAGTGGTGAACTAGAATTCATGCAATAGTGGGATAATGACTCTGTATGTTGTTTGCTTATTTGAATCCTCCCCTTAAATTGTTTTTTTTTTTTTTTTTTTTTGTGACAGTTGAAGCAGTTTGAAGCACTCTGATCTGATAGTATTCTTCTTTGAGGTGAATTCGAGGAATCCATAAAGAACAAGAGAGTGGACTGTAAATTGGTGGTAGGTATGGTTGACAGGTGATGTTCCAGGGATCGATTGAACTCTTCTTCCAATCCTTTCCTTTCGCGAAATATATGCATCTGTATGATCATGTTCCAGCTTTCATTTCTTGAGTATAGGGTTTTAATTCATTAATTGTACTCTTTTTTAATTGTATCAATATGTATGTAGTTATATACATATATATATATATACACATAATGAATTCAACAACTTACACCAAAATTGTTAAATTAAAGAGATTACATTGTTGCTCATGCATTGGCCTTCTGATTGATTTTCTTTGCTGCTGAGAAGGCCAGGCCATTGGCGGTTTAAAACTACTAATTGATCGGAAGATTTGGGATGGTATTTAATATAGGGCTGGTTAGCTCGCATTGTTGCATGGCGCACCTTGCCCAAATGTAAGGACACTTAGAATGGACAAAAAGGGCTTTGTTTTTTTTTTTTTTATCGTGTAAAATTTGAGAGTTTCTTCAACATAGACAGCCTTTGATTAAAGTTGCAAATGAGTCGAGCCATTCACAAGCAATATAGTGTTCAGCTCAATAAAAAGTCATTCGAGTTCATTTATTAAAGTAAATGATCTAATTTTGAGTCTAATTTTGAATCTTCATTTTGTAAATAAGTTGAGATTGAGCTCAATAGAGTTCAACTAGTTAAAATTTACAAACATGTTAGATTAGAGGTTCGGGAATATTAATAGATTCAATTAAAAACTTTTGATTAAAAATTTAGAAATAGTTCGTAAACACATTTGTTTATAAATATATTAATATATTTATTTTATAATTTTATAAATATATTATTTAACATAAAATTATTAAATTTTAAATTATTATAATAATATAATTAAATTATTATATATGATCATTTAACATAATATAATATATGTGTAAATAATAAAACAAGATAGCAAAAGAAAATAAAATTAATCAAATTAAGGAGAAGGTCCTTTGAGCTTCCTTTGATTCAACACGCATGCATCTTTCCCAATTCATCATTGTCTACTTTGTTTCGTAAAAAGGTTTACCGCATCCTTTGGTCTCTTCTGTTTCCACGAGAATGGCTTTGGCTATTCCACTGCTCTGTTCGTGTGTGTTAATGAAGGTTAGATGACTACTTTGATGGGGTTTATTATGTTACTTCTTGTTTAAAATCTCATTTGACAATCTGTAAATAAAATTTATAAATTCAATAAAATTTTTGTTAGTTAATAGGTTGTGTACTCGATTGACAGTTTTTGTTGATTCACAAGTTTTTGTTTACAGGTTAATGATTCACAGTTTTTATTTTCAGCTTAATGATTCACAATATTTTATGAAATTTATGTCTTTCATAGACAAATTGTCTGGCATGCTGAGTCACAGGTTGTGTACTTGATTTTGCATCTACTGGATTTAGGCTTGGCAAGTTGTTCTAGGACCGGATGGACCTATTAAATCCCCCGTAAAAAAGGGGGTAAAAAAACGATTTTGTCCACGCCGACTTTGCAAATTTGCAAAGCGGGCCATTGCCCTCGCCCCTATTCTGTCGTCTCTCCTGTCATGGCCGTTGTCTTGCCTCGTTGCCGTCGCCTCATCTCCGTCGCATCTCTACCATCACTGCCTCGCCTCGCCAACAGTCGATGCAGCAACTGTCAACTTGGCGAGGCGACGGTCATGGCAGGGGAGATGATAGAGTAAGGGTGGGGCAATCCATGGGAGGGAAAGGGAGAGAGTAGGGTGTGGGGGCAAAATCATCTTTTTATCCCCTTTCAGTAATCTTGTCGATAAGCCTGTCAGCCTTTCTAGAATTACTCTAGGCTCGACTACAATTTTTTATGATTTACAATATTTTATGATTGTTTTAATATTTTACGAATTCTCTTATAGTTATTATCTTATTAATTGATGACTAATTAGAAAATTGTATTAGCTAAACTCTTACCAGTGTTTGGTATAAAAAAAAATTTAGATTCATGGGATTCATGATTTTTGAAAATGTTTTTAGAAATATTTTATTTATAAAATTTATGTAATTTTATATTTGAATGTTGAGTATTTTTTTTCTAAAAAATTTACATTTCTATATTTAATTTAAATGTAACATGCCTAAGAATCCATGTTATTTTTTCAAAATAACAATTATTTGATTTTTATTTAAAAAAGATAATTTTTTTCTAGTATATAAAATATTGAGACCCATAAAAAATTATTTTTTTTACACATTATGTATATATGTGTGTATATATATACATAATATATATGTTTGTATGGATATCTACTTTAATTATTTTTAAAAAAATTTATATACAAAACATTTAGTTGTTATTGGGATTAGAAGAGAGTAAGGGGTATTTTAATCTTTTTATTTGTTAAAAACTTTATCTAGTTCATGAGAATTCAAGATTCTTAACCCTCCATGAATATCTTTTTATGATAAAATTAATTAAAAATAAATCTTAAAAATATTATTTTTTTAGAATTATTTTTTAAAAAAAATTATATCAAATATGAGAATATAGAATCTCATTCTATCATTCCTAAAACTCTAATAAGAACTTTTCATGTGTAACAAACGCCCCTTAAGTTAACGTTTCCAATACATACTTCCTTCTTCTCCACGTCCATCTGGTCCGTCTTCAAGGAAATTACCACTACACATGACTTGGGCAAATCTTACATATTTTATTTGGCAAAGGAGGGCTGGGCTATCTTTAGCGGCTTCGTCGGCATAAAGATAGCCCGTCAGTGCATGATGCATGACAAACGGTGCCTATATTGACAAACGGAGCCGGAGCCGATGTTTGTGTGTCTGGTCACACGGAATTCCCTCAAATATATATTAAAGGATGATTTACACATATATGAAGCCAGAATTTGGCCCAGAACACAAGTTAAGTGGTTGATTCATGATAAATTGGGATTTGTACTAATAGGTTGTAGATTCTATTTCTTATCCTACTCAATGAAGCAAAATCTCCACATTCAATTTATCTATTTTGTCAAAATCGAAGGCACGAATGACGGAAAACTGCGCAAAATTAGTAATCTCAAGAAATAATAACTAATCTTTAAAGGTGATTTTTCATTCTTCCTAATTTTTTTCTTATTCTCACCACTCGCTAATTAAATTTGAGTTCTTATATTTATATATTTTTGTTCTTGTATTTTCAGTTTATTTAGTGTGATTATTTGAACCTTTTGTTATTTGATTACACTTATAAATTTAATTTTTGAGTAATTTAACACATGTAGTTTGATTATTTTTTTCTATGATAACTCAAACATTTTATTATTTCGATTACACTTCTACACCTACATTTTTTAGTTAATTTAATTTAAGAATTTTTATATAAAAAAAATTAAAAAATACATGTCACACTCTATTCAGATCAAAATATGAGTTAAATTAAATAAAAAATATAAGTTTAAGAGTTTAATTGAAATAATGAAAAATTTAAGTTGTTATATGAAAAAAAAATTAAATTGATTTAAAAATATAAAATATAAAATCTAATTTAAATAAAAAATAAATAATTTCACAAAAAATATAAAAATACTAAAATAAAAATATAAATTTGACTAAACAAATTACAAATGAGGAGGGGAAAGTATAATTACGAAGTACAATGAAAAATCGCCGAGGTGAGAGGATCAACACAAGAGAGCGATGGCCGAGGGAAGGGGAGGGAACATCTAAAAAAAGAAAAGTCTACAAGTACATGGGTAGGTAGTCTATTCACAAAATGAACCCAAAATTTTGAATATAACTCACTTATAACTTTAGATATTCACTAATAAAACTATAACTTTAGAATATAACTCACTTATAACTTTGAAAGTTTGAATTTCTAACTTAAAACTATAACTTTAGTTATATTATAACTTTTCGGGTAGTATAATTTTTTGGTTCTATTGCATATGTCATTTTCGGGTAATTATTTCACCCAAAAATTGACTGCCCAAGTAATTATAGACATGGTAGTCTCTCTCTCTCTATATATTTAGATTTATATTTTTTTTTCTTTTATTTTTAGTTTCTTTAGTGTGGTTATTTAAATTTTTTATTATTTTAATTACACTTTTAAAATTAATTTTTGAGTAATCTAATTTTTGTACTTTGATTTATTTTTTGTGTGGTAATTCAAATTTTTTATTATTTTGATTACACTTTTATATTTGTATTTTTAAATCAATTTAATTCATATACTTTTATGTATAGAAAAAGAAGATAAAATAAAATAATAAAATATACGTCATACTCTATTAACGTCAAAACATATGAATTAAATTAAATAAAAAATATAATTTTAAGAGTGTAATCGAAATAATAAAAATTTTAAATTATCATATAAAAAAATTAAATAATAGAGGTTAAATCGACTTCAAAATGTAAAATTAGATATGTAATTGAAATAATAAAAATTTTAAGTAATTATATAAAAAATATTAAAATAAAAATATAGCTTTAACCAAACAAAGGAGGGGAAAGTCTAATTATAAAGTACAGTGAAAAATCACTGAGGTGAGAGGATCGACACAAGAAAGCGACGGCCGAGGAGAGGAGAGGAGAAAGAGCATCTAAGAAAAGTCTATAAATACATGGGTGGGTAGTCGTTTCACAAAATGAACCCAAATGAACTCAAAGTTTGGGTTCATTTTGTACTCGAAAATGACATATGCAATAGAACCAAAAAGTTATAATATACAAATATATATTGAGATTATCGTCCTTGCACAATCTCTCGTCATTCATGCCCTCGAATTTGATAAAGACATAAATTACAGGTGGAAACTTTGTTCTACTGCGCAAAGTAAGGAATCGAACATACGATCTACTGGTGCAAATCCTAATTTATCATGATCCAACTACTTGACACGTGCCTTAAATACTATATTAATATCTATATAATAAGGCAATAGGGTTTTTGAAAATGTCTCAAATGTATCAGAGAGACATTTCAATGGTTGGGATGAATTTTTGATACGTTCCAATGGCTGAGATTAATAATCTTCCCACCCACAGCGCAGCCAAACACACACATACACACACATCCACATATATATATATACACCGGCTGGTCAGTGGAAGTCAAAGGAATCGATCGACCATGGTTGTGCGGGGAAGCAGCGGCCAGTTGTAGGGGCGGCAGTGCAGCAGCGGTGGTCGGTTATGGAGGCTGGTCGGGGTCTCAGCAGCGGTGGAAAACAACTGTGATGAAGCGACCAGAAACGTTGGTGGCCGACGATGGCTAAAGTAGCAACGACGGTCAGTGGTTGGAGGTGCAGATGACCAATTACAGCGGCTCTGCACACAGACGGGCTGTGCGCATGAAGAAGAAGAGGAAAGAAGAAAAAAATAAAAAGAAATAAAAATAAAGAAAAATGGGGAAAATAGCTGGAAATTTCAGAAAAAATTGGAGAAAATTTTAATTATTAATTTGGGGCTCGAGGAATATGTCAGAGGCTCGAAAATAGAATCTAGGCGCAAGATAGTAGCCAATATGGCTTCGAGCTAGCGAGAGTACGCGCAAGTCGAGAATTGGTCGTTTCAAGGCAAATTCCTAACCCTTTCATCATGTTCTTCAATCCTTATGCAAATCTCTATCGTTTTACATATTTTAATCATTTCCTTACCATGATTTGGTTCTACGCATTAATTATATAAATACGCATGATAACTATCTATATAATAAGGCAAGAGGGTTTTTGAAAATGTCTTAAATGTATCAAAGATACATTCATTGGCTAAGATGAATTTCTGATACATTTCAATGGTTGAGATTAATAATCTTCCCACCCACAAACATACACATACATATATACACACAAACACACACATACGCATATACGCAGGCGCGCACACACACACACACACACACACATATATATATATATATATCTATATATACTTGCTGGCCGCCCTAAAGCGGCGGGCATCGACTGGCCATGGCTGTGCGGCGAAGCAGCGACCAGCGACAGAGGCAACCATGCAGCAGCGGTGGCCGGTTATGGAGGTTAGTCGAGGTCTCAGCGGCAATGAAAGGTGGCCACGATGAAGCGGCCAAGAGCGTCGGTGGTCGGCGATGGCTGAAACAACAGCGGTGGTCAGTGGCTAGAGGTGCAAAGGACTAGCTGCGGTGGCTCGCAATCAGTGTCAGTCGATGGCGGCTATCGCGCGACAGTTGTAGGCGGCCAGCGTTGGCAAAGTTGGCTGCAGCGGTGGTCGCCGGAGGCCCAGGCAGTGTTGGTCGACAGCGGCTCTGGGCGCAGATGGTTTGTGCGTGTAAAGAAGAAGATGAAGGAAGAAAAAATAAAAAAAAAGGAAAAAAAAAGAAAAGAAATAAAAAAGAATAAAGGAAAATTTGAAAAAAAAAAAAAGAAAAAAGAAAATTGATAATAAAAGATAGCCATAAATTTTTGAAAAAAATTAGAGAAAATTTTAAAAATTAATTTGGGACTTAAGAAGCATGCCAATAGCTCGAAAATAGAATCTTGGCGCAGGGTGGCAGCCAAAAAGGCTTCAAGCTAGCAAGAGTGCGTCCAAGTCGAGAATTGGTAATTTTAAGGCAAGTTCCTAACCCTCTCATGGTGTTCTTCAATCTCTATGCAAGTCTCTGCTATTTTACATATTTTAATCATTCCCTTACCAAGATTCGGTTCTACGCATTAATTATATAAACATACGTGGTAATCATTTTATAATATTTGAGTTGTTATTGAGTCTGTGAATGGTGGGCTTAAACTAAATATGTGACCCTTGGTGATATTTATTTCTAATCGCCATGCGACTTCTTATTGCCCCTATTTCCTTGGAAATGATGTCGTACTCACTATGAATAATTGTGTGTGCTTTAGGTTTTGCGTATAATTGCACCAGCAGTCAAACAATCTGCTACTTGTTGGATCCCTCAATAATTTGGGTATCGACGGGATTTGAAAGAAGAGACATTAATTATAACTTTGAGAAAGCGTGGTTGGGAACCCTTGGAACCTCTAACCAACGGCAGTCGGGGCTCCAATTTTTTAGTTTTTTTAAAAATTAATACTTAATTTTAAATATCAATACTTAATTTTTTTTAAATATTCGACTACAACATTTGAACTTTTTTAAATAAAAAACACCAGTAGTGTAAGTGTTAATTTTTTTAAATATGTATAATTTAAGAATTTGATATTTAGAATTGTTTTTTTTAAATCATGAATGGTTCAATTCAAAAAAAAAAAAAATCTCTTTCTTTGATAATGATCAAATGTAATTTTTACTGTAAAAACTTTATTCAAATAATGATATTAAAGTAGGAAACGATATTCAAAATTTAATATTTTTATCTTTAGGTGTTGAATATTTGATACTTAAAGAAATGTAAAATTGATTTATTCGTATTATTTTTTAATTAAAATAATATAAAAATCAAAGAATTCCCGACGTCAGTTCCCCAACCTATCGGGTCGGGGAACATAACGGTCCCCGACCACTCACGGTCGGGAACCCAATGTTCTTCGACCCTGAATCAATGTTCCTCTCGTTGATGGCTGCAACCACCATGGCCGCAACCATATGTGTTTGTTTTCACAAATTACCAGATTGTTGTGTATGTTCCTCGTTAGGGATACATACAAGTTGATACAAAGACTTTTTGAAAAATAATGAGGAGAAAGTTTGGGCAAACACATGTTTGAATACATGTTATTGACACATATTTTATAAATCATACATATTTTAGAAAGATTTAACCTACTTTTTTGTAAAATTTTAACTCATTCTTTTGGTGTATGATAATATAATATTTGTTTCCTTTATGTAGTTATAATTTGATGTCAGTAGTATTAACTGGTGTGTATTTTAATTTTGATTTTTTTAAATTGCAATGTATTGGTTATTGTGCATTATTTGATATTTAATTTTTTTTTATATTTGATTTGTTTGAAATTGTAGAAGATAGGCTGGTATTTAATTGTACAATATTAGCTGGTATGTAAAATACTTACTGGTAGAGCACTTACTGATGTACTCTATTATATATATAGATTAAAAAAAATCTTTTTAATTTTTATTTTATATTCAGTGTTTACTATTTTTTTTACTTACTCTTATATTTTAATTTACAATATTGGTGAATATTATAAATTTTATATATTTATTTCTTATTTTAGTTTTGTAGAGCATTTAATATATGCAAAATTGTTATAAGTTTTTCACAAATTATAACATAATATGTATAAATTGTAATTATATTTTAATTTTTATATTATTTATACCATGCTTTTAGTCACGAGCATACACTAGTATATTAATATATTATAACTTTTGGGTTCAAAACTTTTGCATACGTCCAAAACGGAAAACCTCCTTTCTTTTGCATATGGTCCTTTCTTTTTCTTTAGCATATAGTGCTTTCTTTTGCATATGCCCTCCTTTCTTTTGCATATAGTCCTTTGAAACCTCCTTTGTTTTGCATATAGTCCTTTCTTTTTGTTTTGCATATAGTTCTTTCTTTTGCATATGTTTAACATATGCAAAAGAAAGAACTATATGCAAAACAAAGGAGGTTTTCCGTTTCGGACGTATGCAAAAGTTTCCAAAAGTTATAATATATATTAATATTAATATATTATAACTTGGTTCTATTGCATATGTCCAAAAAGTTATAAACATAATGGTTAGCTTCTTCAATGTTCTTCATAATACATCATGAATTCCACTGCTACTGCCGACCTTCAGGCTCCGGATCCTGAAATTCCCCCGGCGGCAGGACCAGGGCCTCGTGCTGTTCATCGCTGGCTGGACTGGGCGAAGCTTACGATGACCTTCTGCTTGGGTGTAGCGGCCGAAATGGCCATCCAGACTCGCACCGAAGACCCTTGGAGCTTCCACTCGCTGTGCCTCTTGCCGATGCTTGCATTTTCCGCGGTCTTCGTCTCCACCAACATCGCGCATAAGCACCCCAACGCCTCCCGGGTGCTCGAGAGCATTGCCACGCTCTTTGGCATTACGGGCTTCTTCTTAGCCACTACAGTGGCTCTCCCACTCGCTCTGAAGCTCGTCAGTTGGCTCATTTTACGCTCTTAATTTTCCCTCCGTCATCCTTGTCTGCTTTGTTTTGTAAAATGGTTTACTGCATCCTTTTGGTCTCCTCCGTTTCCACTGCTCTGTTCGTGTGTGTCAATAATGGTTGGATGACTACTTTGATGGGGTTTATTGTGTTACTTTTTGTTTAAGAACTCATTTGAAGTGAATAAAATTTATGAATTTAATGAAGTTTTAAGAACTTATGTGTGTACTCCATTGACAGTTGGACAGTTTTTCTTGATTCACAAGTTGTTATTGAGAGGTTAATGATTCACAGTTTTTACCATCAAGTTAATGATTCTCAATATTTTATAAAATTTATGTCTTTGATTCACAAATTGTCTGGCATGTTTATTGACAGGTTGTGTAATTGATTTAGGTTCGGCTCCAATTTTTTGCAATTCATAATCTCTAGGCTGACCCAGTGCAACATTTTTTTTAAACATTTTAAGTTTTTTTTTTTAAATTTTTAGATTTTTTAATGAAATATAGGTTTTTCTAAATAAATATGTCTTTTTTATAAAAATTTTAGAATTTTTTTATAAAAATTTTAGAATTTTTTTATAAAAATTTTAGAATTTTTTTTATAAAAGTTAGGTATTTTTATGAAATTTTTAGGTCTTTTTATGAAATTTAAATATTTTTTAAATATTTTTAGGTCTTTTTTATAAAATTTTAAGATAATTCTCAAATCTTTTTATGAAATTTATGTCTTTTTATATCAAATTTAGTCTTATTTTCATATCAGGGATTTAATGTTAAAAAATTTTAATTGTTTATGGATCAAACATTATATTTTTGTATTAATGCCAAAATACTATTGCCCTTTGCGAATTCTCTTATAGTTATTATCTTATTAATTGATGACTAATTAGAAAAAAATATCAAATAAACTCCCAAGTTAATGCTTCCAATAAATACTTCCTAATTGGACAACGGAGCCGACTTTTCTGCTTCTGTTCACACGGAAGGATGATTTAATAAAATGAAATAATTTACATATGTATATGAAGAAAGAGATAATAACTAATCTTTAAACATGATCTTTTATTTTTCCTAATTTTTTTCTTATACTCACGACACGGTAATTAAACCTGGGTTGTTATATTTATATATTTTTGTTTTTGTACTTTTAATTTTTTTTAGTGTGATGATTCAAATTTTTTGTTATTTCAATTATATCCCTACACTTGTATTTTTTAGTTAATTTAACACATATTTTTATATATTAAAAAAATTAAATAAAATAATAAAGTATTTATCACTTAGTTAAATTAATTAAAAAATACAAGTTTATAAGTATAATCGAAATAATAAAAAAATTAAGTTATATTGAAAAAAATCAAGGTATAAAGGGTAAATTATTCTAAAATTTGCCTCATCATTCTAAATCACATTTACTTGGCACGACCATCGCAGCATCATGAGGCCCTGTCAATTGTTTGATATCTGATGTGGGGTAAGGATCTTTCATACAAGGATGCTCTGAATTATGCTTTCACCCTACTTCTTTAGCAGGTCCCTGGGAACTTAAATTTGCCTGTGGCGGTTGATAATGCGGAAAACTTGAACTTGCCTAACATTGCTGATGGAAACATGGAAGACAAAGAGAGAATGAATGAGCCGAACACTAGCAACGAGGTCTGTGATAGCATCCCCTGAATCTAGGTAAAAACAGAATAAATATCATTTCCTTTTGTGGCACACATCCCTCTCCTTGTGCATGTACATGCTGCTAGTACTTGCTCGCCATACATATTATAATCTGGAAACTAATCGGTACAATCTGTAACTTGTCTCCTGGATTTTAATATAAAGGTCTGCTGTGTGTTTAAACTTCCAGGTGAGATGAAGTAGTTTTCTTCTGGCAGCCAAAAAGGAAAATGTAGTTTGGATTCTTGAGCTGTCAGAAAATGATTTAGGGTGTGAATGTGGTAATTTGATGTGTAACATGTTTGTAGGTACTGTGATTATCAATGGAATCAAAAGCACAGATGGACCTTGCATATCTGGGGATTGCAGATTTATAAAGAAAATAAACAAAAATTAAGCAATAACAAAAGTGGAGAAGTTGCAGAATAGTGGGGTTTTCTTGAATATCACAAGAGAAACTAAGGCTGTTATTCTGATGATGGATTGGATCATATCACTTCACACTGTTTCTGGATTCCTTTCTGGTAAAGTTTAGATGGTTTATGATTTGCATGAACATATATATTTTTTACTCGTTTGCTTCTTTTAATTTTATCCTAAATCTGCTGTTATACAAGAAAAGATGAATGAGAATGGTGTTATTCTTAAAAGGGTTGAACTGGATCCTACTGAAAAAATAATGCATGAAACATAATTGAGACAGTTGGATAAAGGCTTTAAAAGGGGAAAGGATGGAATGGAAGCAAGGTTCTAGCAAAATATTAATTATAGGTGCCGCTTATAAAAATATAAGACCATATATAAATGGAAATGAGTGGTGAACTAGAATTCATGTAATGGTGGGATAATAACTTTGTATGTTGTTTGCTTCTCTGAATCCTCCCCTTACATTGGTTTTTTTTTTTTTTGTGACAGCTGAAGTAGTTTGAAGCATTCTGATCTGATAGCATCTTCTTTGAGGTGAATTCGAGGAATCCATAAAGAACAAGAGACTATATTGTAAATTGGTGGTGGGTACAGTTGACAGGTGATATTACAGGGATCGATTGATTTCTTCCTCCAATCCTTTCCTTTGGCGGAATATTGGCATCTGACTGATCATGCTTCAACTTCCATTTCTTGAGTATGGGGTTTTAATCCATTAATTGTACTCTTTTTAATTGTATCAGCATGTATGTAGTTACATACATAAACATATATATATATAATGAATTCAGCAACTTATACCAACATATATATAATAAAGCTGTTGTACCCTCAATAATCAGAAAGAAAAGAAAGGAAGCATGACGAGAGAGAAAAAAGCTTTGAAAGAAAGTTTCGGAAAGAAAGCTTTGGAACGTATGTAACATCTCGTTCGAGCGATAGGAAGGACTGGAACAACTTATCCTGATGGGCCTACACGAACTTCCCAGGGAGGTCACCCATCCCTGGATTACCCCAGGTTAAACACGCTTAATTTGGGAGTTCTTTGCCAACATTCAGCCTAAAAGGTATCCAGCCAGTGTTGTTTCCTTTCTTACACTATCCTCGATATATACTAACTTCTCTAGGCTTTCGGATTATTACATTCTCCCCCCCTTAAGCACATGACGTCCCCATCATGCGACTTTACAACCGGTCCCAAATCTCTCCCCCCTTGCATGGCCGATGTGGGATTCGCCTAAGGTGTCTACACGCACCCCCCATAGGGGCCTCACGCCCCCCTCGGGACTCAGCCTCCTCGCTGAGGTTTGCCCCACCACCGCGCTCAGAGGCTCGGGGGTCGGCTCTAATACCATTTGTAACATCCCGTTCGTGCAATAGGAAGGACCGGAACAACTTACCCTGATGGGCCTACACGAACTTTCCAAGGGGGTCACTCATCCCTGGATTACCCCAGGTTAAGCACGCTTAACTTGGGAGTTCTTTGCCAACATTCAGCCCAAAAGGTATCCAGCTGGTGTTGTTTCCTTTCTTACACTATCCTCGATATATACTAACTTCTCTGGGCTCTCGGGGTATTACAACGTACCCTCGGAAGGAAGCTTGGGAAGCTCCCTTGCGCGAGGCAACCAGCCTCCTTTGGAAGGATGATACGGGAACCTCCTTCGGAATGAGCCTTCCAACTCACAACCTCCCACGAGCAAAAGCCTCTTTCAGAAATAGGCTTTGAAAGGAAATTTCTCAAGGGACACGTGTCTCCTACGACCATCCTCGAGACTCAAGTCCTATAAAAGCCCAGCTACAGTTCTCAAAAGGAGATCCAGACATCGATATACCACTTCCACTTTCGTTCCAAAATTTAATCTACTTTCATTTTCCTAATATTATTTTTCTTCCATTATTGACTTAAGCGTAAGAGGGTCTTCGCGGGAAAAAAACCCCATGAGCCTTTTAACTTTTGTTTGTTGTTCACAGTTTCTTCGGAAGCATTGCACTTGTCCCTTTGGAAGGCCTGCTTGTAAGAAAAGATAATACCCTTTGGAAGACTTGTCTAGTTCCTTCGGAGAGAACTCTCTGGAGCATGATAAGTTCCCTCGAAAGGAACCCTGCGGAAGCACTCCAAATTGCAAGACTCTTATCCGTCTGAAAATGTCTCCACTCATGCAAAAGCACCATCGGGAGGCCCCTTCGGAAGGCCCCTTCAAAAGCATTCTTTCGGAAGCTTACCTTAATCCAATGACCAAGCTTCGATCGTATCTCAAGACTATCGGCATCCACAGGCACCTCACTCCAAAAAAATTTAATTATTGTATTTTGACAACAACAAAAGTAAAATAGAAAAAGGAAATAAAATTAGTTAGATGAACAAGAAGAAGGGGATTCAACTAAATTCTTGCAACGGAAAACGAGATAGGAGAAATAAAGGCTGTTGAGACGCGAAAAGCTATTCAAGTCAACGTTAGAGATGAAGATAGGGCAATTGACGTAGTGTGAATATCAAAAGATCAACAATGAGGCAGAGCAAAAGTCGAGAGAGCATATCTGAAATATATGTGGAGCATTATTGTCACCGTCTCTTTGAAGCACTGTCCACTACTGCCACCCACAGTTGCGCACCTTCCTCCTTCTCTACCACTACTCATCGTTGTTGCACACCCCTTACCTTTTTGCAACCACGACCTTATAGCCTTCTTTTTATGGTTATTTTTTGGCAAGCCTGAGCCTGCGCATGTCGAGCTTGAGCCTAGAAACTAGCTTGCTAAGATGAGTTTGGACTCAACAAAGTTTGGCTTAGCTCAATTCCATTACAACCCTACCTTCAGCCTAGCATATTCCACCCTACTTTAAAACTCACGGTTCACCTTATCTCAGCCCAAAGTGTTCGAACAAGTGAGTCGCATGCTGAACCCCAAGGCCCTGGCCCCTTGGCAAACTTTAACTCACAACCTTAGGGTAATCCAAACTCCCAAACCGAGATAGTGGACCATTTGCGCTACCTCAAATGTTCAAAAACCAATGTTCTTCATATAAAGTAAAAGAAAATATGTATAATCTACATGTATTATTGTTTGAAAATATTAGGTTTAGTACATGTGGAGATCGCTCAACAATTAAAAAATATGGCATTTGGCTTCCGAAGTACAAAATGTCAATATTTAGTATCTAAATTATTAAAAAATATTTTTTAAGTTCTTGTCGTGACAACTCGTTAGCTAGTGCACACACGCCTAGTTCCATGAGTGAACACCGCGTCACTAAGCGCATGCATTCAACGTGTCTCCCCCATACACGTCATTTGAGCTTTCTCTATTCAACGCACACACATCTTCCCTAATTCATCCTTGTATGCTTTGTTTCATAAAAGGGTTTACTGTATCTTTTGGTCTCTTCTGTTTCCACTACTCTGATTCTGCGAGAATGGCTTGCCTATTCTGCTACTTCGTCCGTGTGTGTTAATTATGGTCAGATGACTACTTTAATGAATTTTATTGTCTCATTTCTTGTTTAAAATTTCATTTGACAGTCTATGAATAAAATAAATTTATGAATTCAATGAAATTTTTGTTGATTCACAAGTTGTGTACTCCATTGACAACTTGACAATTTTTATTGACAAGTTAATGATTCACAGTTTTTATTTTCAAGTTAATGATTCACAATATTTTGTGAAATTTTTTTTTTTATTCAAAAATTGTCTAGCATGTTGATTCACAGGTTGTGGGGGTACTGGATTTTGTTTTTGTTTTTTTTTTTTTTTTGGGGGGGGGGGTACTCGATTCAGGTTCAGCTACAATTTTTGACTTATCTGGCATGTTGATTCACAATATTTTATGATTTTTTTAATATTATTGCTCTCTAGAATTCTTATAGTTATTATCTTATTAAGTGATTAGAAATGTGATAATTGTGACTCAAAATCCTTGTTTATCTGTGATTGAGGTTCCTAATTTGACTGAGACTATGACTTCAAATTTGACTGTGATTATGATATTGTCAAATCTAATTTTATCTGAGATTTATCACATCTGGAGGAATATCCTCATGCATCATATTTTGATTAGGATATAGTTTTATGTATTCATCCATAGATGATTTTAAGTCTATAAATAGGTGTCTAGGTCACATTAAATTAGATCATTAGATCATCACAGAGTGTATATCAATATCACTTTTGTATTACCATTTTTGGTTAGTGATATTTTGTTCTTTCTGCCCGTGATTTTTTTCGATTTGGGTTTTTCACGTTAAATTATATGTTCGTGTTTGGTTGATCAGTTTGATCATGGTTTGTATTCGATCCTATTTCATAACAAACTAGTATCTGATGTTTTGCATTTGATATAATTTTGATGATGAAAAACAATTGTATTTTGATGATGAAATAAAGTTATGAGATTTCAATGTTAAAGAATTTTATGATTCAAAATATTCTTTTTTATGTTATCATTTATCGTTTCAGTTTTTATAAAAAGAATAGTCGACTATGTGGTTTAGTGCTGTTGACTATGTCTAAAAATAGTCGATTATGCTGGTTTGATCTGTCGACTATTTAAGGCTTTTGTCGACTATTTTTGGATCTGTCGACTATCATGTAAATATAGTCGACTATGGCTTTTCATCTGTCGACCATTTTTGTTCATAAAATTCAAAATCCTCTTCATATTTTTGCATTTGTCGACTATGTTAATGTGTCTGTCGACTATTGAAATTTTGTGTTATAAGATAGTCGACTATACATTCTTGTCTATCGACTATGTCTTGTTTTACTTGTAAAAATAGTCGATTATACATTTTCTTCTGTCGACTATATCTTTTGCAGAAAGCTTCTAACGGCTAGTTTTTCAATCTCTAACGGTCACAAAACGGCTAGTTTCGGGCAAAGATTTTGGGAAGCCTATAAATACAACTCAAGGATGATTGAGGGAAGACTAATTGATGGAAATGAGTTGATCTAGAAATTACAAATCATTTTAGTCAAACTTATAGTGTTCTGTGCTTTAATTTTCTCTCTTCAAGACTTTGATTTTAACTTGTATTATTTACTTCAAGCCTTGTATCATTTTCGAAAGATATTGTAACTAAGAGATTTATCTCTTAGATCATTTCTTTGTTATACTTCTTGTATTTCCTAGTTTGTATAACTAGAGGGCTTACTTGGTTTAAGTAGGAGGCTGTATTTCCTAGCTTGTGTAGTTAAAGGGCCTACTTGTGTAAGTAGGAGGTTTTAGTGAATTAGTTTAAAATCCTTAGTGGGAGCTAAGGTAGTAGATTATGCGTGGTTTAAGCCGAACCACTATAAATCCTTTGTGTCATTTATTCTTCTTGCTTTACATTTGTCATTTCATATGTTCTATGTTTTAACTCACTAAAACCTCAATTGGGTCAAAAAGTTTTCAAGTTCTATCAAGATTTTTTAAAATATCAAATTCACACCCCCTCTTGGTGTGTGCCATAGCACCTCCCGTTCCAACAGTATCAAAGCCGTCAAATCAAGCCATCAATGATTTGGCAGATCTCAGCCATTGATCTGCATTATCATTATCACTTTCATCTTCTTCCTCAAACTGGGTCTCCAAGTTAACCAGTAGCAGCCGTCGCTGTCGCCAACACTTGCCGCCACCTCCGCCACCATCGATCGCCCCCACAACCACCGATCATCGACTCCACCGCCATCGACCCCATAGCCATTTGCCCCCGTTATTTCTATTCATCTTCCTTTCTATCAAAGCTTTCGTCAGATCTTAAATCGCCTGTGATCATTGCTCTTATCTCCATTGTTCGATTGCTACCGTCACTATCAGATCGCCATCGCCCCCTCTGTCGTTCTGCCATTGCAACCGCAGTCGCTGCCACTGCATCTTACGCTCGTCGTCGCCCCATCGCTGACTGCTCGAAGCTTTTGCCTTCACTATCGACTAACCCTTCTGCAGACGACGGTCAATCGCTCGCCACCGCCATTGAAGAAGTTCCAAAGCTTCAAGACCCAGATCTCTATTTGGGTTAGATTTGACCCCAACTACCCACTTGGCCAGATCCAGTAGATCTGCCAGTCTATTTTTAGATCTGATTTCCAGCCCAAACTTTGCCCAGATTTGGTATTTATGATCCGCTTTTAGTTGTGTTTATTATTAAAATTATTTGATATTATTTGGGATTATTTAATGGCTTCGTTTAAGTACAATATTCCTTTATTTGACCGGAATATCATATTTTCGTTATGGCAGGTTAAGATGCGTGCAATTTTAGCACAGATAGATTTAGACGATGCACTTTTGGGCTTCGAAAAAATGCCACAATCATGGAGCATTGAAGAAAAATAATGTAAGGATCATAAGACCTTGTTTCAGATACATCTGCATTTATCGAATCAAATTTTGTGTGATGTTTTAAAAGAAAAAATTGTTGTCATTCTATGGTTGAAACTGAAACAGTTGTGTATGACAAAGAGTTTAACTAGTAAGTCACATCTGAAGCATATTATATTCTCATCGAATGGCTGAAGGTACGTCTATTGAGAGTCATTTAACAGTTTTTAAAGAAATTGTTTTTGATTTGGAGGCTATGGAAATTAAGTATGATGATGAGAATTTGGCTCTTATTTTGTTATGTTCTCTACTGACCTCTTATTCAACTTTTAGAGATACTATACTCTATAATCAGGATACTCTCACCCTAGATGAAGTTTATGATACTTTATTTTCGAAAGAAAAAATTGATAAACTATTATTGGGGACTTTTGAGAATCAGGGAGAGGGTCTATTGATTAGAAGGAGATATCATGATAGAAATTCTGGTGGTAGAGAGAAAAATAGATCCAAGTCTAGGAATAAAGAAAATGTTTGTAATTACTGTAAAAAGAAAGGACACATAAAGAATGAGTGTTATAAGTTACATGTAACGTCCCGTTTTTCCAGAACGCGCATTATCTCGAGATTTCGGGAATATTTTTTTTTTTTCAACATCATACACATAATTCTCTTGATATACATACCCTTATCATAATTATTTCCCTACAATCCCGATTATACCTTCTCAGCATATTAAAATTTAAAACAATTAATAGACTAAGACAGGTATTATCAATCACATCAGCGAAAGCAAGATCGAAACCTCAATGATATATAACCGACAAATTCTTTTTACAGTTAAATAACCAAATTGATGTTTCACATGAAAATATCAAAATATTACATAACCCCTGAACATCGTAATCATAGACAAAGACCTACGAAAACTAAACATAGTAGTTACATCTCGATGACATCATTTCCCTTGGAGCCACTGCTTTCACCTAGAACGTTTGAATATTCCATAGACATAGTCCAAATTAGATGTTGAATCATTTAAGTGAGAGTTCAAAAATATTTTCATGAATATATGTAAAATCATATATAAAACCGACAAATCCTGACATGCACCAATCTAAGAGAATCCCACATAACACTTAGCCCTAACGGGGGAAAATGCAATCTCTCTAAAGACGACACGACCACATCGACCCATTGGCAAACACAATCATGCTTAAGAGGGACAATCTCGACATATGAACTCGGGAATCACCCCATTGTCATTGTTAGGCATTACGCTCCTACTCAAAAGCATTCCAAACCCAACGCAACCCTAGCCCCAAGAGTATCACATCAGCACTATCCCAGGAATCACGACACCTCGATATTAATGCTATTGCTCAAAGGAACCTAGGGTAGTGTCCACTCTCAGCCCCGCCACTTGAGTACCGTAGGGTGAAGTCTGTCTCAGCCCCGTCCCAAGTGGGTCACATAGCATTAATCCTCAGCACGCACCCCGAGTGCTGTCACTCAAGGGCCACGTTACGGGTTAACAACCCACGGCCCACATGGACAATACATAACATGCTAATGCCGAAAATCATAACATGCATGACATCAAATCAACATTTCAATGTGTGCAATTTACCAAACGAAATTTAATGCATGAGTAAATAATCGTTTGGACGAACCATGGCATGAAACCAACCGCTCACGATAAATCAACAGTAACAAGAATATGCACTAGAATTGGATTGAACAACTCACAGTAAACCATTCGCATGCCACAACAAGCTTTTTCAATAGAACCACTAACAATAAACCAAGCTATAGGGATGAACACTCACCTTTAGTCGCAACTCAAATTTTCTCGAAAAATGTGATACCCCTCGATTTGCGTGCCCACCTCAACTTCGCACAAGTCACTTCACCTTAAGCTGCAAGGCGCCCTATTTATCATATTTATCCAGCAATCATCAAAACATAATTTTCTCCTTAATTTTCTCGCATTTTCCCATTTTTTTCTCTCATTTTCTATCACTAATAATCCAAAATAAATATCTACACAACTGTTTTCTCAAATATTTTTACACAATCATACTTAAAATAATTTTCTGAAAATAATAAAAAAATCCCAAAATAAATGGACATGGCACACGCCTCCACGCGTAGGCGCGTGGTCTGGACGATTCGGCTAGCACTTGACAGTCACGCGCCGGTCGTCTTCTTCGATTTTTCGGTCGTCGGCGAGACCCCGATGCTCGATTTTCTTACATCGCTCGAAAGCCCTCTTCCAGTCGATCAAGATGGCACCAACCTTTGGCCGAAAGAACACCGGAAAAGCCCCCAATCAGGCAATTGCAGGTGCGGCGCGGCGATCCGCCTCGCCTTTCCGACCAACCTTCGAAACACCCTCGAACCACCTCAAAAATTCACGAAAATCTCCAGAAACTCTCTTCTTGCCTCAAGGATCAAAAGCCCCTTATTGGCTTCCTTCGATTCGCCCTCAAACTCGAGCAATTTGTTGCTCTAAAATCGGCCAAAACCGACCCTCACGTGGCAAATCTCCAGCCATAGCTTCTCCCACACGCCTCCTGGACCATCCTTGGCCATGCCCTGACGAAACTTGGCTGCCATTTCTCTGGATTTTCAAGCCAAAATCGCGACCAAATCTGCCATGCTTGAGTAGATTTTCAAAAATTACATTTTGGCCCCCCTTGAACTTTCTTTTGCATTTTGGCCCTTATCCTCGTGCCCCTGAATTATCCAACTATCCCACTAAGTCTCATAAGCTCTAAAATCCTCATTTCACCCTTGAAAATCTAGAAAAATCATTGTTTCGACCTCCCTCGGCCAAAATTAATAAATTATACTTATGCCTAAATTTTCGTTTTGACCCTAAACCTCTTCATTTCTTCCTGAAATTACTGAAGGGTTGTTCCTTGTGAAAAACCAAATCCCCCTCATGCTTCCGTTGACTTCCCGAAAGTCGTCTATAACAATTCAGTATTACAGCCTAATTGGCAGCTGCATTTTAGCTATACCAGAAACTGTTCCCGATCTCATTTCTTTTGATGCCATTATTCCTATCTCGGGACACTCGTTACTGATGTACCATTTTCTTTAGGCATCTAAGTCCCAGGGTCCTCCCTATAGCTGATTCGACGATTTATTTTACCATCAAACCTATTTTTTCAGTATCCAAAGCCCCTCAAAATTTCGTGGAAACCTTATGCCAATACAGGGTATTACACTATAGAACAAACTTAAGAGATAGGAAACTGACCAGAAAGGAAAACAACCCGAAACTTCAGGTGAAATCAAAGTTGTTGAAAATAATAGTATTGATGGGGAACTTATAGTGGTTACTAATGAGGTTACTAAACCTACTGAAGATTGGATTCTTGACACAACATGCACGTTTCATATGTCTCCTAGTAGGGATTGGTTTTTGACATATAAAACTCTAAATTCTGGTGATAGGAAATAATTCTTCTTGTAAAATTGTTGGCATTGGAACTGTCAAAATTAAAATGTTCAATGGTTTTGTTCGAACTTTAACTGATGTCAGACATATTCCCGATCTGAAAGAAATCTTATTTCATTGAGTACTCTTGATTCGAATGGGTACAAATTCATTGGTGAAAGTGGAGTTATCAGGGTCATCGAGGTGCTCTTGTTGTGATGAAATGTATGGCTGAATTAAGCAAAAAAGAACTTCATGAATGGCAGAGTATTGGAAAATTTGAGTTCTGTGAGCACTGCATTTTCGGTAAGCATCTCCGCACAGATAATGGTTTAGAATTTTATTCAGGTGAATTTATTGATTTTTGCAAGAAATAATGAATTTTAACGCATTTAACAGTTCCAGGTATGCCACAGCAAAATGGTATAGCCGAGCGGATGAACAGAACCTTAATGGAAAAGGTACGGTATATGCTATCTAATTCCGATTTATCTAAGTCTTTTTGGGGCGAGGTTGCTTATTTGGCATGTTTTCTGGTTAATCAGTCTCCGTCGTTTGCTATTGACAAGAAAACCTCAGAATAATTATGGTCAGGTACTCTTGCAAATTATTCTGATTTGAAAATTTTTGGATATTCTACATTTATTCATGTTGATAATGGGAAATTGGAACCAAGGTCTAAATGATGTCTCTTCCTTGGTTATAAGCCTGGTGTTAAGGGTTATATGATATGAGATCCAGAAATGTCTAAAGTTGTGATTAGCAGAGATGTTATTTTTTATAAAATTGTTATGTTTCTTGGTTCGTCTGCAAAAGAAACTAATCCTACAGGTCACCAGAGTTTTGATATTCAGGCGGAGCTTGAAATCGACAAGAGTCAGACATCTGAGTCATCGTTATCATCTCAAATTAAATCAAGTCAAGTCTAGAAATAAGTTTCAGTCCAACAGATTATTGTATTGCGAAGGATAGACCCAAAAGAATTATCAAACTTCCTCAAAGATAAGTTGAAGCTGATCTCGTTGCATATGCTTTGAATATGGCTAAAGATATTGACTACAATGAAGAGCCTTTCAATTATTCTGATGCAGTTAGTTGTCCTGAATCTAGGAGATGGATTACTGCAATACATGAAGAGATGAAATCCTTACACAAAAATAGTACTTGAAAGTTGACGAAACTACCCGAAGATAAGAAAACAATTAAGTGCAAATGGATATTTAAGAGGAAAGTTTGAATGTACATCAGGAGTTGAAAAAACAAGATACAAGACCAGACTAGTAAAGAAAGGATACAGTTAGGTTCCAAGTGTCGACTTCACATATGTATTTTCTCCAGTTGTGAAACACAATTCCATCCGGGCACTACTTGGTATTGTGGCTATCCAAGATCTTGAATTGGAACAGTTGGATGTTAAGACAACTGTTAAGCTCAAGGGTAAGTAAATATGATTTTGATAATAACAAAAATATTTTTATGATATAAATGTATTTTTTATTCATGCAAAATATAAATTTACTTTGAATTAAAAGTGGGTACAAAGAGTAATTTATTTTGAATTAAAGGTGGATTGTCTTTAGATATGTTTCTTATTTTGATTATTTATGTCTCAAAAGTTTATGTTTAAATTTTCATATCTTGATAAATGCATTTCTTACTCATGCATAAAATAAATTAATTTTGAATTAAAAGAGAATTGTTTTGAGACACATTTTCTCTTACTCATGCAAAAAGTAAATTTATTTTGAATTAAAGGAGAATTGCTTTTAGACATGTTTTCTTATTATAATCATTTATGTCTTAAAAATTTATATTTGAATTTTCAAATATTGAATTAAAAGAGAATTGGTTTTAGATATGTTTTCTCTTACTCCTGTAAAAAGTAAATTTATTTTGAATTAAAGGATAATTGTTTTTAAACATGTTTTCCTGTTTTAATCATTTATGCCTCAAAATCTTATATTTGAATTTTCAAATCTTGATTTCTCATGTAAAAAATAAATTTATTTTGAATTAAAGGTAAGACATGTTTTCTTATTATTTGAGAAAGTCAAACATTTTTTGAATTTTAAATTTTATATTAACCTTTTCTTTAATGATTAGTGTGTTTGGAATATGTATATATATATGGTAAGTATGGAGACTCAAAGTAGAACAAACTTGATAGAGTAATCAAATAAGAGTGAGAAAGTTTGAAGTGCTGGAAGTGTGATGGTTGGTGGCGTTGGTGACTTGTTTGTAATTGTCTCTGATTGTAAGTTTGTTATTTTTATTCACTTATTGTGTGAGGGATTATTTTACTTACTTGTTGTGTGAGGGATTATATTTGCTAGTAGTATGCTTAGAAATGGCAAACGGGCCGGGCCGGCCTGGCCTGGCCCGCCACCAAGTGGCCCGCGGGCCAAGCGAGCCGGGCCAAATCGGCCCACTTAAAAACGGGCCAGCAGATTGCTGGCCTTAGCCCGGCCCGCCACGGGCCGGCCCAATTTTTTTTTTTTTTTTATATCATATTTGGCCATTTAGTCTACTTTGAAGAAAAACAACCTGCTCAAAAAGTCATTTTTGGAGGCCAAATTACAAATAAGAAAAAAAAAACAATTAAAAATTATACCTCTAATCTTCATCCTCTTCATCAACAACAACATTTGAGTCTTGTTTAGAAAGTCTTATATCATCAATGCTTGACTCCTCCTCCTCCTCATCATCTATAATAAAAAATTACATATGTTAATTATTTATCATATAAGAAAAATGTTTAATATTATGTTAAATCCCAGATATTAGAAAGTTTAAAAAAAATTACCTCCAAAACCATGTAACCAGCTCCGTGTGCACAAGAGAGCTTGAACTGTTTCATCATGCAAACGACTTCTATACTTGTTCAAAATACGAGATCCAATGCTAAAAGCGGACTCCGATGCTACGATTGTTATCGAAATACTCAATATATCACAAGCCATCTTTGCAATAATTTTCCCTCTATTAGCTTGCTCTCTCCAATATGCCAAGACGTCAAATGCTCCCGATATTGGAATCCTTGGCTCTTCCAAATAAAGATCAAGTTGGGATTTTCCGACATCGTTAGAAACTTGGCAATCAAATGCTTCAAAATCCTATCAAATAATCAAAAAAATAGTCAACCAAATATTTATATCAATTATATATGAACAAGTGTTTTAAAAAAATATAGACTTACATCATATATATTTTTTGACTTCTTTACTTGTTCACCTCCAATGGAAATTTGTGATCCACTAACATTTGAGGAAGGCATTGAACTTGAACTTGATAAACCATTGTTAACATATTCACCATAAAGCCTATACAAAGCCGTCTTCACCCTTTCCAACTTCTCTTCATAGTTATAAGGATTGAGCTTTGAATAAGTGTACCTCAAAAAGTTAAACTTCTTGGTTGGATCAAGAATTGCCCCAAATGCAAGAACCACTCTATAATCACTCCAATACTTATCAAATTTTTCTTTCATCCTTGCACTCATACTTGCAATCAACTCATCATCATTTTCCAAGTTAGATGTCAAGAGACACTCTATCCTCCAAATTTCCCCAAAATACAAATTAGATGTAGGGTAAGAGAATCCAGAAATCAAATTAGTGATAGTATAAAATGGCTTCAAGAATTCACAAATTATCTCCCCTCTTGTCCACTCATCACTTGATGGACACCACCTATAATTTTTATCACATAAGCTTAAACTATGAAATGCACGACGATACTTGAGTGCACTCTCAAGCATTATGTAGGTGGAGTTCCATCTAGTGACAACATCCGGTCTCAACCCAATTCCTGTATCAATTCCACCAACTTGCTCAATACATTGATAAAATTGTCTCATCCTAGCTTCTGAACCCCTCACATAATGAACACTTTGTCTTATTTTATGCAATGTCTCACTAGCTACCTTCAAACCATCTTGAACAATAAGGTTCAGTATATGAGCACAACATCTAATGTGAAAGAACTCTCCATTAAGCAACAAAGTATTCGACAAATTTAAATTTTCTTTCAATATATTTTGCATGTTGTCATTTGAAGTGGCATTGTCCAAAGTGAGGGGAAAAAAAATTTTCTCCAATCCCCAATCCTTTAAAAATTCCAACACCTTCAATGATAATTCATGTCCACTATGTGGTGGCTTCATATGAGCAAATGACAATATCTTACTATTTAACTTCCAATTGCCATCAACATGATGAACAGTAAGAGAAATAAATCCATGATTAGTGCATGCAGTCCAAACATCAGAAGTCAAACAAACTTTACCAGGAATTTGGGCCAATTGTTGTTTTAACTTCTCTTTCTCTATTTCATATGTTCTCAAGACATCCGCTTTTGCAGTATTTCTACAAATGAACTTACAATGTTCATTCAGAAACTTTTGGTAATTTCTAAACCCCTTCCACTCAACCATATTAAAGGGAGCACCATGTGAAATAATCATCTAAGCAATAAGTTCACGATTTACTTTAGGGTCAAATTTTTTTCTCTTCAACTTTCCTTCATAATCAATAAGCATATCTCCCGCATCATTATACTTAGAAATCATCATACATTTAGGAATATGACAACTTAAATGAGAGGTTCCTGATTTAGATGGACATGAATATTCTTTACCACACCCCTTGCATTTACACCTTGGTTTGCCATCACTACCAACACCAATTTTCACAAAATGGTTCCACACATCAGAGGTTAAAATCTTATGCTTTTTTGATTGTGATTGTGAGATGAATTCTTCATTAACATTACTAGGGATTTCTCTTGAAATTTGATCATCACCATCCATTCTAAATTTCTAACAGAAGAATCCTCACTGTAAATAATTAAAATAATTCATTTTAAATAATTAACACAAAACTTTAGGTAGGCAAATAATTAAAAAAAAAAAACTTAACTTACCTTGCTTTAGCTAGGCAATAGAGACAGGTAGCATGAGCGAGGCAGTGAGCGAGAGAGGGCGAGGGGCACGAGCGACTGAGAAGCGAGGGCGAGAGGGAGAGGCGCGGGCCAGGGGCTCGGGCGCGAGCACGGGCGAGGGCCAGGGCAAGGGCGAGACAGAGGGCGAGCGCGGGCGAGACAGAGGGCGAGCGCAGGCGAGGGCGAGGGGCGCGGGCAAGGGAGAGGGCGCGGGCAAGAGTGAGGGCGAGAGCGAGGGGCGCGGGCGAGGGCTAGGGTGAGGGCGAGGGTGAGACAGGGGCGCGGGCGAGGGCGAGGGCTAGGGCGAGGGCGAGACAGAGGGCGAGCGAGGGCGAAGGCGAGACAGAGGTCGAGCGAGGGCGAGAACGAGACAGAGGGCGAGGGCGAGGGGCGCGGGTGAGGGCTAGTGCGAGGGCGAGAGCGAGGGGCGCGGGCGAGGGCGAGAATGACAGAGGGCGAGGGCGAGGGTTAGGGTTAGGGTTAGGGTGAGGGTGAGAGAGAGGCGAGGCTGAGGGTGGGGGGGTTTTGTGGGCGATTAACGGGCCGGCGGGCCAGCCCGGCCCGCCACCATTTGGCCCGCCGGACCAAGAGGGCTGGGCCAAATCGACCCAGCCTTAAATGGGCCAGCAAACTGTTGGCCCTAGCCCGGTCCCGGGCCAGCCCGTCGGGCCGGGCCCATTTTGCCATCTCTAAGTATGCTAGTGGTTCTTGCTTAAATAAGGGATTGTATGTTGGTTTTAGCTCTAATTAAAAGGTAGTGTTGATTTTCCTTAGTAAAACCTCAAACTCAGTTTTGAGAGCCTCACCCTAAGTCTTGAGAGAGAGAATTAGGCTCTTTAGAGCCGAACCTCTATAAATTTCTCTTGTTTCTTGTGATTATGTGATTTTATTGTTATTAATCCTACTACAATCACGACATATTAAAATAAAAAATTTAAGAGTTTTTAAAAGAGTTATAATTATTAATTAATTTTTGAAAAACCCAATTTACCCCTCTCTTGAGTATTTTTCTGGGCAACAACAACGTTCTTAAATGGGGAACTTGACGAGGATATCTATATACAACAACCAGAAGGTTTTGAAGTTCAGGTAAAGAAGATTATGTGTGCTTATTGAAGAAATCTCTATATGACCTGAAACAGTTTTCTCAGCAATAGTATAAAATGTTTGATTCTTTTATGATCAAACACAATTTTAATAAATGCAGTTATGATAGTTATGTCTATTTTAAAAGGAACAAGAATGGGTCCTTTATATATTTGCTTCTATATGTCAATGATATGCTAATAGCATCGAAAGATAAGGATGAGATAAAGAGATTAAAAGCACAGCTCAACAAATAATTTGAGATGAAAGATTTGGGCGTAGCTCAACTCTTTATATGGATGTACGTATATTCGCCCCCTCAAACAATTACTAAATTCTCTTTATATTCCAGAATTTCCTTTAGGCTCCCTTTTACCAAAATTGTTGGATCTTCACTGACTGAGAGTAACCGTGAGGTTGATAAAGGCCCAATCATAGGATATAAAGCCTCTAAGATGGTTTGTCTGAATTAGCACATCTGCTGATCTTCCTTCCCCAGAAATGGTAAACTGATGGCTAAGATGGCATTTTGATTTCAGTTACCGAACAGATAGGGAAAGACAAATATTGCAGACGAACAACTTAGTAACTCC
This sequence comes from Diospyros lotus, assembly GCF_014633365.1. NCBI lineage: Eukaryota > Viridiplantae > Streptophyta > Magnoliopsida > Ericales > Ebenaceae > Diospyros > Diospyros lotus. Next base: position 2,164,621 of record NW_026267104.1, read on the forward strand.
CTTTGCTCTTTAGGCAAATTCAAGGAACGGTGGCTGTTGCGCATGATAAACTTGCTGAACAAGGATCCCATAAGAAGCATAACATTCCTGCACAGACTGTTTACCATAGGCTTTACTCTTCTCTTTAACCATGTACTTGTAACAATCAACAAAACAATCCCACAAGAAAATCTCGACTGCCAGCTACTACCAGATAAAATCTATCTCTCAACCATAAATCTTAATTTTCAATTAATCAAATCAAGAAACAATCATGGTTTCATGTTACCAGGCACTAATTCAGCCACCTGTTTCCGGTAAATCTTGCCAAATCAATCGAAAGGATACCAACACGTGTGGCAGTGCAGTATTTTACTTGAAGACTTACCAGTGGGTCGAGGAGAAGAAAATATGTACTGGAAACATTAACGTATAGCCAACAAATTTTTCTAATTAGTTATCACGTAATAAGATAAGAATTTGTAGAGAGAGCAATCATATTTTGGCTTAATATGTATTACGGAAGTTCTTTAATGATTAAAAAAATATAGCATTTGATCTTTCAAATGTAAAATATCAACATTCCATATCTAAATTATTAAAAAGTATTATTTTAAGTCCTTATCATGATTGAAAATAAATAAATATCACCTTACATTAAAAAAAACTACATCACTAAAATATATCATATTAGATTTACTACAAAAATATGACATTTCGTTTTTCAATAATTAAAAATTTTGACATTGAGTCCTTGATATGAAAATACGATCAAATTTAAAAAAAAATACATAAACTTTATAAAAGGACTTAAAAATTATCTTAAAATTTGATAAAAGACATAAATTTTAAAAATACCTAAATTTCATAAAAAGATCTAAAATTTCATAGACCTAAGTTTCATAAAAAAAAATCTAAATATTTCATAAAAAAGACATAAATTTATTTAAAAAAATTTATATTTCATAAAAAGATCTAAAAATTTCACTAAAAAAATTTTAAAATAGATGCACGAGGACCTAGAAATGATGAATTGTAAAAATTGGAGCCGAACCTAAATGGAGTAAACCTGTGAATCAACGTGCTAGACAATTTGTGAATTAAAGACATAAATTTAATAAAATATTGTGAATCATTAACTTGAAAATAAAAACTGTGAATCATTAACCTGTCAACAAAAACCTGAGAATCAACAAAAACTGTCAAACTGTCAATGGAATACACACAACTGAGGTCTTAAAACTTCATCAAATTCATAAATTTTATTCACTCTCAAACAAGGTCATAAACAAGACATCCAACGATATCGGCTATGGATCTTTCATACAAGGATGCTTTGAATTATGCTTTCACCCTACTTCTTTAGCAGGTCCCTGGAAACTTAAATTTGCCTGTGGCGGTTGATAATGCGGAAAACTTGAACTTGCCTAACATTGATGATGGAAACATGGAAGACAAAGAGACAATGAATGAGCCGAACACTAGCAATGAGGTCCATGAAGTAAATACATCTTCAGCTGCCAAGCCAAGTGATGAGGAGAGCGTCCTCGGTCCCATGATTACGTCAAGATGGACACCTAGTGGCGGTCAGAAGATATATGACAGACAAGCATCGCCACGTCAATCGGATAGGCACTCAGTAAAGAAATCTCCGAGGCCGTAGGAACAGGCTAACCCACCGAAGGTCACGGAGGCAACAACTATCTCGAACTCCTCGGAGACTGATATTATTGCGAAATCCTTATCAGGAAAGTCTCGAAGAAGGTGGAGGGGAGATCCCTCCATGATCCCTATCCCGAGAAAAGGTAAGAGAAAAAGGTGAGGGATTCTTCTTATCCTCTGCTGGAGCATATAGTTTAAAGCAGATAATTAATCCTGGAGAAAAAAACTAACTTGATCGTCGGAGATCGACCAGGGGAACAAGTCCCCATCTCCATTGCAGGTACCTTCGGAGAGGCAAGAAGGGAACGTGTGGCTACCACTTCATAAAATTAATCATCAATTGGCGCCCACCGTGGGGCCGACATTCTTCTCTTTTGTCTCTCCAGTGCAGCAGACAATCTTGTCTTTTTTCTTTGCCTTGAATGGCAACCAGAAGACAGCCGTCTAGGGCCGCGGGGGGCAACCCCGTTCCAGAGCCGAGTCAGCAGAACCCTCCCCGAAGCCCGCCGAGGAGGGCTCAGAGTCCGGAGGGCCCTCCGCCTCCGCCCGATCGGATAGCACTCCTAGAGGGTCAAGTGCAACGATTGACGGAGTTACTCATGGGTTTTCTAGATCGCCAACATCAGCAAGCCCAGCATTCTCGGGTGGAAGAAAGGCACGAGCCCCCAAGAGAAGAGGAGTCCTATCGATGGGATGAGAATCCGCAGAGGCCGAGACAAGATGATGGTCAGGGCGAGGCGGCCGAGTCTTTTGACTTGTCGTTTGTACAGCAGCGGCAGGAAAGAAGATTGCGGCAGTTAGAGGAGGAGATGGTCGCCCTAAAGCCGAAGACCGGAGAGGCTCAGGGACCAAGGATAAATTAGCCCCTTAGCCCAGAGATCATGGCGGCCATACCACCGAAGCGTCTCCGTATCCCAGCCATTAAGCCTTACGCAGGGATCTCTGACTCGATGGATCACCCCGATCTCTTTACCTCACATATGATGGTACAAGACGCCTCAGACGCGATGTGGTGTAGGGTTTTCTTGGCCACCCTGGAGGGGCATGCACGGGCTTGGTATTCAAATCTGGCTCATCATTCCATCGTAAGTTTTGCGCAACTCCGAGGCAGCTTTCTAGCGCATTTTGCACCTCTCCGAAGACACCGAAGGTCCACCATGGCCTTGGTAAGTATGAAGCAGAATCAAGGAGAGCCCTTGAAGGATTTCGTTTCACGATTTAATATGGAAGCCTTGAGCATAGAGAACTTTGACCACACCGTAGCTATGGTGGCATTCCAGAACGCCCTGAGGCCTGGCCCTTTCGCCCAATCATTAGCCAAAACGCCTCCGAGTACGTTCACGGACATATTGGGCCGGGCCACGAAGTACATAAATGCCGAGGAGGTCATGCAGGCTAAGAGGGCAGAGCATGTGGAAAAGAAGGATAAAAAGAAGCATCTGGAGGAAAGGAGGAGTGACGACCGAAGGGAAAAACATCGTCCCCGGTGGGATTCGGGGGGCTTCACTCCTCTGAATGCCCCGAGGGCAGAGATCCTTGCTACTATTGAGGGTAAAGACTACTTGAAAAAGCCTCGGCCGATGAAAGCACCATCTGACAAAAGGAACAGAAGTAAATATTGCCGATTTCATCGAGATCATGGTCATGACACGGAGGAATGTCACCAATTAAAGGAGGAGATTCAGGAACTTATCAATCGGGGTTTCCTGAGGAGCTACGTGGCTAAAGCAGGTGATTCTCAGGGGAAAAAGGATCGACGGTCGCGATCGAGAAGCCCCCCCAAGAGGGATCGCACGGAGGATCGAAATCGGGCTCAGCGGGAGAAATCACATCGAGGGGAAGACGATCATCCTCAGCCTCCGATATTCCATACACTCGCAGCAGGGGAGGTCCTAGTCATGAAGGATGAAAAGAGTAGTGATGTCCGGCTGAAAAGATCGAGGAGTGTGGATCCAATCTCTTTTTCAGATAGCGACCTCCCGGGATACCCGACTCGGAATGACCCACTGGTGATAACAGCTGAACTCGGGAAGTGGGAACTTCGGCGGATCCTCGTGGATCCAGGAAGCTCTTCAGAAATCTTGTATCGGCAAGCCTTCTTAGACATGGGGTATGAAATGACACAGTTGAGGGCAGCGAGGGTCCCTTTGGTGGGATTTGATGGCGAAGCTGTATACTCAGAAAGGATCATTCAGCTCCCATTGACGGTAGGAAGAGGTTCCCGAACTTCTCGAGTTATGCTAGACATCCTGGTAGCAGACGTGCCTTCAGCTTACAACATGATTCTAGGAAGATCTGGTCTCAATGCCCTTCGAGCCATCCCAAGCACATATCATATGATGATGAAGTTTCCCACAGATAGGGGGACGGGCGAAGTGCGGGGAGATTTGCGCTTAGCCCGTGAATGTTACATGGCCTCTATAAGCATTGCGAAGGGTAAAGAAGTAGGGTCGCAAAAGGACGCTAACCCCCCGAAGGAGGTCAGTTTTTTACTAGAAGGACCCGAAGATCCCAAAACAGCAGAGCCGGTGGATGAATTGGAAGAAGTACCTCTGGAAGAAGATTGCCCAAGCCGATGCGTAAGAGTGAGTATGGAGTTAAAGGACCCGTTAAGGAGTCGAATAATATCACTCCTTAGACAGTATGCAAATATATTCGCATGGACAGCCCGGGACATGCCAGGAGTAAATCCAGAGGTAATGACACATAGACTGAGGGTCCGACCAGGTTTTTAGCCTGTCAGGCAGAAGAAGCGAAGCTTTGCCCCACATAGAGCTCGGGCAATCGAGGAGGAGATTGCAAAGTTAGCAGAAGCGCGCCACATTCGGGAGGTGGATTATCTAGATTGATTAGCAAATGTCGTGCTGGTTCCCAAAGGGCAGAGCAAGTGGAGACTTTGTATCGATTTCACTGATCTTAATAAAGCCTGCCCAAAGGATAGTTACCCACTCCCGAGGATTGACGCCCTAATTGATGGAACTGCTGGATGTTCACTCATGAGTTTCTTAGATGCTTTTCATGGATATCATCAGATTCCATTGCACCCAGAGGACCAGGAGAAGACGGCATTTATTACCAACAAGGCAACCTACTGCTACACCGTAATGCCTTTCGGTTTAAAGAACGCAGGAGCCACTTACCAACGCTTGGTAAATAAGCTTTTTCACCACCAGCTCGGGAGAAATATGGAGGCATACGTCGACGACATGCTAGTAAAAAGCCTGGTAGCCGAATGTCATCCGGAGGATCTGGAACAGTGCTTCAAAACCCTTCGTAAGTTCTATATGAAACTTAATCCTGTCAAATGTGCTTTCGGCGTTTCTGCAGGAAAGTTCCTGGGCTACATAGTACACCACCGAGGGATTGAGGTAAACCCTGCGAAGGTCAAAGCTATCATGGATATGCCGGCCCCGAGGAATGTGAAAGAGGTACAGAGCCTTACGGGCAGGATGACAGCCCTTGGCAGATTCCTTTCTCGTTTGGCAGAGAAAGGCCTTCCTTTCTACAAAGTCTTATCAAAGGCAAACAACTTCGAATGGAATTCTGAATGCCAGCGAGCTTTCGAAAAACTGAAGGAGCACCTAACCATGCCCCCGGTTCTTACCAAGCCGAACCCTGGAGAACCATTATACATATATCTGGCGGTGGCCAATGAAGCCGTAAGCTCGGTGTTGATACGAGAAGAAAATAAGATCCAAAGGCCTGTTTATTATGCGAGTAAACGATTGTCGGGAGCCGAGGTTCGGTATCTTCCTATGGAAAAACTGGCTTTCGCCTTAATAATATCGGCGAGGAAACTCCGACCTTACTTTCAAGCTCATACGATTATAATGCTTACTAATCAACCTTTGAAGCAGGTTCTTAGCAAACTAGAGCTTTCAGGACGGATGTTGAAGTGGGCAGTGGAGCTCACCGCCTTCGACATTGAGTATAGGCCGCGACCGGCTATTAAGGCGCAGTCGTTAGCAGACTTCATTGCCGAAGGGATAGGAGCTCCCGAAGGCCCCGAAGAAAATCAAAAACCATGGTTGGTGGCGGTAGACGGAAGCTCGACCTCAGGGGGTGGCGGAGCAGAATTAATGATAAAAAGTCCCGAAGGGCAAGTATGGCCTTATGCTTTACATTTTGAATTCCGAGCGTCTAACAACAAAGCAGAATATGAGGCCTTATTGGCTGGGCTGAGATTGGCTGAGCAATTGGGAGCTCAAAACGTCGAGGTGAGTTCAGATTCTAACTTAGTAGTGCAGCAGGTGAATAGAGAATATGAAGCCCGAGAAAGTCGCATGGCGCGATACTTGACCATAGTCAAAGAGCTGATGGCACGTTTCCAACAAGTAAAGATGGAGTACATCCCTCGGGCTATGAATACAGAGGCGGACTTGCTATCCCGAATCGCTTCTTCCTCTTTCCCTACGAGCTCTCGGGAAATTCGGATCGAATCTCTTCCACAAAAGAGTATCGAAGAAGTCGCGGACCAGTTATGTGTCAATGACGAACCTAGCTGGATGGACCCTCTGTTGTTATATTTGAGAGAAGAGAGACTCCCCGAAGACGACTCGGAGGCACGGGTGGTCAAACGAAAAGCCCGAAATTTCGTGTTAGTTAGTGGGGAGCTATACAGAAGGTCTTTTTCACAACCGCTACTCAAATGTCTCCGATCTCGCGAAGCAGATTATATCCTACGGGAGATTCATGAAGGAATATGTGGAAACCACATCGGGGCTCAGGCTCTTAGTCAAAAAGCTCTGCGGCAGGGGTATTATTGGCCAACGATGGTACGAGATTCCGAGCAGCTAGTCAGGACTTGCGATCGATGCAAGAAAACGTCTAATTTGGTCCATGTGCCGGCAGTCACGCTGGCTCATCTCGCTACACCATGCCCCTTCGCTCAATGGGGTATAGACATCCTGGGGCCTTTTCCCCCAGCAGCTGGGCAAGTCAAATATATCATGGCTGCTATCGATTATTTCACAAAGTGGGTCAAAGCTGAAGCAGTGGCCTCTATTACTGCCCGGCGGGTGAAACAATTTCTATGGAATAATGTAGTCTGTCGTTTCGGAGTTCCTCGGGTGCTGATCTCAGACAACGGCACTCAATTTTCTGATCGGTCTGTTCAGGAATGGTGCCAGGAGTTGGGAATCAGGCAACAATTCACCTCGGTAGCTCATCCACAGGCTAATGGCCAAATTGAGCTCGCCAACAGGACTCTGTTGCGCGGTTTAAAAGCAAGAGTAGATAAGGCAAAGGGTAGCTGGGTGGAAGAGCTATCGAGCATCCTGTGGTCTTACCGAACCACGGCGAAGGTCTCCACGGGAGAAACTCCTTTCAGTCTATGCTACGGCTCAGAAGCGTTAATCCTAGTTGAAATTGGAGTACCTACGCTAAGAGTAGAGCTGTTCAACCCTGAATCCAATGAGCAAAGTTTGAGGGACAACCTAGACCTCCTTGATGAATTTCGTGATCAAGCAAAGATTCGACAAGCTGCTTATAATCAGCGCATAGAGAGATACTACAATTGACGAGTAAGAGCACGAAATTTTTTACCGGGAGATTTGGTATTAAGGCGAGCAGATGTTCAGGGAGCCCGAGAAACAGATAAGTTAACACCAAATTTGGAAGGTCCTTACAAAGTAACAGAAGTTCTCAGCCCTGGGGCATACAAACTACAGACCTTCGAGGATGCACCGGTGAAAAACGCATGGAACGTGCAGAACTTGAGAAAGTTCTATCAGTGATAACTCTTTATTATCTCCATATGATTTGTTAGTAATAATTTTTCATTACATGCCTTGGCATTTTTCTTTGTTACTTTGCGTATGCTATCCAGGAATAAATCCATCTTTTTTCTCTTATGCGTAAAAACTCATCATTTCCAAAGACCTGGGAAGGCACATCAGAGCAAAAGGAAGGATTTGACATACCCTAAATGGGACTAGACCCCTCAACAAAAATAAAGGATCAGATGTGATCCTCGGAGGGTCCGCACCCCCGACAAAAATAAAGGATCAGATGTGATCCTCGGGGGGTCCGAACCCCCGGCAAAAACAAAGGATCAGATGTGATCCTCGGGGGGTCCGAACCCCCGGCAAAAACAAAGGATCAGATGCGATCCTCGGAGGGTCCGAACCCCCCGACAAAGACAAGGGATCAGATATGATCCTCGAAAGGCTTAAGATAAAAGGGTTAGACACGACTCAACCCCTCAAGGACGTTACGGGGATCCGGCGTGATCCTTGGGGGGCCAAAGCAGGTGGTAAGGATCAAGTCCTACGATAAGCAGGGGTGGCAAAAAGGAAGGATCAAGCCTGATCCCAAACGGCCTTTTCTCGTTTTCGACAAAAAGCAAAGGAAACAAGGCAACAAAAAGGCGGTAGTTTCTTGTTTTCGACAAAAAGCAAAGGAAACAAGGCAACAAAAAGGCGGTAGCAAAAGAAAATTGTGCGAAAAAATCTAACACTTTTATTATCACGACAGCAGGTTTGAATACAAAAATATCTACTCTAAAGAGGACAAGGCGGCAGCAACGTCGAAGGGGATGGAGTTTACATCCAGGTTTGGGAAGCGCTCTTTGACGAGTTTCCTCATATGCTCGAACCCGCCCCGAAGAACTTCTTCTAGTTCCGCGGCATAAGCTTCGGAACTTCGGAAATCCTCGCGACCATTTTGAAAAGCCACTTGGGCATCCTTGAGGGCGGATTGGAGTTGGACATGAGCAGTGCGAAGGTCTTCTTTGCACCGAGAATAAGACTCCAACGCTTCGACCTGTCCCTTCTTGGCTTCCTTCAGCTCTAGAGTAAGTCTTTTTATATCCTCCTGAAGCTGGTGATTAACACCCTTAGTGACGTCCAGTTCCTCCCCGAGCCGGGAATTGGCCTGATTAGCCTCAAGCATGTTTTTTTGGACCAACTCCAAATCCTCGCGCACTTGAGCTTCAGCTTCGTTGGCGAGTCGGGCATCTTCTTGCGCCAGCTCAACAGACTTAGTTAAAATCTGAACACGGTGTTCGAGACTCGACAGTTGGGAGGAAAAAGACTCAAGCCCCCGAAGCCTTTCGACCTCAGACTCTAGGGAAATAATCCGGGCTCGAAGTTCGAATTCTCGCCGAGAGACCAAACCTTGGAACTCTGTAAGGTTCTGAGGAAGTGAAAACGAAACATAGATTAAGACCTATTTGCATAGAAAAAGGGCAAAGTTAAAAAAGAAAGGAACACAGTCGCACCCTCAGAATCTCGGCGCAGTAGTCAGTTTCGTTCGAAGTTCGTAGGGTCCCCGGTAGGATTAAAGCTGTTAAGGGAACATTGGTGGCTTCAGGAGCCGGAGGCTCGGAGAGAGTAGCAGCCAGGGAGGTGGCCTCCATCCTACGACGCTTCGTCCGGCATGCTAATATCTTCTTCATTGACAATGCCGAAGCCTCTTCCAGCGAAGCCTCCCCCGTCAGCTCTGAACGCCCCACTGGTGCTAATGGCGTTAAAATTCGTTTAAAAACCGAACTGATAGGGATGCTGGGAGACGTAGCACTGGACTCCGTACCTGCCAAGGTTTGTCTTTTCTGGACCTCTGCGCGAGCTACAGCAAGCACCTGTGCGATGGTTGCTGAATCATCTTCATGAGAGATCGGCGAGGGCGCAGGCATGGTGGAGGCTTCCAGCCGCGCGTTCGGAGGGTCTCTGGTCTGAGAAGCGAGGAGTTGGGAAGATAGGTCCCCCGAATCCCCAGCAACGCCCCTCTTGGAAGCCTCCTGGAAGGTCCGAGGATCTTCCTCCACCACTCTTCGCGACCTAGAAGGTAGTGAGTTTTTTTTATTATTCTTCTTGCTCTTTGGAACTCGCTCGGAAAGTGTAGCCCTCTCCGACACTCTCTGGTTGCTGGGAGAAGCCGAGGGGCCTTTACTCCCGGGGAAGTCCAAAATCATTCCTCCGGTGATAGTAGAATACGATATCTCCCAGACTTCTTCAACTAAGAAAGAGATAACAACGAAAATCAAATACAGACAAAGGAAGAAGAGAGAGTAAAGAAAAAGATGAAAGAAAAAGAGCTCACAGTTCTCGCCGTCCAAACCCGCTTGGGTAAGGCTGGGATTGGAAAGCCATCCTTCTTCCCAGTTCCAACTGTTCTTCATAAGTCGGCAGGCGAAATCTTCGATGGTCTCGACGCTCGGACGCTTGTGCTTAGTATCTAGAGTCCACTCGTTGCAGACAGACCAGATTTCTTGAGAAGAGCTGGATGGCCTGGGGCGGACGAAGACGAAGCGTTCTTTCCAATCATCAGAATCTTTCGACCCGCCAGATTGCATGAGAGTCGAGGCAGAAATCTCAAGTCCGGAGTACCCCTTGCAGGCAAAGAGACGGCCATCTTTCATGATTCGAGGGGAGATGGAGATCCACCCTCCGGGGTCACGGTTGGTCATGAAGAAGTAGTCGAAGAGGTCCCCGGTTGGCTCAATTTTGCCAGAATGACAAATAAGGAGGAACCTCATCAGGTATCGCCAGCCGAAGGGGGACAACTGGGCGGGAGCGATGGTAAGATGTTGAAGTAAGGACATCACTCTTCTTCGGGGAGGAAGCCGAAAACCCCTGTCAAAAGCACACTTGTAAATGCAGAGGCAGCCGGCGACGGGATGACACGCTCGCAAATGGCTATTGAACTCTACCTCCCACTCTTCGGGGACGTTGTACTTTTCTCTGAACTGCTGGCATTCCGTCTGCCTCATCCATTGGCATGGAATGGAGGCAGCAGGGTGTTTTTCCCACTCAATAAGCTCTGCGCCGGCGGGATTAAACCTCCCAGAACCAATTATCGCCATAGCAAAGAGCTAGAAGAAAGAGAGCCGGAAGAAGGGGAAAATGCTTGACGGCACAAGAAAAGCTAAAGCTGAAGGAAAGTTGTGCGAAAAGAGAAGTAAAGGGGGCGAGGAGTTCCCATTTAAAGTTTAAACTGTGGGAATAAGAGACCAAAGGGCGAGCAATAATGAGCATTGATCACCCCGCATTGACAGGGCTCGAAAGACGAAAAGGCCTCAGATAACGCATGGGGAAGGGATACTGCCGTCAAAACCAATCGATTTTCGCGCCAGCCAGACACGCAAAAAAAAAAAAAGGAAAAGAATAAGTTAGAAGGAAAAGCCTCAGGAGCTTTACTACTCCTCGAGCCCTTCAAGCCGAAGAGCTCAAGGAGTGGGGGGCAAGTGATGAGGAGAGCGTCCTCGGTCCCATGATTACGCCAAGACGGATACCTAGCGGCGGTCAGAAGATACATGACAAACAAGCATCGCCACGTCAATCGGATAGGCACTCAGTAAAGAAATCTCCGAGGCCGTAGGAACAAGCTAACCCACCGAAGGTCACGGAGGCAACATCTATCCCGAACTCCTCGGAGACGGATATTATTGCGAAATCCTTATCAGGAAAGTCCCGAAGAAGGCGGAGGGGAGATCCCGAAGATCCCTCCATGATCCCTATCCCGAGAAAAGGTAAGAGAAAAAGGTGGGGGATTCTTCTTATCCTCTGCTGGAGCATATAGTTTAAAGGAGATAATTAATCCTGGAGAAAAAAACTAACTTGATCGTCGGAGATCGACCGGGGGAACAAGTCCCCATCTCCATTGCAAGTACCTTCGGAGAGGCAAGAAGGGAACGTGTGGCTACCACTTCATAAAATTAATCATCACCAAGGACTGATAGCATCCCTGAATCTAGGTAAAAACCGAATAAACGTCATTTCCTGGTGTGGCATACATCCCTCTCCTTGTGCATGTACGTGCTAGTAATTGCTCGCCATACATATTATAATTTGGAAACTAATCGGTACAATCTGTAACTTGCCTCCTGGATTTTAATATATAGGTCTGTTGTGTGTTTAAACTTCTTGGTGAAATAAAGTAGTTTTCTTCTGCGAGCCAAAAAAGAAAATGTAGTTTGGATTCTTGAGCTGTCAGAAAATGATTTAGGGTGTGAATGTGGTAATTTGATGTATAACATGTTTGAAGGTACTGTGATTATCAATGGAATCAAAAGCAAAGATGGACCTTGCATATCTGGGGATTGGAGATTTATAAGAAAAGAAAGAAAAATTAAGCAATAACAAAAGTGGAGAAGTTGCAGAATAGTGGAGTTTTCTTGAACATCACAAGAGAAACTAAGGTTGTTATTCTGATGGATTGGATCATATCACTTCATACTGTTTCTGGATTCCTTTCTGGTACAGTTTAGATGGCTTATGATTTGCATGAACATATATATTTTTTACTCATTTGTTTCTTTTAATTTTATCTTAGATGTGTTGCTATACAAATGAGAATGATGTTATTCTTAAAAGGGTTGGATTGGGTCCTATCGAAAAAATGATGCATGAAACATAATTGAGATGATCAAGAAAACTAATAGAAGTTGTTGAAAGGAGAAAGGATGGAATGGAAGCAAGGTTCTAGCAAAATATTAGTTATAAGTGCCCCTTATAAAAGATAAGACTATATATAGATAGAAATGAGTGGTGAACTAGAATTCATGCAACGGTGGGATAATGACTGTATGTTGCTTGCTTCTCTGAATCCTCCCCTTACATTGGTGTTTTTTTTTTTTTTTTTTTTTTTGGTGACAGCTGAAGCAGTTTGAAGCACTCTGATCTGATAACATCCTTCTTTGAGGTGAATTCGAGAATTCCGTAAAGAATAAGAGAGTAGACTGTAAATTGGTGATAGGTACAGTTGACAGATGATATTACAGGGATCGATTGAATTCTTCTTCCAATCCTTTGGCAGAATATTGGCATCTGACTGATCATGCTCCAGCTTCCATTTCTTGAGTATGGTGTTTTAATCCATTAATTGTACTCTTTTTTAATTATATCAGTATGTATGTAGTTACATACATATACATATACATATATATGTACATAATGAATTCAACAACTTATACCAAAATTGTTAAATTAGAGAGATTAAATTGTTGTTCATGCTTGATTTTCTTTGCTGTTGAGAGGGCCGGGCCACTGGTGGTTTAAAAGTACTAATTGATCGGAAGATTTGGGATGAGATTTATCACAGGGATGTAGGGTTGGTAATTTTGTACACGACTCGATTACACGACACGACACAACACGGAGTTAAGCGGAATAGGATTAGGGTTAATTAGGTTCGGGTCATAAACGGGTCAATCTGTTTATGACACGATTATTTTCGTGTGTTAGGCGGGTCAACCCGTCTAACCTGTTTAGACACGAAATGACACGTTTAATTAAACATGTTAACGGGTTGACCCAAACACGTTAACACGATCATATACGAAATGACACGTTTAATTAAAAGGGTTAGTGGGTTGATCTGAACACGTTAACACAATTATATACGAAATAACACGTTTAAAACTAAATAACACATTTTACAGGTAACACAACATGACTCGTTTAAATTAAACGGGTTAAACAGGTTAACAGGTGACACGACACGTTTAGTTAAACGGGATCATGTCGTGTTACACGTTTAATAAACGTGTCGTGTTCGACTTTAAGGAATTTGACACGATTATTAAACGGGTCATGTTCGGATTAGCTTGATACATGTTATACGTGTGTCTCGACATGACACGATTACGACTCACCAACCCGAATTGCCACCCCTACAGGGATGGTCAGCTCGCATTGTTGCATAGCCCACCTTGCCCAAATGTAAGGACACTTAATTAGAATGGACAAAAAGGGCTTCTTCTTTTTTTTTATTGTGGAAAACTCTGGAGTTCTCTCAACACAGTCAGTCTTCGACTAGGGTCACAAATGACCCCAACCATTCATAAGTAGCTTAATGTTTGGCTCAACAAAAATTGTTTCGAGTTCATTTGTTAAAGTAAATGACTCGAGTTTAAGTGAATTTTGAATTTCAATTGAATTTAATAAAGTTTGATTTGTTAAAACTCATGAATATGTTCGATTAAAGGTTCATGAATGCTAATAGGCTTAATTCGAAGTTTGTAAACATGTTTAATTAAAACTTGCAAATAGTTAATGAATAAATTCATTTATAAATATATTATTCAATATAAAGTTATTAATAATATATTTAAATTGAATATTTTCAAAATTATTATATATATTAATTTGATCATTTAACATAATGTAGTATACATATATATAATAAAGCAAAATAGCAAAAGGAAATAAAATGAATCAAATGAACAAAAAGAAGGAGATTCGACCAAATTCTTGCAATGGAAAACGAGAAAAGAAAAATAAAGACTCTTTGAGAAGTGAAAGAATATTCAAGTCAACGTCAAAGATGAAGATAGGGCAATCGTCGTAGTACAGTTGTAAAAAGATCGGCAATGAGGCAGAACAGAAGGCGAAAGAGTAGATTTCAAATATATGTGGAGCATTATCGTCGTTGCCTCTCTGAAGCACTGTCCATTGTTGCCACCCACAGCTGCACACTTTCGTCCTTCTCTGCCACCATTCATTGTTATTGCACACCCCTTACCTTATTGTTACCATGGCCTAACCTCATCTTTTGTGGTTATTTTTTGGCAAGCTTAAGCTTGTGCCTATCGACTTGAGCCTAAAAACTAGCTCACCAAGACAAGCTTGTATTCAACAAAATTCGACTCAGCTCAATTCTATTACAACCCTATCTTTAGCCCAACACGTCCTACCTTACTTTAAAACTCACAATCCACCTCGCCTCAGCCCAAAGTGTACGAACAAGTGAGTCACGGGCTAAAGCCTGGGCCCTAGTCCCTTAAAATAGACACAAACTATCGCAATTTGCATGAAGTCAAACTCTAACCCACAACCTTAGGCTAATCCAAACTCCCAAATGCGGACAAAACTCCCAAACGCGGACAGTGGAGCATTTGCACTACTTCAATGGTTCAAAAACCTGCAGGGATTGTTACAATCCCTGGTCCTGGTCACTATCGTTCCTTGACTATCACCATGAATTGAATTTAATGTAAATATATTTTTTGGTCCTATTTACAGGCCTTGTAGCGTTTAGCTTCTTCAATGTTCTTAATAATTCATCATGAATTCCACTGCTACTGCCGACCCTCCGGCTCCGGATCCTGAAATTCCCCTGGCGGCAGGGCCAGGGCCTCGTGCTATTGATCGCTGGCTGAACTGGACGAAGCTTACGATAACCTTCTGCTTGGGAGTAGCGGCCGAAATGGCCACGCAGACTCGCACCGAAGACCCTTTGAGCTTCCACTCGCTGTGCCTCTTGCTGATTCTTGCCTTGTCCGCGGTCTTCGTCGCCACCAACATCGCGCCCGAGAACCCCAACGCCGCCCGGGTGCTCGAGACCATTGCCACGCTCTTTGGCATTACGGGCTTCTTCTTAGCCACTACAGTGGGTCTCCCACTAGCTCTGAAGCTCGTCAGTTGGCTCATTTACGCGCTTAATTTGCTCTCTGTCTGCAGCAGCAGCCTCCAGCCGTTTGTAGTTCGCATGGTGAGATCATTTCGCAGAGGATAATGATATTTGTCAGGCCAAATACATATTCTAGTTGGCATGGTGCGCTTAGTTCATCCTTGTCTGCTTCGTTTAGTAAAAGGGTTTACCGCATCCTTTGGTCTCCTCCGTTTCCACTGCTCTGATTCCACAAGAATAGTTTGCCTATTCCACTGCTCCGTTCGCGTGTGTTGTGTGTTAATAAGGGTTGGATGTCTTGTTTGAGAGTGAATAAAATTTATGAGTTTAATGAAGTTTAAGACCTCAGTTGTGTGTAATCCATCGACAGTTTGACAGTTTTTGTTGATTCCGAGATTTTTGTTGACAGGTTAATGATTTACAGTATTTATTTTCAAGTTAATAATTCACAAGATTTTATTAAATTTATGTCTTTGATTCACAAATTGTCTGACACCTTGATTCACAGTTTGTGTACTCCATTTAGGTTCGGCTCCAATTTTTGCAATTCATAATCTCTAGATCTCCGTGCATCTTTTTTTAAAAAAAAAATTAGTGAAATTTTTAGATCTTTTATGAAATATAATTTTTTAAAATAAATTTATGCCTTTTTTATGAAATATTTAGATTTTTTTTATGAAATTTAGGTCTTTTATGAAATTTTTAGATCTTTTTATGAAATTTAGGTATTTTTGAATATTTTTAAGTCTTTTTTATGAGATTTATGTCTTTTATGAAGTTTTTATGTCTTTTTATGAAGTTTATGTATTTTTTTTTTTTATTAAATTTGGCCTTATTTTCATATCCAGGACTCAACGTTAAATTTTTTTAATTATTAAAGAATGAAATGTTATATTTTTGTAGTAAACTTAATTTGATATATCTTATTGACGTTTTTTCTTAATGTAAGATGATATTTTGTTTACTCTTAATTACGCTAAGCACTTAAAATAATATTTTTTGATATTTTAGATATGAATGTTGATATTTTATATTTCAAAAATCAAATGTAATATTTTTTAATTATTGAAAAGCTTTCGTAATACATATTAAGCCAAAATATTATGGCTCTCTACAATTCTCTTATAGTTATTATCATATTAAGTGATGACTAATTAGAAAAATTTATTGGCTAAACTCTTAAGTTAATGTTTCCAATACATACTTCCTTCTTCTCCTCGATCCAGTGGTAAGCCTTCAGGCAAACTGCTGCACAGCACATGGGCAAATCTGAAACAAGCTTTATCTTGCAATGGAACGGAGCCGATGCTTCTACTTCTGTTAACAGGGAATTCCCTCAAATATATATTAAAGGATGAGTTAATAAAATCAAATAATTTATATATATACAAAGAAAGAGATAATAACTAATCTTTAAAGGTAATTTTTCATTCTTCCTAATTTTTTCCTTATTCACCGCAAGATAATAAAATTTGAGTTTTTAAAAAGGTAAAATCTCTCAGCTCAAAGGCCCTTCCCCATCAGCCTCACATACGGGGAGATGAGATTAGTTACAAAATCCAACGATCAAAGATTAAACATAGGATCTCTCACCGGTTATATAGAGCGGTTATAGTCTATCTTCTTTAAGAGCTGCTCACTCCCAATTGTTGAACTATGCCTGCCGAGGGTAATAAAATTTGGGTTCTTAAATTTATATATGTTTATCCTTGTAACGAGGAGGGACAAGTGTAGTCACAAATTACAGCTGTAGGCGTGAGGGCACGGAAAGACACAGGAGCCAACGTGGTAAGGGAAACCAAAGATGAGCCAGAGGTGGCAAGGGAAAGTCTATACATACATTGGTGGTCTATTTACAAAATATATATATATATATATATATTGGTAGTTGTTATATTGTTGTCTAGGGATGGCAATTATAACTGAAATTATGAGGAATCGAATCGAAATCGAACTAGTCAATATGGTTAAAGATCATTTGATTGAGTAATGATTTGGTTTAGAAAAAAACCAAACACTGTTTCAATGAGTATGGTTTGGTTATGGTTTTCACTAAAATCAAACCAAAACCCAAATCGAAACCAAACTGTTGTGTGGATAATCAAACCGAATCAAACCAAACCAAATCAAACCGAACCGAATATATAAATATATATATAAAATATATATATAATATATTATATATTAAAGGGGCGGCTGCGAAACCCAGCCTAGCCGAGCCCACTTGCAAACCCACACCACCCCACCCCAGCTCACTTGCAAACCCTTCTCTTCTCCTTCCTCTCTTAACCTCACTCTTGCTCTCTCTCACCCTCACTACCTCTTCTCTCTTGCTCGTCCACTCGCGCTCGCACTCGTTCTCTGCCTCTCTCTTGTAGTCTTGCTTTCGCTCGCCCTTGTTGGCTCTCTCTTGCTCTTGCTAGGGCTCGGCCCCTCATGCTTGCGCTCGCCCTCGCTCTCTGCCTCTATTGCTTTCGCTCGCCCTCGTTCTCTGCCTCTTTCTTGCTCTCGATCCGCCCCCTCCTGCAAACAATAGCAAACCCTTTTCACTCTCCCCTTCTCTCTCAATTTTTTCTGTTGCTCGCCCTCTCTCTTGCTCGCTACCTATCTCGCCCTCCCTTGCCCTCTCTATAATACAAATACAGTTTTGAGAACAATAATAGAAACACAAGAAGCGTCGACCAGGCGAATTGGGAGTCATGGACCTTCGTTTTCTGAGCATCACACTTGAATTGCCTTATGCAATTTATCTCTATATGCCGACAGCAAGGTCTCCCTCTCTCTTTTTCTCTCTCTCTCTCGACAACTCACAAATTAGGGTTTCTGACTTGATTTATTATTTTGGTCTGATTGATGCGCAAATGCCTAAATCTAAATCTGACTTCCATTCTATATTTTTATGTAAATCTACAATGTTTAAGAATGTGTTTGTGTTTGCTATTTCTTTCTTTACTCCTCTGTTTTGATTCTTTTTCCCCTTACTGCAATGAATTGGAAGATAGAACTTTCTGTTTCCTTCCTCTGCGCTTGCATCGATTTTTTTGATCAAATATTAATATATATTGTGGGTGTGTTTGTGTTTGTGTTTGTCACTTAGATGTATAAATAAATTAAATTATTGCAATTTAGGAGGCACCGTCAATTTAAAGCCAAAAGTATGAGTTAATGTTAGGATTTTCATCTAATAGTTAGATATATATTTGTATAATGTTATTGTTAGTTGCCACAACTGTGAAAAGCATAATGTAGTGCATGCAGATTAACAAGTTTTTATGAATGCTATTTGCAAGAGTTTGTCTTTATTTGTTGGTATGGATCAAACTAAAAAAATTATGGTTAAAATCGAAATTGAATGGTTTGATTATGGTTTTTAATTTTTAAAACCAATAGATTAATAGTTTGGTTTTAGTTTTAGTGTTTTAAGTTTGGTTTGATTTTGATTTTAGTATTTTAATTTTGATTTGGTTATAATTTTAGCAAAAATTAAAACCAAACTTAACCATTGCCAACCCTAGTGTTGTCTCTAAGTATAGGATGAAGTCAATTATAGAAGATCAGACAAAGCGCATAAATGGCTATTGAAGGTTTAGGTAGAAAATTATATCTCAAGTGAAATAAATTTTTTCTTGCAATGGAACAGAGCCGATATTTCTATTTCTGTACAAATGGAGCCGATACTTCTGCTTGTGTTCACAGGGAATTCCCTCAAATATATATTAAAGGATGAGTTAATAAAATAAAATAATTTACATATATATGAAGAAATAGATAATAACTAATCTTTAATGCTGATTTTTCATTCTTCCTAATTTCTTTCTTATTCTCACCACGCGATAATTAAATCTGGGTTCTTAGATTTATATTTTTCTGTTCTTGTACTCTTAGTCTTTTTTAGTGGGGTTCTTTGAACTTTTGGTTATTTTAATTACATCTTTAAATTTAATTTTTTAATAATTTAGCTTCTTGTGACAACTCGAACTTGTTATTTCGATTACACCCTTACATTTGTATTTTCGAATCAATTTAATTTATGTACTTTCATGTATAAAAAAAAGTAAAATGAAATAATAAATTATGTGCCACACTCTGTTCACATCAAAGTATAAAGGTTAAATTGACTAAAAAAGTGAACTACAAGGGTATAATCGAAAGAATAAAAAGTTCAAATTACCACAAAAAAAAAAATCAAAGAACAAGAATTAAATTGATTCAAAAATGTAAAATTAGAGATATAATTAAAATAATAAAAAATTTAAATAATCATACAAAAAATCAGATGGACAAGAAGAAGGGGATTTGGCCAAATTCTTGCAATGAAAAATGAGAGAGCAGAAATAAAGGTTGTTTGAGATGCGAAAGGCTATTGAAGTCAATGTCAGAGATGAAGATAAGGCAATCGACGTAGTGCGACTGTTAAAAGATCGGCAATGAGGCAAAGCAGAAGGCGAGAGAGCATATCTGAAATATATGTGGAGCATTATCATTGTCGTCTCTCTAAAGCATTGTCTATTATCGCCACCCACAACTGCACACCTTTCTCCCTCTATGCCACTACTCATCGTTGCTACACACCCCTTACCTTTTTGCTACCATGGCCTCATAGTCTCCTCTTTTGTGGTTTTTCTTTGGTAAGCCTGAGCCTAGAAACTAGCTCGCTAAGTTGAGTTTGGACTCAACAAAGTTTGGCTTGGCACAATTCCATTACAACCCTACCTTCAGCCCAGCACGTCCCACCTTACTTTAAAACTCACAGTCCACCTCGTCACAGCTTAAAGTGTATGAACAAGTGAGTCGCAGGCTGATAATGAGGAACTTAAATTTGCTCGTGGCGGTTGATAATGCGGAAAACTTGAACTTGCCTAACATTGTTGATGGAAGCATGGAAGACAAAGAGACAATGAATGAGCCGAACACTAGCAATGAGGTCCATGAAGTAAATACATCTTCAGCTGCCAAGTACTGATAGCATCCCTGAATCTAGGTAAAAACAGAATAAACATCATTTCCTGGTGTGGCATATATACATCCCTCTCCTTGTGCATGTACATGCTAGTGCTTGCTCGCCATACATATTATAATTTGGAAACCAATCGGTACAATATGTAACTTGCCTCCTGGATTTTAATATATAGGTCTGTTGTGTGTTTAAACTTCCAGGTGAAATAAAGTAGTTTTCTTCTGCGAGCCAAAAAAGAAAATGTAGTTTGAATTCTTGAGCTGTCAGAAAATGATTTAGGGTGTGAATGTGGTAATACGATGTGTAACATGTTTGTAGGTACTGTGATTATCAATGGAATCAAAAGGACAGATGGACCTTGCATATCTGGGGGTTGGAGATTTATAAAGAAAAGAAAGAAAAATTAAGCAATAACAAAAGTGGAGAAGTTGAAGAATAGTGGAGTTTTCTTGAACATCACAAGAGAAACTAAGGCTGTTATTCTAATGATGGATTGGATCATATCACTTCATACTATTTCTTGATTCCTTTCTGGTATAGTTTATATGGTTTATGATTTGCATCAACATATATTTTTTTTACTCATTTGCTTCTTTTAATTTTATCTAAGATCTGCTGCTATAGAAGAAAAGATGAATGAGAAGATATTATTCTTGAAAGGGATGGATTGGGCGCCTATTGAAAAAATGATGCATGAAACATATAATTGAGACGGTTTGATTATTTGAGAAGAAAACTAATAGTGGTTCTTGAAAAGAGAATTGATGGAATGGAAGCAAGGTTCTAGCAAAATATTAGTTATAGTGGTGAACTAGAATTGGTGGGACAATGACTCTGTATGTTGTTTGCTTCTCTGAATCCTCCCCTTACATTGGGATTTTTTTTTTTTTTTTTTTTTTTTTGTGATAGCTGAAGCAGTTTGAAGAACTCTGATCTGATAGCATCCTTCTTTGAGGTGAATTCGAGGAATCCGTAAAGAACAAGAGAGTAGACTGTAAATTGGTGATAGGTACAGTTGACAGGTGATATTACAGGGATCGATTGATTTCTTCTTCCAATCCTTTTCCTTTGGCGGAATATTAGCATCTGACTGATCATACATATACATATATATATATATATATACATAATGAATTCAACAACTTATACCAAAATTGTTAAATTAGAGAGATTAAATTGTTGCTCATGCATTGGCCTTTTGCTTGATTTTCTTTGCTGCTGAGAGGGCCGGGCCATTCGTGGTTTAAAACTACTAATTCATCAGAAGACTTGGGATGGGATTTATTACAGGGATGGTCAGCTCGCATTGTTGCATGGCCCACCTTGCCCAAATGTAAGGACACTTAGAATGGACAAAAAGGGCTTTTTTATTATTATAAAAAACTCAAGGGCTTTTCACAACGCAGTTAGCCTTCGGCTAGGGTCGCAAATGACCCTAGCCATTCACAAGCAGCTCAATGTTTTTTTTTTTTATAACCAAACGCCTCAATATTTGGCTTAACAAAAATTCTTTTGAGTTTATTTATTAAAGTAAATGAATCGAGTTGAAGCCTAACTTTGAATCTCGATTAATAAACTAGTCAATATTGAATTCAGTAAAATTTGATTCATTAAAATTCATGAATATGTTCGATTAAAAATTTGTGAATGCTAATAGTGTGAATGCTAATAGGCTCAATTAAAAGTTTGTAACCATGTTTAATTAAAATTTGTGAATATTCATGAATAAATTCGTTTATAAATATATTATTTAATATAAAGTTATCAATTTTTAAATTATTATAATAATATAATTAAATTGAATAATTTTAAAATTATTATATATATTAATTTGATCATTTAACATAATGTAATATACATATATATAATAAAGTAATATAGCAAAAGGAAATAAAATTAATCGGATGAATGGGAAGAAGGGATTCAGCCAAATTCTTGCAAAGAAAAACGAGAAAGGAGAAATAAAGGTTGTTTGAGACGCAAAAGGCTATTCAAGTCAACGTTAGAGATGAAAATAGGGCAATCGACATAGTGCGGTTGTCAAAAGATCAGCTATGAGGCAAAGCAAAAGGCGAGAGAACGAATCTGAAATATATGTGGAGCACTATTGTCGCAGCCTCTTTGAAGCGCTGTCTACTATTACCTCTCACAGATGCACACCTTCCTCCCTCTCTGCCACCACTCATCATTGTTGCACACCCCTTACCTTTTTACTACCATGGCATTATAGCCTCATCTTTTGTAGTTATTTTTTGGCAAGCCTGAGCCTGTGCTAGTCGAGCTTGAGCCTAGAAACTAGCTTGCCAAGACAAGATTGGACTCAATGAAGTTCAGGTCGGCTTAATTCTATTACAACCCTACCTTCGACCCAACACATCCCACCTTACTTTAAAACTCACGATCCACCTCACCTCAACCCAAAGTGTACGCATAAGTGAGTTGCGAGCTGAAGCCTAGGGCTCTAGCCCTTTGAAATAGACATAGATTATCGCAACCAACACGGAGGCAAATTCTAACTCACAACCTTAGGGTAATCCAAAGTCCCAGATGTGGACAGTGGACTATTTGCACTACCTCAATGGTTCAAAAACCAATGTTCTACATATAAAGTAGAAGAAAATATGTATATTTTACATGTATTATTGTTTGAAAATATTAGGTTTAATACACGTAGAGATCACTAACAATTAAAAAATATGACATTTAGCCCCTGAAGTACAAAATGTCAACATTTAATATCTAAATTATTAAAAAATATTATTTTAAGTTCTTGTCATGACAACAGTAAGCTCGTGCACACATGTTTGATTTCATGAGTGAATATCCTGTCATTAAGTGTGTCTATTTAACGCGCTCATCTCATGGCCTATTATGCTCTCTCATTAAACGCGTGCATTCAACACTTCTTCCCCATACACATCCTTTGAGCTTCCCCGATTCAACGCACACACGTTTTTCCTAATTTATCCTTGTCTGCTTTGTTTCGTAAAAGGGTTTACTGTATTCTTTGGCCTTCTCCATCTCCACTACTCTGATTCCACAAGAACAGCTTGCCTATTTCGCTACTCCGTTCCTATGTGTTAATGATGGTCGGATGACTACTTTAATGAAGTTTATAGTGTCACTTCTTATTTAAAATCTCAGTTGACAATCTGTGAATAAAATAAATTTATGAATTCAATGAAGTTTTTGTTGATTCAAAGGTTGTATACTCCATTGAAAGTTTTTGTTGACAGGTTAATGATTAGCAGTTTTTATTTTAAAGTTAATGATTCACAATATTTTGTGAAATTTATGTCTTTGATTCACAAATTATCTGGCATGTTGATTCACAAATTAATTTTTTTTTTTTTGTGTGTGTGTGTGTGTGGGGGGGGGGGGGGGGGGGGGGAGGGTGTCTCAGCTACAATTTTTGACTTATCTAGCATGTTGATTCACAATATTTTATGATATTTTTTTAATATTTTACGAATTCTCTTATAGTTATTATCTTATTAAGTGATGACTAATTAGATTGGCTAAACTCTTAAGTTAATGTTTCATTCCAATAGATACTTACACTTCCTTCTTCTCCTCGACCCACTGGCAGCCTTCAAGGAAACTACTGCACTGATTTTGGGTAAATCTTAACAAATTTTATGCAAAGGAGGGCTAGGCTTAAAGGTATGATAAAGATCGCAAGTTTGTATAATAAAGTTTCACAAACGGAGTTGATATTTCTGCTTCTGTTCACACGGAATTTCCTCAAATATATATTAAAGTATGAGTCAATAAAATGAAATAATTCAGACATATATATGAAGAAAGAGATAATAACTAATATTTAAAGCTGATTTTTCATTCTTCCTAATTTTTTTCTTATTCTAACAACATGGCAATTAAATTTGAGTTCTTAAATTTATATATTTTTGTTGTTCTACTTTTAGTTTCAGACATTTTATTATTTTGATTATACTTATAAATTTAATTTTTAAATAATTTAATTCATGCACTTTGATCTCTTTTTTGTGTGATAACTCAAATTTTTTTTTATTTCCGTTACATCCCTATATTTATATTTTTGAGTTAATTTAATTAATGTATTTTAATGTATAAAAAATAAATAAAATAAAAAGATAAAATATATAACATACTCTGTTTATATTAAAATATAAAAATTAAATTAATTTAAAAATATAAATTCAAATGTATAATCAAAAAATATATTTATAACCATCCGTAGCTAGTGATGGAAAATTCTTAAGAATCAGACAGATTGACAGACAAATTTACAAAATAGATGTGGAAAAATTAAAATGTCATCACCTATATTGTATTGCACTTTTTTCAATGCAATATGAATGAAGGCATTTTAATATTTTAACTCTTATTCTGTAAATTTATTTGTCAACCTATCTGATTCTATAGAAAAACTCGCCAGTGATAGTCTAAGGGTCCCATGGAGTTCATGAAGAGAGAGATAGTTGAAGAAAGAGAAAAGACCCCATAAGATAGTTGAAGAGAGAGAAAACCCCATAAGTTGAAGAGAGAGAAAAGACCCCATAAGATAGTTGAAGAGAGAGAAAACCCCATAAGTTGAGGAGAGAGAAAAGACTCCAGAAAACCCCATAAGTTGAGGAGAGAGAAAAGACCCCATAAAATAGTTGAAGAGAGATAAAAGACCTCATAAAATAGTTGAAGAGAGAGAAAACCCCATAAGTTGAAGAGAGAGAAAAGACCCCATAAAATAGTTGAAGCTCTTCAAGTATCTCTCTTTTCTCTCTCTTAGTGGTCTTTTAACTGTCACTGGGAACATTCGTCAAGTTAAGGGATATGTATTTTTTGGCCGTCTATAAATATATATATGTTTAGCTTCTTCAATGTTCTCTATAATTCATAATGAATTCCACTGCCGCTGCCGACCTTCCGGTACCGGATCCTGAAATTCCCGCGGCGGCAGGGCCAGGCACTCGTGCTGTTGATCGCCGGCTGAACTGGACGAAGCTTACGATAACCTCCTGCTTGCGTGTAGCGGCCGAAATGGCCTCCCAGACTCTTCCGGCACCGGATCCTGAAATTCCCGCGGCGGCAGGGCCAGGCACTGATGCTGTTGATCGCTGGCTGAACTGGACGAAGCATACGATAACCTTCTGCTTGGGTGTAGCGGCCGAAATGGCCACCCAGACTCGCACCGAAGACCCTTTGAGCTTCCACTCGCTGTGCCTCTTGCTGATTCTTGCATTGTCCGCGGTCTTCGTCGCCACCAACATCGCGCCCGAGCACCCCAAGGCCGCCCATCTGCTCGAGAGCATTGGCACGCTCTTTGGCATTACGGGCTTCTTCTTAGTCATTACAGTGGCTCTCCCACTAGCTCTGAAGCTCATCAGTTGGCTCATTTACGCGCTTAATTTGCTCTCCGTCTGCAGCAGCAGCCTCGAGCCGTTTCTAGTTCGCATGGTGCGATCATTTCGCAGAGGATAATGATATTTGTCAGGCCAAATACATATTTTAGTCGGCATGGTGCGTTTAATTCATCCTTGTCTGCTTTGTTTCGTAAAAGAGTTTACCTCATCCTTTGGTCTCCTCGTTTCCACTGCTCTGATTCCACAAGAACGGTTTGCCTATTCCACTGCTCCGTTCGTGTGTGTTGTGTGTTATAATAATGGTTGGATGTCTTGTTTGAGAGTGAATGAAATTTATGAATTTAATGAAGTTTTAAGACCTCAGTTGTGTGTACTCCATTGACAGTTTGACAGTTTTTGTTGATTCTCAGGTTTTTGTTGACAGGTTAATGATTCACAGTTTTTATTTCAAGCTAATGATTCACAAGATTTTATTAAATTTATGTCTTTGATTCACAAATTGTCTGGCACCTTGATTCACAGGTTGTGTACTCCATTTAGGTTCGGCTCCAATTTTTGCAATTCATCATCTCTAGGTCCCCCTGCATCTTTTTTTATAAAAAAAAATTAGTGAAATTTTTAGATATTTTTATGAAATATAAATTTTTTAAAAAAAATTTATGTCTTTTTTATGAAATATTTAGATTTTTTTATGAAATTTAGGTCTTTCGTGAAAATTTAGATCTTTTTATGAAATTTAGGTATTTTTGAATATTTTTAAGTCTTTTTTATGAAATTTATGTCTTTTATCAAATTTTAAGATAACTTTTAGGTCTTTTATGAAATTTTTAAGTTTTTTATGAAGTTTATGTATTTTTTTTTATTAAATTTTGTCTTATTTTCATATCAATGACTCAATGTCAAAATTTTTTAATTATTGAGAAACAAAATATCATATTTTTTTAATAAGAATAATCTGATATATTTTATTGACATAATTTTTTTTTAATATAATGTGACATTTATTTATTCTAAGTAAATTTAAAATAATATTTTTTAATATTTTAAATATCAAATGCTGATATTTTGACCAAACGTTACAACAACAACAACATATCTAACTTTTATCCCACTATGTGGGGTCGGCTACATGAATTCTAGACTTCCATGTATTTTTGTCTTTTATCATATTTTCATTTAAATCTATACACTTCATATCAAACTTTAATATCTCTCCCAAAGTCTTCTTAGATTTGCTTCTACCTCTTTTTTTAACTAATTATTCCATTTCATCAACTCTCCTCACAAGAGCGTCTCTTGATCTCCTTCTCACATGACCAAATCATCTTAGTCTAGTCTCTCTCACCTTCTCCTCGATTGAAAAGTCCATAATTCGTATTAAGCCAAAATATTATCGCTCTATGAATTCTCTTATAGTTATTATCTTATTAAGTGATGACTAATTAGAAAAAATTATTGGCTAAACTCTTAAGTTAATGTTTCCAATACATACTTCCTTCTTCTCCTCGACCCACTGGTAAGTCTTCAAGCAAACTACTGCACTGGACCTGGGCAAATCTGAAACAAATTTTATCTTGCAATGGAACGGGGCCGATATTTCTGCTTCTGTACAAACGGAGCTGATGCTTCTGCTTGTGTTCACAGGAATTCCCTCAAATATAAATTAAAGGATGAGTTAATAAAATAAAATAATTTACATATATACGAAGAAAGAGATAATAATTAATCTTTAAAGGTGATTTTTTATTCTTCCTAATTTTGTCCTTATTCTCACCACAGGGTAATAAAATTTGAGTTCTTAAATTTATATATTTTTGTATAATGCAAAAGTACTTTGTATTTTATAAAAGATGTATTGTACCGCACAAAAAATTTCTATACAGTACATCCTTTGTGTTATCATCAGACATTCTGGGTGTACAATTCCTCTTCACGTTGTATAAAATATCCTTTGCGATGTATAGGGTGCCATTGGGACCATAAAATTTTCCTTGGATTACATAGACTGCGGTGGCCTCGCAAAGCTTCTATCCGATTGATGCCATTTGGAGATTGAACTATGAAGGGATTGAGGAGCTTGTCCTACAGTTGTAAATGCATGAAATAAGAAGTTACGGGTGTCCTACGTGGGTTTATGTAATTCTATGAGTGAGACCTTACATAACTTGTGCTCTTCTTTTTATTAGGCTCACCAAGGTCGAATACCTTTTGTTTCTGTAATTTCTTTCAGTGCCAATCTAACCACACATTCAGGATGGGATGGTTCTAACGAGCTTATGGTTCATTTAAAGGTTAAGCACCGTCGGCGGCCCCGTTTTGGGTGGTGACCAATCCGTAAGGATTATCCCCAAGGCAAGATGCATAGAGAAAGAAGTTCATTTCCCCACCCAAATTGGATTTTTCTAAGCTTTTGTCAACTAAAAACTGAACTGTCTTCAATGGAACCCCAACGACCAATCACAACACTCTATTCATTCTGTGAACTCTTGTGGAGGAGAAACACTACTCCAAATAGAGTAATAGGAAACAAACTTGGTCAATTAACAGTTGATGATCAGAGAACAACAGACTTCTGATGCATCGGAATTTCATGTCTGAGCACTTAAAAGTATATCCCATTTCAAACCTTCTGAGCAAGGAAAATATTATATTACAGGATACTGAGATGTCTGCAGAGTAACTGGAATAGGGAGACACTGTTGGAATCTGGATAAACTGTAAGACTCTGTTTATCCTAAGAACAAGGCATTTGTTGAAATTCCCTGGCAACACTTTGGTGGTGCCTACTTGCTGCCACCACCAAAGAGGTAATCAAGGGAAGATCCACCGCCTGGAGCTGCCTGCACCTTAGTTGAAGGCCGATCCTGCAAGAAAAGTTTGGAGTCATCAGACAGGAAATTCATGGCCGAAAACAAAACAATCAGGTGTTAAAGATAATAAGTGAAGAACAATCTTAGGATTCAGGTAAAAAGAAGAAGAAAAGAAGGAAAGAAAACAATCTCAGGATATTGAAGAAAAAATATCTTGCTAAAAAAATTAACATGGAAGTAATTACTTCTAGGAATTTTTAATATACAATTAATTGATGCATATAAACAAGCCAAGCATATTTAATAGAGGGGGATATTGTCAACCCACTTCTTTTTCTTAGTGCTATATTTGTGGTTGGTGTTTCTATCTACTAGTCATTTAACACTACCAACTGCTTGCATCTCTTCAGTTAGCTGCTGGCCACATCTATAGCCTTCATGAGCCATGGTGTCACTAACTCACTAAAACAACACCAAATATCCAAAATAAAGTTCAGCTGGTCCAGACTTTCAAACGACCAAAGGCATAGAGTTGCTCAAAATCAATTAAATTAATAAAGCCACCATTTTCTTAACAGGTATCATACCTTCCCATACTTTTTTTTAAACTATTGATAGTACACATTATTATTCAACCAAATATGGGGCTGAAAAATTATTTTACTCAAGTCAGTGTTTTTGCTTCAAATTGAAGCATTTCCCCATCTCAAATTTCCTATTGACCATCAAAACTAGAGTGCATACAGCAAACAAGCTTGACAAAGAGCAGAATGAATTGATGTCCTACTATTAGATTGGAGGCAAAGGTCATTTAGTTATAGACAAAGATAAATGAAAACAACAAAAGAAAACCATCAAAAGCTGGGAAGGGAAACACGCCAATGCACTAAAAATGTTATTATATTTCTCTACACTGGAGAGATAAAGTTGGCACACGGTGCAATTTCCTAAAATTTATTCTTCTCCTTTAATTTTTGGTGGAGTCAAAAGAGATACACGAGGGGCAACCATCGGTGTGGTCTGCCAGGACGTGACCAAGGCAACACCTAACCCTATCCAACCCGAGGGACTATAGCTGTACAGCGGACCCCAACAAGGGAACAACCGGCCGTAAGGGTCCCTTACAAGTGTATGATGATAGTGGTGAGGAACACTAAGGCTAGACTCAACCCACCATGCATGGGCGCAATCCTCGGGTTTAAACCATGATGCCCACCTCCACTAGGCTACCACCTTCAGTGGTTACTGCAATTATTTTCATTCCTAACAGAAAACACAAGTGCTACAGTAAGTTTTGCACGTCAACATACCTAACATCTTTCCAATCAAGACCGTGATTAATACAGCATACAATATATATCAATGAATATACATCTAGTATAGGTGTGCAATCAATGTCAAAGCATAATCATGAATGAGATTATACCGTGAGGAAATTGCCAGTGTTCTGGCCATCTGCTCGAAAATAGTTGTTTCCTGTGTTTCCTTGGATGCCAGCTGGAATCTGCTTAGAAACATCTACTGGCGGTGCATGGGCAGCAGGCTTCTGGGCAGGTCCATTATTTGCAACCTGTCCTGAATTTTGAGCTTCAGCATTCTTTGCAGCAGCTGGAGCCTCTCCACTTCCAAAAAGGTAGCCAAGGGAGCTCTGACCCCCACCGCTGCTGACTCCACGGCCCATAATCTGATCCAAATGTGTAAATCAAAACCTCAACCATGCAGAAAATAAGAAAAACTAATGTGAGCACAAGTAAAGCAGGTAAAAAGACCTTCAGCCAGAACTACAAAAGGCAAAAAGGTCAAGAATGAAAAAAGTCTAGAAATGTGTGCTTACACGAATGGGCATAAAATTTCCTTTTGGTAACACGTAGTTGTTTTGTGGTAAGAAATTTTTCAACACAAAATGTTTGTGCTTGTAAACTATTTTTCACAATGTTCCTATGAGGTCCAGATCATTCATTGTTCAAGTAAGTTAGAACTCATCCCTCGTGGATTCTTTTGTTACATGATGTGAAACAGATTAAAAGACCTGTTTGGCAATACGATAATTTAGATTTAGGGTTTAGGAGGTACAATAAAAGATCGACATATTACCCACCAAATTTAGATTAAACTAAATTTAGTATTATTTAGATTAAACTAAAGCACTTTTTGAAGAATCCTTCATATAACCAACCAAGTTTAACAATGTTGTTTTTGACAAAATTATCAAAAATTGCACAGGTGGGCATCATTGGTGGCGATCATGCCAGAAAGCAAATGGATACAACATCCCATCTCACCAACCTTAGGCTATACTACCTCTTGCAGCTCCATGCCCATTCTTGAGGTACTTCATGTCAAAACTTAAGCACATAAAAGATCACACTCACACTAAATAAGAATCACCATTCAAGGAAATGAATCATCCTATTAGACTCTTCTAGATCCTTAACCAAAGTGCATCACTAAATTTGTGTATCCAAAAGAACAAAATTACAAGGGAAAATGAGAATTAGTGAATTTGCAGAAACTTGTTCAGTCAAATAAGTTTACTTGTGCTATGCTTAGAACTAGGAGTGGCAAAAGGAAAAAGAAAATAAAAGGGAAGACTATAACTTATATTATCTATCTAAATTTTTATGTGGATCATCAAATAACAACATATCAAGCCTTAGTCTCACCATATGCGGGGTGGGGCTGCCTATATAAATTCTAACCACAAACCATTTCCATCTATGGCCTATCTTCTATAAAGCTCTTATATCTAATATCATACCTAATAGTCTTCCACCAAATTTTCTTAGTCTTCCTCTTATCTCTTTTACTAAATACTTGTTCCATTTCATCCACTTTCCTCACAAGAGTCTCTATTGATCTTCTCTTCCACATGAACAAACCATCTTAATTGTGTCTCATGCATCTTATGGATAATCAAATCAGATATAATCTTTCACACACAAAATCAGGAAAATCTCATCTTCCAACCCAACCAATAATAATAATGATAAAAAACAAATTAACTTCCCTCCACTTTCTTTTCTTAATTTGCCTTCCTCTTCTTCGCCTTCACAAATACAAAACATCTTCTTCAGAAATCCTAGATCTATCATAACATAAAACAGAAAACAAAACCCAATACGTGTTTTAGCTTATTGTTTACTAATCAAACCATTCTTTTAAAAAAGGTAAAGTCCCACTGCTTCAGCTTTATGACGGGAAAAGAGTAAGAGATCAGTAATGGTGAACTTAAACAGAGGAAAGGCCCTTGTAAACTCATTTCAAAAACATAACATTTCTTATATGCAACTACAACTTCTGAACTCAAAAGGCCTAAACACGCTTCCAAGTGAAATCTGCAACTTGAAAATGCCAGTAATCGAATAAAAAACCTATTCTCCAAGAGAACTCCCCTAAAATCCAACTAGATCACATTATGCTACAGCACACCAAATCACAGTCCCCGAAAAAGGGAAAACTGCACGCATCAGATAAACAATTGAAAGCCGAATCTATAACGCCATTATCAGTAGCATCAGGCCGATTGGAGCATATAAATCATACCTCGAGATAACTTGAATAGACCAAGCACTGGCAACAAAGAGAAGAAACAAATAGAGTATTAGCAGCTTAGCAAAGCACAGATCTACATCAAATTTAGCAACCATTGAAATGCAGAGAGAGAGAGAGAGGGAGACCTATGTCAGTGAACGGTGTGGCCTTCGGATCAGATCTGAAGCGACGATGAGACGAAGGGCGTGCTTTGTGCCCTTTTATGTATTTCAAAAATATCAATCAGTGAGACTGAAGAATCATACAGCTAATGCTGAAAGGGCTTTTACAGTGCGGCAGAGCGCAATGCATTTATTGATTTTTTTTCCCTTTTTTTCATTTATAATAATACAAAAATTAAAACAATTATCGTAAACATATATTTAATATATTTTATGTATAACTAAAATATAATAATTATATATTTTTTAAAAATACATTAAATGTAATTTAATATAACTAAAATAACTAATATTTTTTATTTTTTATATTTTAAATTTTGTGTACTAATTGATAAAATTAATTTTATATACAAAATACTTATAATACTGCTTATTTGTACAAATTTTATTTTTTAATTTGATATAATGTTAAATTGGGTTGTGGGCCAGTGCCTTCTTATTACTCTTTTAATTTAAAAAATAAAGAAGTGAAATAAATAAATAAAATATTGGTCATATATTAATATTAATAAGAAACATAATTATTTTTTTAGAGAGAACATAATTAGTTTTTATCTGAAGGCCTATTTTGCACCCATTTTGTGTGTTTTACCTTTTGTTTTCAATGTTTTTTTTTTTTTAAGTGTTTCATTGAAAAACCTTAAAATGTCTATTATTTTGAATTAGAGCATATTTCCAGTCTCGCAACAAAAATTTAAAAATAATGAATATAAACTACCAATATATATTTACAATCCATCTAATATTGAAAGAATATTAGAGGAAATTTTCAAATCTAGTATTGTGTCTTATCTCCTTAAACACTTGAAAGGTTTTGATGCGAATAATTAACACTTATAAACACTTGAAAGTCACGTGATTACTCATTGAGGTAACGTTTGTTAATTAAGATATAGGACAAAAAATATGAAATATAAAAAGTATTTTGATTAAAAGTATTTTTTATTATATTTATTAATTTTTTTAAAATAAAATTTACTTGACTTTTTATCTTATAAAAGACCATTAAATCTTCACATGTCGCATATTCCTAGCAATACGAAAAGAGAATAACAAACACTTCATGCACAAGACAATTCATTAACATCCCTAAGCATTATAAGGTATATTTGGGCAAATGTCAACATTTGTAATTTATAGGAAAAAAAATGTTAACACTTGTGATTAACAAAAATTCAACTAGTTTTTAAATAATAGCCTGGAGTGTATAGAGTACACTCATGAATAAAAAAATCATTTAACATAAAAGTTAAAATTTGCAATATCAATCATCGATTACTGAGTAGTTTGAAAGTGAAAACAAATACAAATGTTTGGTTAATTGTTTTCGTTTATGAGATTTTTTTAAAAATGATAGTGATGAGTATTTCAATTACCACTCAATTTGTTTAATGGTCATGCTTTTTATTAACTTTTTGATTTTGAGGTACTCCTAACTATTCTTATGCTTTAACTTGTTTGGAACTTGCTTTACTTATAAAATAAAAATTGATCACCTGATAAATTATTCAACGTTCAAGTTAATTACTAAACTATAAACTAAATGGTGCAACACTAATGCAATAAGTGTTATGCTTGATTCCTAAAAAATGTGTCTTTATATAGGTAAAAACTGAGCTGGCAAAAGAGTAAGATTATATTACATGAACAATTAAATTTTGATCTACTAAGTGAGCTTAACTAACAAATAATATAATATAACTCAGATTTAGATTTGAATCTAAGCCCATTTTTTTGAGTTAGATTTATCATCTTACACAAAATAACTTTAAATTTGGATACTGACTTATTAACCCAACAAACTCTTAAATTAAATTCAAGCCTTTAATTTAGATTTTCTTCTTATTTGTGTATTTTTTCACTTGAACTTATATATTTAAAAAATAAGTAATATGTAATGACCATTGAAATGTTAAATTTAATTATATTTAAACGAGATATATTATCTCAAATTCCTAATTAGTATTAAGTTTATTTGAAAATATAGTTAAATAGGCGAGAAATAATTTTGAGAAAACACATATTGTCACGACATGAAATGCATAAATATATATTATTTCATCTATTTATTAAGTAAATTAGGAGCAAAATCAATTATATTTATTAAATAATAAATAATAAAAATAGACATCTCGATAAAAATATT
This sequence comes from Diospyros lotus, assembly GCF_014633365.1. Classification (NCBI taxonomy): domain Eukaryota; kingdom Viridiplantae; phylum Streptophyta; class Magnoliopsida; order Ericales; family Ebenaceae; genus Diospyros; species Diospyros lotus. Next base: position 2,198,580 of record NW_026267104.1, read on the forward strand.
TGTCTATGCTCGTGTATCTTTTTTTCATATTTTTATAAAATAATTTTATTTTTAATATAAAATTTTTATAAATTTAAGTCTAGTGCTTTGGACTTATGTGATGTCTCGTCAAAGATAAAAGGCTTCCCCTTTGCATATTTACTTTTTTTTTTTTTTTTTTTTTAACCGGGGCCGTTCAAACAGCACTGTGAAACCAAATCTTGGAAGCAGCCAAAATCGTCCTGGCAATAGAACTATATTGCTTAATCTTTCTTCTGCAACTTTGCCTTTGTTCTTATGCTTGGCTTCGACCTTCAGAATCCGAATAAGCAAGAAAACCAGACAGAGCTCATTATAAAATTAGGGTTTTGTATATACGCAACTTTATATCGATTTATCGCATCGCATTCTCGCACTCAATCATACTCTGAAGCCCATTGCAGAAGTCTAGGGTTCGCGTTGGATCCCACATTTTTTTTTTTCATTCGGGAATCATACAACTTCATGGTAAGCCGCGCAATTACATATATATATATATATATACTGTGCAAGATTTGGATGCGGTTTTAGCTGGTTTTGTTTAACTTTCTGTGAATTAAATTTCTGGATGGAAAGTAAATGGCGGGGAAAGGGAAGTGGGAAACTTTTGAGCTGTAATTATGATGGGAGCATAATTACTAGGGAGAACACGTTGGGGCAGTGCTGCATAGTGTTTAATCAGGTGAAAGAAGACTTTATGCGGCATGCATCAAGTATTATGGGATTTAGGCAACTCAAATTGTTTGGCTTCAACGTTGCAGTAATTATTGATTGTAGTTAGCATGTGCAACGTTTTTGGGGTTTTCCCTTTTTGTTTGGTGTTCCCAATCTCCACAGGGTATTCATTTTTATATAATTTCCCTGCTTCCCAATCGAACACTTTAATATGAAAGCTAATGATACTTCATGTTTTATGTTTCAGAGAGGCTCAATGGACTATTGGGATGACTGATGTTCTTGTGCTAGCTAGTTCTATGGCGAAAGCTTAGCAGATTTTGGCGAATTGTTTTTAAATTTGGATGTTCGAGATGTATCCTCAGGGTAATTATTCTTCTCAGTTTGGACAGGGCTCTCAAGCACCTTTCCCTCAATTTCAACAGCATCCTGTGCCTCCTCCGCCTCGTCCTTTCCAACAGGGCCCTCCAGCCTCCCAACCTTCTACAATACAACAAGGTCCCCCATCCATTCCACCTCATATAGGTCATTCTACTCTCCCAGTGTACCAGCATGCTCCACCTCCCCCACTGCCACCCCAACAAGTTCCAGCAAGTGGAATGCTGAATGCAAGCCAATCTTACTTGCCACCACCCCCACTGCCACCCCAACAAATCCATGGAAGTATCTCTATGGTACATTCCTATTCGGTAGTTCCGCAGAACTCCCAATGGACTCATAGCATGCATCAAGTTTTGCCTCCTGTGCGTCCTCCTCTTGGTCCACCTGCCTCCATAGTTCCAAGTCATCCAGGGTTGTTCAGGCCCTCATTACCTCCTACAGGGTCATCTACACTACCTTTAAGACCTCCACACGGAGGCCCAATACGTCCTCCAGAACCAGGTAACGTGCAGGCTATCCAGCAAATCTCCGTGCCACCGCCACCTGTCCCACCAACCTCTAGTTTATTTGCACCTGCTCCATTTGGATCTTTTTTACATTCAGCAAACAAGGATTCCAATGTGTCAGCCAGTGTTCCCTTGTCGCCACCACCTCCACCATCTTCTCCTCCACCCATACCACCTTCTCCACCACCACCTACCTCTCCCCATCCTCCTGTCGGAACACTGCCTGCTACAGCTCTACATACTGCATCTGATTTGTCCCATAATTCTGAGTCGGTTCCAACTTCCAATCAGTCTGGCTTTGAAGTAGTAGCTTCTGATTCTGTTGATAAAGTTGGGGTTTCCATCGAAACCAGAGATGATGCACCTATGTTTGCTGAGTGTAAAACTCCTGAACCCATGACAAGCTGCGATGTGGGTTCCCCTATGAAGAATTTATCAACTGTCAAAGGTATAAAATTGGATCTACCTCCACCACCCAAGCCAGCAGAAGAGAAAATTGTGCAAAAAATCGAGGTTCTGTGCCGCTTTATTGCAAAGAATGGCCCTAGTTTCGAAGATATGGCTCGTCAAAAAGAGTTTGCGAATCCAGAATTCGAATTTTTATTTGGTGGTGAGCCAGGGAGCAAAGCTGCAGTTGCACATTCATATTTTGAGTGGATGAAAAAGAAGTGTATCTCAGATCATGACTTCCAGCACGAGCTTGGTAATTCAGTAGTAAGGTCTCCAGACATAGACACTTCAACTCAGACCAAATTTTTGAAGGATGCAGTTGTATCCCATTCACCTTCAGATTCTGATATGGATATGGAAGGTAACTCTGACTGGTATTTGCTTGGTTGTAATATCATCTCTTTGTAATATCTCTGGATCATTGTTTCTTGTGCATATCCATGCAGCTTGAATTTGTGACAGCCTCTGTCTGTCTTTGTCTCGTCCTCCCCTCTTCTTCCTAATTATATGCTTTACATATTAGATGGAGAAACTTGAAGTTTTAAAAATTTTGATGGATTGCATGATTTGGAAGAAGTTTTATGTAATGCCTGTTGATTTGCTGTCTCAGTCTTTTTGACATTAATCACAAGAAGTTAGAAAAAATTGAACTTAAAAGAAACATGTAAGTTTGAAATTTGTTGGTGTCAAGCTAGAGTCACTTTAGACCTTTACAAATCACATTTCATTCATAATAGAGCCTTATGTTTATTGTTCGATCAGTAAAGTTCTGTATATAATTGTTAAATTATTTACCATTTAGATATGTTTTGGTTCTTTAGAAATTTTTAATTTGAGCTGAATTGTTCCCCTGGTTCCTAACATGGTTTATGTTTTTGCATCTTCTTGTATGATTTTTAGATTTCTTAGATGAGTTCTAGAAGTGGCGAACTCTTATTTTTTGAGATAGGATGTCTGGTTCTTTTGGACTTTGTTGTAATACTTGACTTTGTAAAAGTCATTTAATGCCTTTTTAAATTAATGGAGGGAATATGTTTCTCTACTGTTTAAAGCTTTTGGAGCTCTTCAGTGTTTCAAGGCTACAAGATCTAGTTTCATCCTTTCCTTAAATTCTTTTATCACTTTAAACTTATAAAACTCTAGACCCAGGTTGTTTAAAGCCTTTTCCCAACCCTTGAAATCCTTGTTTTTACAATTTCTATCTCTTCTCATCATAACAATCAGTGCCCAGAAGACATCATAACAATCCAAAACTCTCATTTTTCTTTCCTTATTGAAGTCCTAAATTTTTTTACATTTTGTTGAATGCGTTGATGTCTATAATTTCTTTTATTGTGCCTATAGTGCACTGCAAAACTAGTTGTGTGTGCAGCGGCCATTTAAGTTCATTTCTCCTCTTGATGTAGCACTTACTAGGAAACCTGGCTTATATTTGCCTACAATTGGAAGCATGGAATTTTGTGGATAAGGTGGCTATTCAAGCTGTGCAGAATGCCTAAGAGTATTCTTCTTTTCGGAAAGGGAGGGTGGAGAGTGGAAGGAGAGTTCTAACTGCCACTTAACAATTTCTGAGGAGTTAAAATGCATCACCTAAAGTTCCGAAAGGATTTCATACAAAGTCCCTTTTCTAGGAACATTGCCCAAGCTTTTGTAAGCCACAAGATTTGTCCTAATCCTACCAATGCTATCAGCACCAAATGGATTTCTATGACAATTCTATGAGTAAGAATATTATATAGGTGAATAATAATCACCTAAAGGATGTAAAAAGCATAGCTTGATAGCTATCTGACCATCCACCAAATTATGGTCTTTGTCTTGTAGAGCAGGCAATAAACACAGACCACCCCTTGGTTGTTGCAAACTAAAAAGGTTAGGTTAAGTGGTTAACCTTAAGCATGATATAGCAACATCTGATGTCTATGGTATCCTGCATGTTGAAATTTTGGAATTTCCCTTTTGTTTTGTCTTATTGTTGATTGCCTATTCTCCTGAGGTTGTCTGTTGTTAGTTTCTCTCTGTGAACATCCAACTACAAGACTATGACCCTGAAAGGATCCGTTTCAAGCCTGTATAATTTGGTTGTAGCATGGTTCAGCAGTCACGTCTAAAATTCTTCTTTTCTATTAAGAACTGTACAACCACTCTATTTCTCAAGGTTTTGCCACATGGAGTACTGGAATAAAATAATTATCTATTGCAGTATTTTTATATTTGACATTCAAGTCTTAGGCTGTCAGAGTTGAGACATAAATAATTATCCGCATGAAAGGTGGATCCTGTGTGTGAAATCCTTGCATCTCTGTTTGGTTTTTGAATAAAAAATATTTGTTTTGCTTTTGTAACATCTCAGTTAAGGTTCTTGTTGTAGCAAAAAGGGAAATGAAAGCCCGTTACTTTGTATTCTGCTTGAATGACTTACAAGTAATATATGTACATTTAGAGTGCTGACACTTCCTCTTACCTTCATGGCTTTGTGGGTGGTCTTTAGATGACATCACGCAGCCTGATGTAGAGCAGCAAGTTGGTGCCTCATTCAAAGGTTTAAACCACGAGAGGGTTTCAATACCTAAAGGCCTTGATGGTCAAGAGCAATTACATTCACTGCAAAATGCTGCTGAATACAATGTTGGAGAGGTTCCTGGATCTAGGTCCTCAGGTCTGGCTGGACAAGACAAAGGTAGCAAGTGCTTTTCCATGTTTCACTCTTTCTTCATTTCATCTTCCCCAAGCTCTTAAAAGTTAGATCATTGACCATTATTTTTTTTTTGTTATCTTCTTTGCAATTGTCATTTACTGTTATGCAGAAGGCAGGAAACTGTATATGCTCTATCTGTAATGCCATTTGGCCCCTTAGATTGTTAATGATCTCCAAATGACTTCAAATCCATTAGGCACACTACTTTGTTTCATACCTAACGTGAGCTCTTCCTAGGATAGATGAATCTATTTTTTGCCTAACAAGTTTGAGTAGGTTCTTGTTTTTTTTGTCAATTACAAAAATTGAGTTACCACTCTCTTCATTTCCATTCCTCCACTCCACCCCCTTCTAATTGTCTCAATCTTTGTTCATTATTGGAGATTGGGCAGTCTTGTGGGGGTTTCTTTTAGGGACTTTGACAAAGTGTCTAAGTTTCTTTTAGTTTTTTTTTTTTTGGGTTCAGTTTTGCAAAGAAAATTTACCAAAATCTGAATAACTAGATGCAATTCTGCAATAAATGCATTTGATAGGAATTATCTAAAATCTGAATAGCTCTTTGCAATCAATCTCTATTTATAACAAAGAAGTAATCAAATTTAAATTCCTATTTCTAATTAAATTTGTTAATAATCCTTAATTTAAAATCCTAATAAAATTCTGACTCATAATTCTCATCAGAAGGTCACACGTCTCCAACACATGAGAAAACTGTGTTAGACTTGTTTTTGTGATAAATTCCCCTCAGGGATGTATGATGCTTGTTCATGCAGTTTGGTAATTGCAGAGTGTGCCCTATGAATTGCTATGGCTTTAGGTTTTTACAGGGCATTTATAACCATTCAGTTCCTTTTTTAGAATTGTTGCTGCTGTGATGGTAGGTAATAAAGTCAGGAATGATGTAGCTTTCACTGATTTAACCTCTTCAAGGTTTTTACCTAATACTGTTTTGGCGAAGTTTGTGACTTTGTGGAAGAATCTTGTGACACTATTATCTCAATGCATAAAAGTTCTCATATCTTTGGATTGCAATGGCAAATACTCTAGAATCTATATTATTATCTAACTCCTGTATTATCTGCCTTACAACAATATTATTGTGTTATAGTTTAGTGTTATACGTGTTTACATGAGAACAAATGTTGGTGAAGAGGAGTTTTATGATCCCTTTCCAAGAATAACATATTGTTCAGCCATATCTGTATGGCATGCGTCTTGCTGGAATTCTGCTAGCAGTTCTTGAATATAGCATGACCCTAAAGCAGTTTTACTTCTTTAGATCCAACTTGTCATATTATGCCTTTAGTTATAGGCAAACTTTGCAAAGTCATCCACTTGCTTTTATGTTTTAAACATGATTATACCACTATGAGCTTCCCAGCTTCTGTAGTCATAGCACCATCTGCTTATTCTGCATTTATATTGATATTTCTTGCTTTGTTTATCCTTTTAAAATCTATTTGGATGCTTTTAGCATGAAAGCTTTTCTGCAGTTCAATCAAGTCACTGAATCTTATCAGCAGCATTTCTTTTGTTTACAATAGGAAAATGGTGTATTTATTGAAGCAAGGAACTTATTGTGTCATTCTGTAAATCCTTTCTCCAATCTAAAATTGAACTGAGAATGCAGAAATCTTCTTTTTGGGAGAATAATACGCTCTATTTATTTCCTTGGGAATGCCACAAATATATACACTATGGATCCTAAGAATTCTCCTAGATTTTAGATATTAGATTCCTACTTTGTAGGACTAGATTACAACAACCTTAAATACAAATAAATATAATAAAAAATAACTAAGAAAGATAAGATATAACAGTAATATAAATCAAAATAAATCACGTAGGATAAATTAGTAGATAACGAGCTCATTAGCTCGGCCCTCTATCAGCTCGGCCTTCCATCAGCTCGGTAGCTCAGCCTAACAGCTTCCGATCTATAGAGAACTTAATTAAAGATTCCCTTTCACTCCAGTGTTGATGTTCTTTGAATTCTGCATTTCTCTTCTTCGATGTGCATAATGTTGGGGTGCCACAAAATTCTATCTTGTATTCCAGGGTAGGATTTATATCTTGTATTTGATGATTTATAACTGTCTTCTTTTTCTTTACATTTACAGAGTCCAAAAGCTTTCCAAATGATTCAGCTTTTGATGCTGAGTGCCCCTTAAATAGTTGTGAAGAAACATCTTCTGCTTCTCCCATGGAAAATTTAAGTCATTCCAATGCTTCAGCAGGTATTGGTTCTGAGAGGACTTCTGGTGAACTCATCAAAGGTACAAGCCCTTTCAGGCTTCTACAAGACTATGCTTCTGAGGATAGTTCAGAAAATGATGACAAGCCATCTCTTGAAGAGGCCAACACTTTAATGGCGTCACCATCAACTATAAGAGGTGCTACAAGTAGGTGCGAAGACATTGGATTGAATCTGAGGCGCATCTCAAGCTGTGAGGTGGCATTTGGAATGCCTTTAGAGTCTAAGAGCATCCAATCGAATGCTCCAGAATTTTCCCCAGGATCACAGAGTACTGCCCAACGAAGTAATATAACATCTGCTGCTACTGTTAAAACTGAAGAAACTGTTGGAAATAACAATGGTAATCAAGAATCTATCAACAATGCTGCTTCTCTTGAGGAACTAAATAATACCTTCAATGGTGCTCATGAAGCAGCTCCTGAGATTGGCAACTCTCAGTCTCAGAAAGGAAAAGGAAAATTCGAGTCTATACCTACTCTGACAAAAGTTGACGAGTTTGGGAGATTAGTCAGAGAAGGTGCCAGTGACAGTGACTCTGATGAATTGCACAATGCAAGAAGGCGTGGTAAGAGAGAGAGGAGTTGGAGCCGAAGCCGATCTCCACGTGATCGGAGGAGCCCTCCTTGGAGGAGAAGGGAGAGACGAAGCCGATCTCGCAGGTAAGTAATGGGTTTGTTAAGTTTTAGAATGTGTATCTATTTAAAATGTTTAACGTAATGGGTTTGTTTATGTTTTAGAATGTGTGCCTATTTAAAATGTTTAACGTAATTCATAATGGGTGGTTTTAGTAGCTTTACCTTATGCATTTGTTTTCTTATTTTTCTATTGATTTCCTGGAGTATCAATTCTTGAAAACTGTTAAGTTTCTTGGTGATCTTGTTTCAGCTGGTCTCCCAGGAAAAGAAGCAGGAGCAGGTCTCCCGTGTATAGGAATAGGGATGATTCTGGTAGTGACAAAATGAGACGGGACAAAGATCAGCTTCCAGAGTGCTTTAACTTTCTTCGAGGCAGGTGCCACCGAGGAGCATTTTGTCGGTATATGCACCACGAATCCAATAAGAGTGACAGTGCAAGACGCTACAGGAGCAAACAGCAGTATGTGGAAGTTCCACCTGCTTCAAGGACTTCTGATTTCCATGAAGAGATTGGGAAAACCCCTCCCAGAAGATCAGTTAATGAGCAGGACACATCCAGAAGCAGCTTTGTTTCTTTGAAAGTTGGCAAAATGGACAGGGAAAAGTCTTTGCAGATTGCTGCTCAATCTATGATTTCTGATCAAGATGACAAGTTATTGGTTGCAGAGTTGGCTAAAACTGAGAGAGATAGTGGGGTAACTGTAGTGATTCAGGAAGCTCGAGAAATTAAAGAAAAGATACTGGAATCTGCAACTGGCCTTCCTGATAATGAGAACTATCTAAAACAATTGGAGACTGTTCAATCTCTTGATGGGTCTCCCTCTCATTCATTAGCTGATGTTGGTACTGCAATATCAAAAGATGATGTGTCTCATGGCACAGGCTCGGTTGAAAATTTGATGGTTGTGCATTCTCAAGCTAAACTGTCTCTTCCGCTGCCTCAGAATGCTGATCACCTGCATAAGAACATGGATGACTCTTCTACTGCTGATTCTTCACAAGTTCAGTCATCATCAACCTTCCAACAAAATCAGCTTTCCTTTAGTGAGCATCGTGTGAATAAGGTCTCTTCTATTCATTCATATCCTGTTTCAAGTCCCACTAGCCAATCATTTTTATCTCAATCTCTGCCTCCTAAAGAGTTAACTCCCCCTATTGTTCCTCCTGTGGATTTTCGAAATAATCGCTTGCAGTTTCCACCTCCGCCTCCTCCATTTTCGCAAGGTGCATATACTTTGCAGACTCAGCATTCTCATGTAGTGGCGCCAAACTCCTCTTGGTCTTTGCCACCACCACCACCACCACCACTGTTGCCTCCACACCCACCATCTGTTTACATTTCAACCATCAATGCAACTACTGCAATGCAGGCCATGCCTCCACCACTATTTCAACAGCATGAGCTGCCTCCAAGAAATGAATCAACTTCACAGATGTTTGTTACTGCCTACCCAGCTCATCTTCCTACTCATTCTCAGGTGGGTGAGTTTCAACAACATAGGAGTCTTCAAATGCAGGAGCTGGAGCCTCCTCGACCTTCCACATACAAGGAAGATTTCCAGCCAAAAGCTCTTGGTATGAGTAACCAAATGAGTCAACAACATACTGGAGGTACTGGTCTTGTCGAAGAAGATCATTTCTCTAGATTCCCAGTACAGGGTTTAAGCCCTCCAAATTCATTTGCTCGGGGTAATATGCCTCCTCAACCAATGAAATCTTTCCAAGGTGAAAAACTGCCCTCAGGTGGACCTTTTACTTCATTATCTCAGAATCATCCTTACCTGCAGCAGCAAAGGCCACACTTTGATCTGCACTCCCCTGCTACAGACGGCCTTCCTTCAGACCTACGTGATTATGGAAATATTGGTTCTGGCATATCAAGATATACATCAGATATTCTCGAGAAGAATCAGCTTTATCGGTCTGATTTTGAAGGGTCAAGAATTTCAGGGCACTATAATCCTTATGCATCCACTTTTGACCACCCACTGGGCTCCAAATTCAGCTCGATCTTTTTCAAGCAAGACAAGGACATTTCCTACAACAATCTGCATGATGTTCCTAGCAGCTTGCTCCATGTTCCTGTTGATGGACACGGCATTGGAAGTGTTGGCCCAAAATCTATGCAGGCTGCTGCTTTACCAAAGTCAGCCAGTGACCAGTATGATCCAATTTTTGACAGCATTGAGCCAGCTTCAAACTCATTCAAAACATTTGATCATGGTCTGAAGGCCGAACCCCCAATTCATGGTCTAAAGGATGAACTCACCAATGACCATATCATGTTGGGGCTTAGTGCCTCCCACAAGCCATTAGATGTGGAAGAAAACAACAAACAGAAAGGCATTGGAGTTGTAACTGTAACCACTTCTGTAAAAAGTGAAAATGATGAATACGGTGAGACAGCAGATGCAGAAGTGGGTGATGTGGAAAACATTAGTGCAAACAGTCCAATTGAAAATGCAAATATAGCCGTGGGGGAGGTTGAGATTGATCAGGTTAAAATGTCTGGGAAGAGCAAGAATAGTAAGGATTCAAGATCAATGAAACTTTTCAAAATAGCCCTTGCAGATTTTGTGAAGGACGTGTTGAAGCCATCCTGGCGACAGGGTAATATGAGCAAGGAGGCATTTAAGACAATTGTCAAGAAGACTGTTGATAAGGTCTCCGGAGCCATGAAGAGTCATCAAATACCCAAGTCTCAGTCTAAGATAAATCAATACATTGACTCATCTCAGAGGAAACTGACTAAATTAGTGATGGTAAACTTTCTTGTTACTTGACATTTTATTGTTTTTGTTTATCTGAGCTTGGTTATACAAGGGCTTGTTGCATGAGAGAAGCCTCTCTATGTGGTGTGCCTTGCACACCTGTCTCACTGTTCTTGGAGAAATACTAACAAAAGGAGCACTAATGTGTTGTTAATTACCAGAACTGGTTATGTGAAGTTAAACATAAGAGGGCAGAATTATTCTTGTTTGTTGACAAAAGAAGATTTGAATTTTCTGATTACAAGTTTTCTTCCCAGATGCCTGAAAATTAGATGGTCCATTATGGCTTGTTTTTTAGCTTGCATTATATAGACAACATGCTAGCTCTCTGGAGTAGGTCTTTTGAACTGTTATGTGAAGAGCTAACAGTTAAGACATATCTGCAGAAAGTGTTTTACTTGCAAACATCATAAGGTTTTGCTCTTGTCCGTGTAGAACCTCTGCACTTCTTGCGTTACTCTGTTTTATTTTGATTTGTTTTTATTGGGATTAACTCAAAAAAATTTAAGGGTTCTGCATGGCATAAAAATTGTTGAAGAGATTCTTTAACTCATAGCTTACGTATTAACATTTGCACATATGCTGAGAAGACTCTTGAACTTGTACCTTGCTCAAAACAGTTGTTTTTCCTTTAAAGCAATGACTCATTACATGATTCTGCAGGGTTATGTTCAGAAATATGTCAAAGTATAGAAGATGGCATCAAAGTTTGGTTTTTAGCACATGATGGAAAACTAAGTGATTTGATCTGTAAGTCTCTCTCAGTCACAGCTATATACATTCCATCATGTAATATATCATATATCACCATCTTTTACAGGATGCAAGAAACTATTATGAGGACTAGGAATTCCTTTTGCCAAATCTTAATGATTTGCAGTGGTTATTTTTAGAAATGAGCCATAGTTTGGTTGGGCTGGCCTCCTATTAAAATTTGAGGGCCTTTTTAACTTGTGGGAAAAAAAGTTTAGGACCTTTTTGACTTTGGGGGACATTAAAGATAGACTAAAAGACATAAATTGACTTCTTCTTCTTCTTCTTCTTCTTTTAATCAAAAGAAAAATGAAAGAGAAATTTCCTGGTAATTTTTATAGTCTTCTGATCCAAGGATGTTTTTCTGTCCATTCTAGGTTAATACATATACTGATTCTTTCTTTAGTTAAGGTTGAATTCTTCTCCCCTGCATTTGTGTTTTTGTTCTTTCTCTTGTTGTTGATTATTTCTTTTGTTCCCAATGGCAGGGCTCTCTCTCTCTAACAGCTTGCATGCCAATGCTATATTTACTTGGCCGTGTTTCTTCATCTTTGTAGCTTTGCTTGATGAACAATGTTCATAGGCCTAAATTTCCCTTGGAATGTCTTGAAAGTATGTTTAAAATCACAAAATGTTATCTGAATTTATGTGGATTAAGTTTTACTCTATAGAATGGGGAAAATCCAAAACCTAAAACAAGATTCCAACTCAAAACTTTGAGGCTGTCTGGAAGCAGAAATGCCTCTCTCTCCCTCCCTCTCTCTCTCTGTTAATATTCTCTCTATATAGATGTACCTTTAGGTTTCTTAATTCAAACAATCTCACACTTGGATTAGAACTGTATTGTTGGAAACTTATGCACTTATTTTTATTTTGCTGGCAGACTATGGAGGCAAATGTGCAGTTTGAGAGGAAACGTGAGGAATGCTCTGGTCTGTAAAGTTGATAGCTGACAACCTTGTTGTGGCACATTAGAAGATGAGCACACAGGTTGAAATTGATTTCATACCTCTCAAAGTTCTGAAGAAGCTCAAAAACTTGTATGTAATGCAAATTTTGAATTCTATCAAATTTTTTTTGAGTGACGGGTGCTATCAATTATGACAGCTTTTTGTAAAATCTTACAGCGCTACAATTGTTTCTCAGCTAGATCTATGATTTTTATACTTTTAATATAATAGTGGAAGTATCTTCTGGACTTCAATGTCAATAAGCTGTTGAAACATTAGACTAGCATTTGACTAAGCGCCAAGTATTTCTTTCTATCCAGTCTTTGCTTATGGTTATGTTTGTTCTCTTTCTTTGGTTACTTTCTCTTTTGCCTCATGCACTGTTACAAAAACACATTCCCCGTAACTTTAAAACCTACAGTAAACGCCCTTCGAGGTCTTGGTAGAATGCAAAATATTTGCTCGTGATAAAAGTAACAGGATACATCATAAACGAGCGTTTATCTTTCTTAATAGTAAATCGTGAAATAGGTTTTATAACCTATAAAATTTATCTTTTCAAATTTATTTTTCCTCTCTCTCTCTCTCTCTCTCTCACACACACACGCACACACCCACACCACCTTACCACAGTATGGATGAGCTCCTATGTTCAAACCCTAAGCTGCCCCCACCACCATTATTCACGCGGTCATGGAGGAACTCTAATAGAAAAACACTCAACAACATCTCCATTGTTGAGCACTGCAAAGCAAAAGTAACTGTCTACAATCATCAGCTCTCCCTCTCAGAATACATTTATAATTTCCTTGTATATCTATGCATATTTGTGAATCTGTATATTTATATACATAAATTTAGGCAATTGACAATGGTGGTTTTGCTGAACTAGGGGTGATGATAGTTTCATGGTGGTGGCCAGATTGATGTCGTGGTTGGTTCAAGCTGGTGATGGATTGGAGTTTGTGGTGGGTTCATGGTGAATGCATGGTGGTTTTCTGAGTTGGAGGTGGTCATGGGTTCAAAGAGGTGATCGTGGTTTTATGGTGATATCCAAAGTGAGGTTGTGGCAGTGCTGATCCAAGCTGCTGCTATGTCATTACTTCATGGATGGAATTAAGAAATGGGTTTGATGGTGGCTAGGCCGCTGTTTTATTACTGGATGAATGGGGTTGAATGTTGAGAGATGGTTGGTTGGGCGTCCGTTTGTGAAAGGGAGGTTGATGAGTGAAAGTGGGAGGGGATGGAAGTTCTCTGTAAATGACACATACGAAAAGGAACCTCTTCTTGAATCTCTCTGAACTTTTGCCTATTTTACTTAAAAATGTCTTAAGCATGCGCTTTTTTTTACCTGAAATCCGAAAAGAGATTCAACATAAGATTTGGGGCTTCATTTCCTCTCAGAGTCCAATGAGCACGAATATGAAGTTTTATTGTATTGCCATACTTGTTGAGTTTATGGAGGAGGGGCTACCATGGAAGTTCATGTTCTTTTTCTATGCCCTTCTGTGCTATATAAGATGAATCCGCTGAAGTTTCCCCCCATCTTGGAAACACCCGAAACAAAGAAGAGAAACTGTACTCTACAGGGGCACATTTCATTACTCTTCAGTTGAAATAGCCATTTATTTTCTTACGACTACATGAAGTTCCACTTCACTGTGAATTTATCGTAGGTAGGTTTTAGTTGTCAAAATATTTTTTTAAAAATAAAAAAATATGTATAAAAATAACCTTATTTTGATTTTCATTTTAGATTATATTGATTTTCATTTTTTTAGTATTTAAATTTATTAATTATTAATATTTAATTACGTAAAATAATAATATCTTCTTAATTAATTGGCTAAAGGTATACTTAGCCCCCTCACTTTTTATCATTTTAACCATTTTGCCTCCTTAACTTAAACAAGGATCTATTATCCCCGTCAAGTTTCAATTTTGAATTTTTTATGTACCTCAACTACTAATTTTGTAATAGCTACATACCTTAGTGTAGCAAGCATTACGAGTGAGTTACACGCGCAGTCTGATGTGGGCCTCACATTGACCAAGTCAATGGGAGCGTGTCATGTGTCTCAATTTGCCTGCGGCCATTGGCAATGGATAGCTGCCGAAAACGCCAGAAGAGGAAGATGATTGCCGGTGACGAAAAAGGAAGACGACCTTTCACCCACCTCTTAGTTGCTGGACTGACCTTCTAAGCCATAGCGCCACTGCCCGCCCAGCCCAATCGAAGCCATTGTTGGCCCTCCCAACCCCAATCGACGCCATCGCCAGCCCCTTAACCCTAATCGATGCCATCGCTGGCCCCCCCGACCCATATCGATGCTTGCGCCTCCCACCCAACGCCATTGCCGACCATCAGCATGAGAAAGGCGAGCAAGTAAGCGATCGCTCGCCTCCCACGCCGTCAGCCCAAATCTACCCGCCCCAATCCCAGTCGCTGCTATTGACGGCCCCTCAACCCCGATCGACGCCTCCCACGTCGCTGACGACCACCGACAGAGAGAAAGTAAGAGCGAGAGAGAAGTGACAAGCGGGAGGTCGCTGGCGACAAGGAAGGAAGAAGAAAGAAGAAGATGATGGTTGTAATGCCCCACATTTCCAAGCGTTAAATAACTTAGGAATTTCAGAAATATTTGTTTTTATTCAACATAAATAATTTCCTAAGAATCTCATTCTACCTTTCCAGCATTCTAAACAAGAATCAATAAGCCAAGATAGGTAATCATCATAAATGCGGAAATATAAAATCGAAACCTGATATGATACATAATTGAATTCATTTAATTATAACATAAGAATCTGTACCATCATATCATCAAATACTTAAATACAAAGAGACTTATCTATGTAATTTGACGATTCCTTAAAAATACATTAAATCGTAACAATTATACATGATCTTCAATATAATATAATCTTCTAACCATGGCTAAAGACATATCCTGAATCCTCACGAATGAGCATACACCGGAACAACTCATAGAACCCATCAACCACGTCATCACGTGCCGTCACATCTCAATCATCCCCTTGCCATAATTGCAAATCCTAACTGAAACGTTTGAATGTTCTAGGGGCATAACCCAATTAGAATATGCAATTTTTAGTGAGGGTCCAAAACATATACATGAATGCATGATGCAATAACATGAACAATCACATACCCTAGTGTAACTTTCCTGACCCATAAGCCCAGTACGAAACTCTAGGCAGAATCCCGACACCTTCGGCAGGATAATCCTAACGTTGTTCCATCAATTGCTCTTGGGGAATTACAGCCACACTATCAGGGTAATATCTTAATCCCATGCACGTATATCAATATGCCAATAATATCGTGCCATGTAAATCACAACTTTCCATGCAATATGACAAGATGATCATAACTTCATAAATATGATGCATAATATAAGCAAACATATCATACATAAGTTCTTGGGATAAAATCACTCACTTTTAGCACGAAGTTCGGAATACCTCGAAAAACATGAATCGCCTCAATTTTCGTGCCAAATTTCAAAAGTTGCACCAATTACTAATCCTTGAGCACAACAATCCTCAAAGCTTCATTTGCATGCAAAACGAGGCTGGTTAATGCTAAAATCGAGACACCAGAATGCCCAACTTCAAAACTTTTTGCACACACACCTAGAACATAATTTTCTAGAAAATTTACAATTTTTTTGATTTTTCCGACGCCGCACGCACCGCTTGAAGACTGCCTCACGCACCTCACTCGCGGCTGCTGCTAGCGCATGTTCCACACGCGCCAATCATTTTTTTCATCAAGCTCCCTGGACAATCACGTGTTGCTCTGGTTTTTTAGCGATAACTTCTTTATCCTACCTTCATTTTGCCCCTCGTTTGAACCTATAGCTTCATCTTTTCGCCCTCTACCAAATAATAGCTTAAAATTCCTCAAACCGAGCCATTTTTCAACTGCTCAAGCTTGCTTTTTGGCAAAACTTATTTTTTCGACGAGGTTTCGGATCTCCCTCATCTCTCGACCAAAATGGCTCAAAATTTCTAGAATTGCTCATCTGGACATGGGCAACAAAAGTCCTTTATTCGATTCTCCCAATTTATTCTCAATCTCACGGATCTAATAAATTAATTTTCTTCATCTTCTCGGCCATCTCTATTTATAGGCGACTCGAGCATTCCAAAAGCTCAAGGCTGCTTAAACTGACCTTTCTGAGGCTTCTACCGCCCTTGGATTGACCCAATTGTTGCAAAAATTGACCGCAATGATGACTTTTGAAGCTTCCCAAATTTGGCCGAAAAGTTGGTCGAAAATCTTCAAATTCCGGTCAACCCATGCTTCCTTGTTTGCCCAGACCTGACCCTAAGGCATCCCCGACCCGCTTTGCTCGATTCCCCATAGTCGGTAGGTGCTGGTCGGCGACTAGATCTGGCAAGTTGCTTCCAGCTTCATCTTTGCTAAATTGCACTTTTGCCCCCACCTAATTTTGTCTCTTATGCCTTGACCCATTTTTACAAAGCTCCTGAACTTTTCATAATTTCCATTGAAACCCTCAAGTTCTAAAACTTTTATTTGACCCCCGAAGATTTCGAAAAAATGTCATTTCGACCTCCCTCTGGTAATTTCAAAAAAATCTACTTAGGCTCGAATCTTCGTTTTGATCATAAACCCTTTCGTTTCTTCCTGAAACCGCTGAAGGGTTGCTTTACATGTCGAATATGAACCCCCTCAAGATTTCATTGACTTCTCGGATGTCCCCTATAACATTTTGGCTTTTCAGTTTGAATCACAGTTGCATTTTAGCTGTACTGAAAACTGTTATTGATCTAATTTCTTTCGATATCATAAATCATGCCTCGATATTCTCATCAATGCCATAACATTTTCCTTTGGCATCTCAGATTCAGGGCACTCCCTATAGTCGATTCAGTCATTCATAGCGGTAAGAAATTACTCTATATCCTCAATTTATCTGCAAATTTCACTTTTGCCCTAAGATAATTTACTTTTGAGTCCTTTTGAAATTCTCGGACATTACAATGGTGCTACACGCACCTCAATCGCATGTGTAACACACGCGCTGACCCAAGTATCTACTAGGTTCAAAATTAAAAATTGAGAGGGTTAATAGGTCCTTGTTTAAGTTCAAGGTACAAAATGGTTAAATGGTGAAATGTGAAGGGGCTAGGTATGCCTTTAACCTAAGGCTTAATACATTTTTTTGTTCCTTGACTAATAAAAAAAATGGCTTTAAGGATCTCTACTAAAAAGTGCTTACTATTCATCCATGGATCAGATTAATTTGTACACTTTTCGTTCCTAACTTAATAGTAGTTAAAAGATGCGTTAAATTTGCCTCGTCAATACTGTCATGTCACTCATATTATCCTTGTCAGCATTGTCACGTCACCACACACACACACACACAACACTCAGCCATGGTTGCCGCCACAGCTAGGCACGTTAACCGTGGCTATGGGGAGGTTGGGTTCCCTGACCCAGCCGTGGCTGAGTCCGAGAACCCAACTGTTGGGGAACCCAAGGTTCCCTACTGGGGGCCATGGCCGCAGCCATGGTTGGGCTCTTCGGCCATGGCCACTAGGTTCCCCAACCATGGTCGTTGGCTGTTAGGGGTCGGGGAACCCTTGAACATTGGTCCCCAACCCCCAGCCGTTCCCCGACCGCTGGGGGTCGGGGAGCCCAGGTTTCCCCAACCCCTGACGTATTGTCATTTGCCATCGTCTTCTTCCCTAATCTTCTTCTTCCTCAGCACTCACCTCGAACACCCAATTCAAATCCCAACCTATTAATATCGTTAATCTCTCCACTCACAGGCAGCAATTCTTATTCTTTTCTCTTCTCATTTCCTTCACCATTCACTTCAGTAATTCTTTCGTCGTGGCCGCTGGCTTCGACCTAGTAAGCCCGATAGAGAGGGAGAGCAGCCTTGCCGTCTCTCAAAGGATGGATCAGGTTGTTGAGATGCTGGAGAGGGCCAAGGAGTTGCAAGCTCAGGGTGACTTCTATTAGGCTTTTCCCCATTTCACTCAGGTACTACCCCACTGAACTTTTGGCCGACATTTATGGTTAAAGAAAGGCTTTTTCTTATTAGAGGCGGTGGTTGGATTCGTGGATCTAATTGATAGGTTTAGTTTAGTAAAGTAACTTCATAGTTCAATATGCATATGGGTTTTAATATTTTTTATAAAGAATTAATTCTTACCCAAATCTGTTTCCCGACTGCTAGGGATCGGGGAAACCTGGGCTCCCCCCTACCCCCAGTAGTAAGGGACCAAGGTTTAGGGGTTCCTTAACCCCCAATAGCCAACGACCATGGTCGGGGAACCCAGCTTCCCATGGCTGCGGTCGAGGAGCCTAGTTGTGGCGGCAACCATGGCTTGGTGTGTTGTGTGTGTGTGTATATATATATGTATATATATATATGTGTGTGTGTGTGTGATGACGTGGTAATGCTAACAAAGATAATATGAGTGGCGTGGCGTGACGTGACAGTGTTGATGAAATAAATTTAATGCCTCTTTTAACGACTGTTAACTTAGGAACAAAAAGTGTACAAATTAATTTGATGTAGGAATGAATAATGAGCACTTTTTAGTACTTTTTAATAGAGATTTTTAAACTCATTTTTTTGATTAATCAGAAGACGAAAAAATGCATTAAGCCTTAAGCCTAACTAATTAAAACGTCTCAGGAATAAATAGTGAGTACTTTTTAGTAGAGGTTCTTAAACTCATTTTTTGATTAATCAAAGGACGAAAAAATGCATTAAGCCTTAAGTCTAACTAATTAAAACATCTTTTCAAGATTAAGATGTGTGTATGTTTAATACACACGAATCTTCTTCCTCCGTTTCCATTGCATTGCATTGCATTGCTTCCTCACAAAGTCAATAATATTCTAACAATTGGTTCAGAACGAAAGAGGAATTTTATATTTAAAATTGAAATATACACCATTTAATATAATTTGGCGAGAATGAGATGAATTGGTGAAGAAATATAAATCAATTAAAAGGATTGCAAAAGAATGGGTTTTGTGATTTCATTTTGCTTGGCATTTGCATTGCAGCCTTGAAAAATAGGAACCTCAAATCGAAGTCTGATGAAACCCTAGCGCAGTGCAGTCCCAGGAGAGGGCGTGTTTGGATATATACCCTTAAAGCCTCGGTGGTCGCCTCCAGTTCCCGTTCACGCGACCAAACTAGTATTTTCTCCCGACATCGGCATCGTCGCCTCCCACGATCTCTTGAATCTACGGTCGTCTTTTCCACTTTCCACGCGTCAGCCCCTCTCTTTCACTCTGGGTGTTTGTCGCAAGTAAATTCAACTCGGTGCTGATTGGACTCGGTGGCTTCTTGTTTCGGATTCTAGGTAAATCTTCCACGATCTCGATCGGAAAATATAAATGCGTTTTCTTAAATTTGATGCTGGTTAGTTCTTCTCGGTTTGCTGTATAGTACGACGTGGAGGGTTTTGTTGACTTTCATCGAGTTTTGTTGATGTCTCGTGGACTGAGGTTCTAGTGTTAGGACTTTTGTGATGTTTTTGTTCCTTTGGGTAGTTTCCTTTTTCTTCCAATTTGATTTGTGTTTGCCTGATCAATTTAGCTATGAAGTAATTTTGATAGTTGTTAGTAGTTGGATATGTTGTGGAAGCTGCTTGCCTAATTTGTTGATAACTTGCAAGTATAACGCGATAGAGGGGAAATGCCTTGTTAACAGTTTCGAGAATTGCACTGCTCTCTTTGCTCTGGGTTTACTTTATTTTCCGTGTTAAACCCTAGAATCATTTTGAATGATGCTACAAATTTTTTTTGATGGGGACCAGGTTTTCATTGTTGATTAAATCAAATCTTAGGGGTGTGGTATGGGATTGTTTTGGGAACCAAAATGTGGTTCCGTTTTGTCTCTGTCATTCCTTTAAAGTCATGTGATATAAGCAAGGGCTTGTAAGGCCTCTTTGTTAGTTTAAATCGGAAGGGTGAAATTTGTAGTAGAATCTCCTTGTTCTTGCATGGTATAATCCATAAGAGGTATTTACTTCTATTTGCAACAGAACTACTAATAGCTTTCTGAAACTTCTGAGGTTTTTCTCTTGTCTGTTTTTATTCGTAAATGTTGAGCAGCTTCTTGACTTTCTGGGGATCATCATCCATTGTTGGCATTCCAACTCTGTTGAACTTCTTTTTACACGTTTAAACCATTTCAATTGGATCTTGTATATTTTATCTTAGTAAGCGTCACTTTTAACTTTTTTGCTGATAACATCACTTTAAAGTTTTTTTTTTTTTGGAATGGCTACTTATCCATTGTAACATCCTTATCTCAAATACGTTCATATTTTGTACATATTGGTACTTAACTACCTAATATTCTAAGCCATATAACCAAGATGGTTTATAATTGTGCAGCAAAAACTTTTCTTTTAGTTTCAAAATAATTTTATGATCTTGTTTTAATTTTTAACTTTAACTATTTAGGAACAACTTGATGTTCAAGTCTTACCATAAAATTACACATTTCCCATTTTCACTAAACTAACATTTTATGTTTTTGTTTTTTGTGTCTTGACTTAATCCCACGTTGGTAGCCTCTATTAGAGAGGTTTTGAGTATTTTACTTGGTTCTATAAATTTCAAAGGTCGGCTTCAGTTAGCACTTTTGGGTGAGGGCACATGGTGTCTCAAATGGTATCAAAGTCAACTTAGTACCATTACTGAGTGGGTGCAAACAAAGAAAGCATTTGAGACTTACTTGAGTCAAATTGAATAATGAGATTTTTTGCCTAGCAAGGATGCTAGGAATTAAAGGATTGAAGTTTGTTGCTGCCAATCCCACATTTAATAGTCTACTGGGTGTCACATTCCTAGGGTTACCTAGGGTTGTGATTGGAAGTTGGGAGGAAAACTGGATGATAGAATTAAAGGAGGGAGAGAGAGAGAGAGAGAGAGAGAGAATTAGGGAGATAAGAATCAGCTTCATTCATCCCCCCTAGTAAATGAAATCTGGAAAATAGCACCCATGTGCTCCTAACAACTCACAAAATACCTCCTACTAACTACTACAACCTTATTACAATAATGTCCTTCTAACTACCCATGAGTTGTGACATTCCCCTCCCCTTGAAAGGTTTCTTGTTCCCAAGAAACTTATTACAACCAAGCCATTGTTTCTTCATCCAATGCCCATCTTCACCCATTGGTTTCTTCTTTGCTTTTCCTTCTTCTTATCTTGTTTTTCCCTTCTCTTTTGCTTTCTTTTTTCTTTTTCCTCAGCAGCAACAGCACTACGTCTTGCTACCACACCAATGGAAACATGAGTAAACAAAACAATAAGGGTCTCGGTCCCTTCAACAAAGAACCCCTTCCCTTTCTTCCTTTCATCTTGCTTCGCTTTATCCTTCTGCGTCCTCCATTGCTCCAGATCAGAAACAAACTGTTGGAAGTTTTTAGTATAATCAATTTCATGCAAGCATCCTCCCTTAACCTCTAACCAATCTTGAACTACCCTCCATTGGTTATCCACTTCAATTAAGGCACAAGTTTCCTCCCAATTGACTGATTTCTCAGTGAGAGTTACCTGATCTAGAGTAGGTAATTCAACCACTCATTCCATTCCTATTTTTTTCAAGAGAAATAGATGTAAGATCTCCAAATCTAAGGCTGTTGTGGGCGTTTCCATTCCAAGATCTTTGGCTCCCGGATTGTTAGCAAACATCTCAGCTTCATCCTCAACAGTTACCTTCTCCAATGGTGTCATATTGAGGGTTTTAGCATATGGATTTTCAGTACCAGTGAGAGTGCTTGAGATGCTACCAACCATTGGACTGCCATCCCCCAATTCTTCAATCCCTTCTTCCGCTTCTTTTTCTTCCTCATTAGCTTCTTGCATCTCCAGATAAACAGCCTTAGAAACTCCATTGATCATATAGGTTTTGGTACTTTCTCCAAACCGGTTACACAAGTCAATTACAAACTGCAGCCAGCTCAATTCCACCCTCCCCAGCTCCAATTCTGGAACCAAACGTATGGAATTTGACTCAGATTAGCTGCAACCATTTTTACCTTCTCCTTTTCAGCTACTCGATGTTGGTAGAACACCTGTTCACATTGTCGGATCCACCATTTTGGCCTATCCTTGTCAAAAACCGGAATATCCAATGGAGCAATAGTGGGCAAATCGGCACTTGGATTTGAGGTCGATAAAGTCCGATTAGCAGTTTGAAATTTATGTGAACACAGGATCAACAAATGGTCCAGCTGCCTACGGAGGTCCTTAACTTCCTTTGTTGCAGCAATTAGTCCTTCGGCCATCTCCTCAGTTCAATTTCTTGAAATTGCACCCTGTTCTTGAAATTGCACCCTGTAACAGCCTCTTGATCAGCCTCTAAGGATCCCTTCGAAAACTCCTCCTTGTATTAAAATTCAGCAATCCTTAATCCCTGAAATCTAATTCAGCCCTGCAATGGTTGCTTTTAGTTTAGCAACCTCAATTCTTGCTACTGAACATGCTCCAAATCAAATTCTCCAAAATCCAATAGTGATTGCAATGGCTCTAATTGCTTAGTTTCACTTCTCACCACTTCCCAATCTGAGTTGAGAATCACAACTAAAATCAAGTCAATTGAGAATCGCTGCTTGCGGAATTCTCCTCTAGACCGTTTCCAATCGCACCTGCCATCACAACTCAGTCACATACAGTGACGGCACTTCTCGCCCCACTCAAGATCCACTTAAGCCTGTATCGCCTAAACCACCACGCCTCCGCTGCGTCTTCAATTTTGAGTATATAACTGATCAAAGGAACTCGCCTCTTGGGTTAGCTGCTTTAGACGTGCTTCGATTCTGGATCTCAGCTACCGTGTTGCAGTTAAGGTGAATTGCCTTCTTGAATTGCAACTGCAGTAGCCGAAGTCCATTGCTCATGTCGCTGCTAGTAATCTGATCCAGAATTCCTTCAAGCTTAGATCCGAAACATTGCTAGTAATCGCCCATCGCAGACTTGGTCACATGCACGCCTTCCTTGACCGATCAATACCTCCTAGATTTTCAAGTCGAGAGGCAATTCTTCGTCGGAATCGCTAGAACTGGATTGGCCTGAGTTCAATTCGTTCCAAGTTCTACAGTAATTGCCGATTGCTGGAGTTGCTTGCAACTGCCTGCGATTGCTACAGGTGCACGATTGTCCCGGCCTTGCTTGTTCACTTCCGTCTCCAATCAATGGCTCTAAATTCACCTTCCAAAGTGTTGAAATATTGTCTCGAGTATATGGTATAAGAAGAAGAAAAGTGAAAGCAGTGAGTGATGGCAGTGCGTTAGAGGGCCATTGAAGAATTAGATAGAAGTTTATATCCCAAACTGTAATTAATGGAAATTGGGGAGGTTAAACTGTAAATATCTAATGTCTTCTCTAGAGATAATTGCCAATTCTATAAATAGAGTGCTAGGGGGGGTGTGCGGCCATTCTATTCTCTTCTATTGTAACGAGTGCATTGTATTCTCTGAGAGGAAGGCTAGAGTTCTGTTTTTTAGCTTTGTAATCTTGGGAGAAAAGTTGCTATTTTTGTACTCGGGAATAGGGGGGGAGATCTTGCTGCTGTACTGATCTTTCTTCTCCTTAATAAAACTGCTAGGAGGGTTCTTTGAAGTCTGGATGTAGGTTTCCTCAAAGGAAACCGAACCAGGATAAATCCGCGCCTATTGCTTGTGGTTTGATTGTTTCTTGTTCTTATTTTCATTCTGTTTTTGATTGCTTATATTTTTTGTTTTCAATTTCTATTATCGTTGGGTGGATTTGAGAGTGTTGAGAGAGACATATATCCTCTAAGGATAATTCCGCATGGTCCTAGGATAACACAAAGTCGGGCCATTCGCTCCAATCCGTTTCTCGATCTGAATTCTGCTTCACCTCCTACTTCACCTCACTAAATCCACTCAGATTTGGATCTACTTCAATTCGCTCTTCTTGCCCAATCACCGACAGTCTCTACAACTCGCCAAGAATCGTCGGTGATGTTCCTTCTTGCCTCAGTCACCTCTGCTTCAATTATCCACTGAATTTTACTCGCTTGAAGCACCGACAATCACCAGGCCCATTGGAAATAAGGAGGTTTAATTCGCCTGCAAGTTTTGATCAACCGGAGTTGTTCTAGGCGTCTTTGAAAGCACTGTCGAACACCACCGTCTCTGCTGTCGTTGGTCGGAATCGGCTCTGCTCGCAATTGCTGCAGGTTCAACAATCGCTTGCCCCGACGACTCCTTCTCACCCAATCATCGACCATGGTTCGCGACCACTAGCTTGGTTTCGTAATTTACTGGAATTGCTTCACCTAATTGTTAACATCAGTCACCATCGGAGATCAATAACCAAGTCGGATCCTCACCCCGTCAACTCTCTGCTATTTCTGGAATCGCCTCTTAAAAGTTCAATTAATTTCGTTGCCGCTAAGGATTACCTAACAATTGATTGATTTCTACTGCCTAAGGTTTGCAAATCAACGAGCAAAGGAATCGAAGGAATCTGCTTCTCACAATGGACTCCACCTACAAGTTCGAGCCAAGATTCGCTTGCGCCTTCTCGATTTCGAACCAAGCTAATACAAATTTATCAAAAATCACAGCCGAGGAAGAACCAGCTCTGATGCCATTTGTCACATTCCTAGGGTTGTGATTGGAAGTTGGGAGGAAAACTGGATGATAGAATTAAAGGAGGGAGAGAGAAATCAAAGAGAGAGAGAGAGAGAGAGAGATTAGAGAGGAAAGGAGAGATAGAGAATCAGGGAGATAAGAATCAACTTCATTCATCCCCCCTTTCTCTACATATTAGGGCCTATTTATAGGCTATTCAATAGTAAATGAAATCTGGAAAATAGCACCAATGTGCTCCTAACAACTCACAAAATACCTCATACTAACTACTACAACCTTATTACAATAATGTCTTTCTAACTACCCATGAGTTGTGACACTGGGGAGGTCTTGGAGATGTTATTTGGTCTCATTGACCCAAGAGCCCCTTCAACTAACATTTTTGGATGAGGTGCCATGATGCTCCATTTTGACCTGCCCAAATTGGAGTCTATGGATTCTGAAGTGTCCTTCCATAATTTTCGTTTTAATGTTTATGCTTTTTTTTTTGTCTCTTCCACCAAGATGCTATAGTTTCCAAATAACATACACTAAGGCACCTCTTGGTGAATCTACGTTGTATGCTTTGTAAGTTCATCCATCACAAGAGCAAGGACTCAATGAATCTTTTAAAGTAATTCAATTGTAATTGGAAAGGATTTAATATTTCCTCCATTAGTCTTAACACATGTTTTTTCTTGATGATACATGCCTCCAATAACTTAAGCAATCCTAACTCTTTTATTTGTTAAATAATTTGGCATTACTGACTATAGTTTGCTTGTATCTATTGAGCTGCTACAAATAATTTGAGTAGGGTTTTAATTCCAATATCTCTTTGTTACTATTTTTACATGTGATGTGTACAAGCATAATTAACAATTGCTATTGTGAATGACCAATAGACGAGTAAACCTCTTTAATTTTAGTTGTTTGCTTGGTTGTAAACCACTCATTAATTTTTGTATTATGATTTTTTCCTCAGTTTTGATTGCTTTTTGAAATGTCAATGTAAGTCCTGATCAATGACAATGATGTAACGGAAGAGAGTAAGTAATAATGAATGGTTTTTGTTTTCTGATGCTGTGATGCAAGTTCTAATAAAGCAGATATTGAACTGTGTTATGGTGTTGCAGGTAAGAAGAAAATGATTGATGAGTGGGGCTGTTATCATTTTTGGCAAATTAAAATAGTTATGTGGAAGTAAACTCTCTGAGATGGTCACAGCATTATTCAGGTATAAGTTGTTGGCAGAAAAAAGAGAAATAGAGAAGCAGGAAAGGAGACATTATCTTCCCGCTCATTGTTAAGGTCTTCATCTTCCAGACTAGACTTAATGGATACTGCTCCCCTACGAAAATTTCCTAACGCATTGCTTGAAAGAAATGCGGATGTGAAGATGGGTTCATAAATGACCCAATCTAATGCAGTCTTGAGTTCAAATCCGTAAGTGAAAAAGAGAAATAAAAAGAGAAAGAAACAGAACACAAAATCAAGTACAGATTTGGAGATAATGCAGCATGATACACAAGCGATTTTATGTCACAATAGTGACTGCAGAGAGAAGCCAAATGAGAGTCATAATGCCTTAGCAAGTAATAACACTAATCAACACCTTGGGGAGGGTGATCGATGCCTTGTTGAAAGAGCTGATATCAATTCTATTTCAACTAACAAACATGATGACCGTGCTCAGGTTGATATTAACTCTTGTAATGTGGGTGAACGAGCCTATCGAAGGAAAAGAAGAAAGACTAAGCCAACACAAAAAGTGTCAGGATCCGTCGAGGGGTTTCCCTCCTGTGTACCATCTGTACCAGACAGTTCAGCTGGAGATTCTTCCTTGCATAATTTAGATGAAACAACTGAGAGGAAGGAACAAGGTGGAACCTATCGAAGGAAAAGAGGAAAGACTAAGCCAACAGAAAAAGTGTCAAGATCCGTCGAGGGGTTTCCCTCCTGTGTACCATCTGTACCAGACAGTTCAGCTGGAGATTCTTCCTTGCATAATTTAGATGAAACAACTGAGAGGAAGGAACAAGGTGGAACCTATCAAAGGAAAAGAGGAAAGACTAAGCCAACAGAAAAAGTGTCAGGATCCGTCGAGGGGTTTCCCTCCTGTGTACCATCTATACCAGATAGTTCAGCTGGAGATTCTTCCTTGTATAATTTAGATGAAACAACTGAGAGGAAGGAACAAGGTGGAACCTATCGAAGGAAAAGAGGAAAGACTAAGCCAACAGAAAAAGTGTCAGGATCCGTCGAGGGGTTTCCCTCCTGTGTAACATTTGTACCAGACAGTTCAGTTGGAGATTCTTCCTTGCATAATTTAGATGAAACAACTGAGAAGAAGGAACAAGGTGGAACCTATCGAAGGAAAAGAGGAAAGACTAAGCCAACAGAAAAAGTGTCAGGATCCGTCGAGGGGTTTCCCTCCTGTGTAACATCTGTACCAGACAGTTCAGCTGGAGATTCTTCCTTGCATAATTTAGATGAAACAACTGAGAGGAAGGAACAAGGTGGAACCTATCGAAGGAAAAGAGGAAAGACTAAGCCAACAGAAAAAGTGTCAGGATCCGTCGAGGGGTTTCCCTCCTGTGTAACATCTGTACCAGACAGTTCAGCTGGAGATTCTTCCTTGCATAATTTAGATGAAACAACTGAGAGGAAGGAACAAGGTGGAACCTATCGAAGGAAAAGAGGAAAGACTAAGCCAACAGAAAAAGTGTTAGGATCCGTCGAGGGGTTTCCCTCCTGTGTAACATCTGTACCAGACAGTTCAGCTGGAGATTCTTCCTTGCATAATTTAGATGAAACAACTGAGAGGAAGGAACGAGGTGGAACCTATCGAAGGAAAAGAGGAAAGACTAAGCCAACAGAAAAAGTGTTAGGATCCGTCGAGGGGTCTCCCTCCTCTGTAACATCTGTACCAGACAGTTCAGCTGGAGATTCTTCCTTGCATGGCTGTATAGAGAAAATGATGGGGGAAGTGGTAGGAGGACATGGTACACCATTTTTGGCTGTAGGAGTTATCTCACCAGAAAAAGCTTCTAGTGAATGTCCAAATAGCAAACCTGCATATAGGGAACAAGAGCAAAAAATTCAGACGGAAAACTTGGAAGAGACTATTAACAGGCAAACTTTGGTGGAGGATGTGTCACATGTTGGTCTTCCTGAAAAATGTTTTGAAAAGGGTAACATGGATAACCTAGGTGTCAAGCGGAATGCAATACTTGATGTGCAATCTCCAAAAGAAATTTGTCATAAATCCACAACATCCAATGAAGTATGTGGTGGTGGTGATCCTTCTGTTGAGAAACTAGAGTCTGAAAATTTGGTAATACAACACAGGGTAAAAGATGAAATGCCTTCATCATTGCAGTTGGATGATATTAATTCAGCTGTTAATGAAAAGGGAGGGCTTCAACAGAGGTTGCAGTTGTCGCCCGAAGGAGCAGCTCCTACCAATTTGGGAAAAAAGCTTCTCGTTCTTGATGTAAATGGACTGCTGGCTGATATTGTTCCTTATGTATCTGAAGGATATACACCAGACACAATAATATCAAGGAAAGCAGGTCTGAACTGACTAGAAGGCCGTGATGCACACACACACAAATTTTTCAATTTGCCATATCCTCTTCAATAGCTTGGAACTAACATAACCACCATTTTGTGTGCCAGTATTCAAGAGGCCCTTTTGCGATGATTTTTTGCAATTTTGCTTTGAGAAATTTCATGTGGGTGTCTGGTCATCAAGGACCAAGTAATCTTCTACCACTGCTTAACAAATTTACTATTTCCTTTCTCATTAAGTCAGTTTCTGTTCTTGATCTGTTATATTTAGCAATTTTAGTTTACAAATGTGGGCTCCAATAAGTTAGTTTTTAATTTGTCACAGGAGGAATGTGGAATCAGTTCTTGATTTTCTCATGGGAAAATCCAAGCAGAATTTGCTTTTCTGTTGGGTAAGTCATTCAGTCTTTGCATAACCTTCTTGGTTTTGTCCATTGTTTATGTATCCTTCCTGTATCCACAGTTTGCTATAGATCAGGAGGGTCGCTTCTACAATGTCTAATATTTAAATTTTAGCAATGTCAAACTTGTCTGTTATGGTGGACCACATGAAGTCACTTTGTTCCACATTTTTATTTTAGAACCATTGGATACTGTATTTGAAGATTGTACTTTGAAGTTCTTTGGTGTTTCTGTACTTTTTAATGCTCAAATAGCTATAGTTCTCTTAATAGATTTTGAATATTTGTTTTTACCTGGTGGGTTTTTTGTTTTTTTTTTTTTTTTTGGGGGGGGGGGGGGGGGGTAAGTACATGTCGGTTGGATATATTAGCAAACTAGGTATATTTTAAACTTTACTTTGCCCCTTGCTGAATCCTCCAGTTCTTTGTTAGTGTAATAGTTGAGTTGTCAGAAATATTTATATATTTCTGACTTATTTCAGTATGGCATTCTTATACAGTTTTCAGTATATTGTCCTTCGCCTTGTAATGTGGTCTGGCGGACATTATTAAGTAGGCATCCTGGTTTCAACTGCTTGCTGGCTTTCCTATTGTTGTGGTTTGCTGTTGATTGCCATTCATTTGATGAGAAAGCTAAAACTTCTAACCCGTTCACATGGCACATGGATGCGATATGAAAAACCATTTTTTTCCTGAATCCATGTGATATTTAATTCTTCAAAAATAACATATTTTATGTCTACTATTACGCTATATCCAACGGATTTAAATGTGTATAAGAATTCTGCCAAAGGTTTAAAAAGGTCCTCGACACCTAAAGACACCCACATTAAATATCGACCGAATTCCATATAGCTAATTCCAAATATGTCAGAGTTTACAGTACCTATTTGGGAAACTCTCTGCAGAACTGCCTAATTAGCTCATTTTACATATTTGATGGATACTTAGATTATGACCGTTGAAAGCTCCCTAATTGTACTTAAGATGTGCAACATCAAGAAATGGGCTTGTATTAGATCTCTCCTCTTGTAAGCCAATTGATTGTGGTGCCTTCAGTCCATTAGGGCCTCTGTTTGATACTCCTCCTCAATGTACCATGGTCAGAGTTTACTCTATATTACCTTTCTGCTGTAGAAATATCTGGATTTTCATAAAAGCAAGCTGTTTGTTTCTGGTGGAAGATGCTACCTTACCTAGGGTACTCAATTTCTCTCAATTGTGGTTGAGGTAATGAAGTTGCAGATGGAGTCTCTTGCCTTAATTTTTAGTTTTCATGGTTAACCAACCTGTCCTGCATCATCTGTTACTACAACAGCATCTAACAGATGCTGGCTTAGTTGCCACAGAACATGGGATTCTGATGGCATATAGAGGATACTGCAGTTATTTGATGTGGCATAGGGCCCTGAGGCACATAAGATACAGGTATTCAATGTATGGGTATCAGATACAGGTATGTACCTTGAGGTCGGACTTGTCAATTTCATGAATTTTAGAATATGGGGATATGTGCCCAAACGGAGGACATGGATATTGGGATAAGACATAGAATAATAAATCTTACTACCTTACCCCTATGCTTACAAATATTTTTTATCTTTTAGTTCTATAACTAATAATTAAATGTATGCTACTTACATATACAATAAAATGGTAACTGGTAGGTAGGCAATTTCAGTGATCTCATTCAAATATATATTTTTAAAAGCTAAAAGCAGAGTAACAGCAATAATAAATAGAAGTAAAATGTTAGTTTTTATTAAATTAAAAGTAAATTAAATGCATAGAAACCAAGAATTAATACATGACGTGAAAAAGGAAGAGTCAACACATATCCCATACCAGTACAAGGTGTGCCCAGTGAAATTCTAAGTTTTTGAATTTTGTTAACCTCAACGTGCATGCTCCAGTCATTTTGTGCTACATGTTGAAGTACCACATGGGGTCTGAGCAAATGCCACATATTGGTTGATATAGATACTGGCACACTATTATCTTTATTTTTACTTTTTTTGCCCCCTTGAAATAGTGTATATTGGGAACATAATGTGGAGACGAAAGCTTAATGTATGGCTCTGTAAAAATTCTCATGTATTAGGCTGATTCAGTTTGACTACTGCAACATTGCTTTCAGCTTAACCCTTTTTTTCATGATAACCATGTCATACCTTTGAGGTGAATGGATGAAATAGAGGAAGTTTGTGTCATGTTCCTAATAACTAAGGGGGGGGGGGGGGGATACATTTTCGGGTAGAAGGAATGGGTAGATGAAAGCTCATTATTCTAGAAGGAAGTTAAATAGTTGCAATATTTTGAGAGCTGTAACTTTGAAAAGTGGCGGCCCTTTTGGCGCTAAAAGCTAGCTACAATCAGTATATAATTACTAATTACATTCAGTGTGAAAACAAGAAAATAAATTAATCAAAAACTTTTGATCTCTCTCTCTCTCTCTCTCTCGATTTCCCTCCTATCTTTTTGTCTTCCCTCTCTCTCTGGAATTCTTCTCATTTCCTTCTAATTTCTTAACTGAGTTTTCACCAATTTGGTGAGAACTTCCTGTCAGATTCAAGGATCTGACATTTTGGTATCAGAGCAAGTCCTAGGCTGGCAATCTCGCAAGAATCTTCCCTTCCAATGGAAAAAGGCACCAGAATGAAGCAAATGGAGTTGCAACTGCAGCAGATGATTGAAATGATGGCAGAACTGCATAATCGGATGGGATCCATAGGATCAAGGGTGGAAAAGAAGCTGAACAGTGCAGTTGAAAGGTTGAAGAACGTTATTGAAAGCCAAATGAGGGAGCAAAATAACCAAATGTGGGAACAAATGCAGCAGTTCATGCTAATGTTTGCAAGACAAAACCAGGTAAGTCTCTCTCCCAAATTCCCTCCTAGGGAGAGATCAGAACCAATATTAACTGGAAGTGGGCAGTTCATGAGCCTACTGGGACTTCTAAAACTGAAGAAGAACCAGCTGGCAGGGAAACTTTTGAAGGAAGAAGAAAAAGGGGGTGCATACTGCCCAATTCTAGCTGTGTATGCCCCTACCTAAAATGGAAATCCCAGTATTTGATGAACAAAACCTAAGTGGTTGGTGAGAAGGTGCTAGAGAATGTTTAGTGTGTACAACATTTCGGAACAACTGAGGGTCACATTGGCCTTTTCTTACCTTAATGACGTGGGAGACACCTGGTTTCAAGGTTGGATTCGGGACAGGGACGGCTGTCAATGGACAGAATTTGCAGAAAACCTATGCAAAAGATTTGGAGACAGGCTGAAACAGGAAGAATCGGTGCGGGTGTATCAGTCAAAGTGTGAGGAATTAAAATCACTTATGCTGAACCTTAACCCGCATCTAACTGAAGCATACTTCATCTCAAGTTTCATCAACAGCTTGAGTGAAGAACGGCCTTGGTCAAAATGTTGAGGCCAAGAACTGTAAAGGAAGCAGCAGAAAATGCTAGGTTATAGGAAATGACAGTCGAGGCTTTAATAAAGAAACAGTGACCGCAAGTAGAAGGGACAAGTTCGGGGGCCTCCCAACAAGGAAACAAGTGATATGGCAAGGAGGAAATCAAATTCAGCCTGGAGTCGAAGGGGTTGACAGCAACATCCAGTAATAATTCTGCTCAAGCACAAGGAGGAAGGACTATGGAACAAAGGAGGCAGGCAGTGCATTGTTTCCGTTGTGGAGACAAATACACTCCTGGGCATCAATGCAGAAAGCAACTACTTTGGCTAGAAGGAGAAGTAGTAGAAGAGGAAGAGGAGTCAATGGTTAACCCTGCACCCGGATAGCAACACACGGGAATACTTGTTGAACCTGCCCCAACAGTTTCCTCAAGCGACCCAACTTCTCTACATTTCTTGAGGACAAGAAAATTTTAAAGACCGGGGGGTGTGGGGGGGGGGGGGTGGAAATTGTCATTTTCCTAATAACTAAGGGGGGATACATTCTCGGGTAGAAGGAATGGGCAGATGAAAGGTCATTCTTTTAAAAGGAAGTTTGATAGTTGCAATATTTTGAAAGCTGTAACTTTGAGAAGTGGCAGCCCTGTTGGCACCAAAAGCTAGCTACAATCAGTATATAATTGCTGATTGCATTCAGTGTGAAAACAAGAAAAGAAATTAATCAAAAACTTCTGATTTCCCTCACAATCTCTCTTCTTTCTCTCTCTCTTGGATTTCCCTCCTATCTTTCTGTCTTCCCTCTCCCTCTGGAATTCTTCTCATTTCCTTCTAATTTCTTAACCGGATTCTCACCAATTCGGTGAGAACTTCCTGTCAGATTCAAGGATCTGATAGTGTGTAGCAAAAGAGGGAGATAAACCAAAGAAAATTTGGTGTGAAACCCTTAAATGTGGTAAGAAGATATAACGGCCATACATAGGATATTACCATAGATCAAGAGGGCTGAAGCTCTATAACTCGTGTAGACAACCCCATCTAGTGGGCTTAATGCTTGTAATCATTGTTGTCTGTTTCTATCTAGTTTTAGTATTTAATCAATTAATTGAAACTTTAGTATACTGTAGTTTGTGCTTCTTACTTTGCTTTGCAGTTGACAGTTGGTTTAATAGCGTGAACTTTTGTTTGTGCAGGACCAGTCTCACTGTACAGATACGGGTTTCAATACAGTTGAGAACAGAGACAAGCCTCTGCTTTTGAAAGAACTGAAGAAATTATGGGAAAAGCATGAATCAAATCTTCCATGGGAGAGGGGAGAATATAATGAATCAAACACACTACTGTTGGATGATTCTCCCTACAAGGCCTTGAAGAATCCTGTAAGTTAATTAGTTTTTCTTCAGTTGTCCTGTTTTAATTGTTGTGTTTTATTTTTTATTTTTCTAGTAACTTTTGTATTCAACATTCACCCTGTTCTGACATTATATATTTTTCCCCGTCTATTTAATTCTGTAATTATTCAGCGCCATACAGCCGTCTTCCCTCTTTCATACCAGTACAAGGACGTAAATGATAATTCTTTAGGTGAGTCACTCATAAACTGTGAGCTTTTTTATTTGTAGATGTCAGGCACATTCAGATGTTCCAGCATGTAATCTCAATACAATGTCATGTCTTCACAAAGTGTTCTAGGTCTTGGTGTAATTTCAAACCTTGTTAACAACTATATTGCCTGGGAGTCTCCAAAAAATCTGGGTGATTTTTTTGGGGGTAAATTATCAAAAATTACAGAGCTTTTTGCTTTGTTTTAATTTTATAACATTTTTTTAATTTTTTCAACAGTATACCTAACTTTGCTTTTAGTTTCAATTTTATAATAAATTTTCAAATTTTTCAATAATATACTGAATTCTGTGTTTCGTTCCAAATTTATAATAGGTAAATTGCCCCAAATCTCCTATAGTTTGAGTCAATTACATGAAAACCCCTTTTTATTTAAAAATGTCTTTGGAGGTTCCTAAGATATTTTTTTTTTACACAGGTACCCCTTCAGTTACCAAGGATGTTAATTAAACTCTAATTAAGCTAATTAATCAATAATTTAATTATAAAAATATATTATTAATTATAAAAATATATTTTACTTAAAAAATGTAACTGTAAACTAAAAAATATAAATCCATTACATAATATATTATGTATACATATATCTGTATACATGTAACATTTTTTTTTTTTATCTATCTGTATGAATATATATTTAGAAATAAAAAAATAGGGCAACAGCTGTCAAATATTACTGGCTGCTGCTGAACCCCATGTCTAGGTCCATGGGGGTTTCTATAGATAAATATACACATAATATGTTTATTAGTTCATAGTTATATTTTTCATTAAAATATATATTTCTATAATTAAATTATTGAATAACTAACTTAATTAGGGTTAATTAATATCTTTAGTTAATAGAAGGGTGTCTGAGCAAAAAGAAGAAGCCACAAGTTTATTTTTAAATTACAAAGGGTCCCATACAAATGACCCAAACTATAGGGGATTTGGGGCAATTTTCCTGTTATAAAATTGAAACGAAAGTCAAAGTTTGGTATATTATTAAAGAAGTTAAAAGTTTGTTATAAACTGAAACTAAACACAAATTTAGTATATTATTGAAAAAATTAAAAGTTTGTTATAAAAATGAAACAAAGTGTTGAGACAAAAAGGGGAATATAGAAAAATACCTTGTTCATTCATGAATAGAAGAGAAAATTGTATCTTAAATCCATACTGCCCCTATTTATATGCTCTGTTCTAACATACTAACTGTACACACAAAATATAAATCAAAATACATCAAAAAATACATTCATTACATTTAATACTCCCCCTCAAAATGGACTATGAATATCCAAAATAGCCATCTTGTCTAATAAAGGGAACAATCTAGCAGCTGGCAGAGGCTTAGTAAATGCATCAGCAAGCTGGTGTTGAGTACGAATAAGAAGAAGCTTGAGAATACCGGCAGTTAGCTTGTCTCAGACAAAATGACAATCTAGTTCGATATGCTTTGTACACTCATGGAAAACAGGATTATTAACAATGTGTACAGCATCCTGGTTATCACAAAGTAGAATAGCAGGAGCAATAGAATTAACATGAAAATCAGACAAAAGTTGAGTTAACCAAACCAATTCACTGGTAGTAAAGGCAAGTTCTCTGTACTCAGCCTCAACAGATGACCTGGAAACAGTGTTTTGCTTCTTAGCCTTCCATGATATTAACGAATCTCCAAGAAATATACAAAAACTAGTTGTAGACTTCCGAGTATCTTAACAAGATCCCCAATCAGCATCAGAAAAAGCTCGAAGTTGAAGAGATGAAGATGCTGAAAAGAACAATCCTTGACCTGGAGTAGATTTCAAATATTGGAGAAGATGGTAAGCAGCATCAAGATGAGGCTGTCATGGCTGGAAAACAAATTGGCTAAGTTTGTGCACAGCAAAAGTGATATCAGGTCTTGAAATAGTAAGATACAATAAGCGGGCCAATAAGTCTTCTATACATAGTAGGATCTGGAAGCAAATCTCCCTCAAATGAACAAAGTTTAGAATTAGGAACCATAAGGACAAAAGTAGGCTTAGATGCTAAAAATCCAGTATCTTCAAGAAGTTGTAGGGTATATTGTCTCTGAGAGAAGAAGATACCCTTATCAGGTTTTGCTATTTCCAGCCAAAGAAAGTATCTCAAATGGCCAAGGTCCTTAAGCTTAAACTGAGTATGAAGAAATCCTTTAAGGGAATCAATGACAACAACATTTGGGCCTGTTATGAGGATATCATCGACATAAACTAGGAGAGCCACAAAAGAAGAACCAAGACCTTTAGTGAATAAAGAACAATCTGATTTGGACTGAGCAAAACCATGCTGAACAAGGACAGTGGAGAACTTGGAAAACCACTGCCTTGAGGCTTGTTTTAAGCCATAGATGGACTTGTGTAGCCGACATACTAATCTCTCCCCCTGAGAATGAACTGAATTCTCAAACTTATAGCCAAGTGGAATATCCATATATACCTACTCAAAAAGATTCCCATTCAAAAAAGTATTGTTAACATCTAGTTGTACAAGAGATCACTTGTTAATAGCAACAAGAGCTAGGAATACCTTGACAGTGACCAGCTTAGCCACGGGAGAAAAAGTGTCCAGAAAGTCTAGTCCCTCTTGTTGAGTATACCTTTTTGCAACTAACCGGGCTTTGTATCTTTCTATGGTACCATCAAAATTGTACTCGATCTTATATACCCATCGACAACCAATAGAATGTTTGTCACGAGGTAGAGGAACAATAGATTATGTGCGATTTTGCTGCATAGCCTCTAATTTGGCAGCCATGGTAGCCCTCCAATGAGGAAATTTAACAGCGTGGTTATAATGTTGGGGCTCAAAAGAAGAGGGTACGGTAAGAAGAAAAAATCTATGGGAAGGAGAAACACGAGTGTAAGAAAGATGATCTTGCAAAGGATACAAAGGTGGAGTACAAGAATAAGGCCCCCTAGTCAAAAGGTTACAACGGAAATCATGTAGATAAAAAAGAGGTTTGGAATGTCTAGTAGACCTTCGAATAGGAGGAGGATTATGATCATGAGGAGTAGGACGATCAACATCTAGAACAGGGGAAGGAACCACTGGAGAAGACAAATTAGTGGCTGGTAAATCAGTGGCTGACAAATCAGCAGCTAGTTTAGGTAAAACAAAGTCAGGGAACAAATCCTATACAAGTTAGAGGTCAAAGCATATATGATTTGTAGCCCCTGAGTCAATTATCCAATTTATAGGATATCTAAGCCTTGGATTTACCGAGATAGAATAACATGTACCTGATGCTTGATCAGGAGAAGCATCAGCATTC
Organism: Diospyros lotus; assembly: GCF_014633365.1. Lineage (NCBI taxonomy): Eukaryota > Viridiplantae > Streptophyta > Magnoliopsida > Ericales > Ebenaceae > Diospyros > Diospyros lotus. Next base: position 2,235,601 of record NW_026267104.1, read on the forward strand.
ATCCCAGCCTTGGCATTTGAGAGATGTGAGCTGAGCATTCCCATTAAATGTTGGCATTGAACAGGGCTCAACATCTGCATAAAACTCCCAAAATTCTCATGACCTTTAGATTGGTTAGGAACCTCAGAAACTTGATTAACTGTGGCTAAATTTGCCTGACTATGTTTTTGTCTAGGCTTGTATCCTGGGGGATATCCATGTAATTTGTGACACTTCTCCACTGTATGGCCACTATAACCACAATATGTACAAACTGGACGTTCCTTTTTATGATTCCTATCAGAAACATTTTTATTTCCATCATGCTTCATAGAAAAAGCTACCGATTCATGTCCACCAACAGAAGTAACTATATTCCTTTGGTGCGTGCTCCTCTTGTGATATAAGGGAAAAAAAACTTTATTTATCGGGAGAATTGGATCCATGAGGAGTAATTGACCTCTAACTTGGGCAAAAGACTCATTTAGTTCCATCAGAAAAGACATAACATATTCAATATGATAATGCTCTACCAGAGCCTTAGAACCCCCGCAGGTACATTTTCCACAAGAACACATTGGCCTATAATTGCTAAGCTCATCCCAAATTATCTTGAGTTTGGTAAAATAAGAGCTTACAGAAAGCTGGCCTTGATTGAGATTCATTAACTCACGGCGTAATTGGAAAATTCGAGGCCCGTTGCTTTGCCGGTAGCGTTCCTTGAGGTCAATTTAGATTTCGTGTTCTGATTCTAAGTAGATCACACTAGCTGAAATTTTTTTGAAAACGGAATTGAGTATCCAGGAAATGACCATATGATTGTTGCGAATCCATGCATTGAAATTTGGATCTCCAATCATCGGCTGCCCAATCGTCCCATTAATAAACCCTAGTTTGTTCTTGATAGAGAATGCAATTAACATAGCACGACTCCAAGAAGGGTAATTATCCCTGGTGAGAGGTTGAGACACCAGGACTAAGCCTGGACTATTAGAATGATGAAAGAAAAACAGACTCGATCCATCGTCGACAGATGAATTAGTCATCGGCAATGAATGCACATCCGGAATCGATGTCGCCATAAGAACAATTTATGGACGAACAACAAGCTTTGAAAGAAAAACGAAATCGCAGCCTTCGAACGAAGAAAGGATGTAGGAGAAAGAGATCGTGATTGATTTGCAGATTTTTGATCAAAAGAGATCGCGGTCACAAAAAAATAAGGAACTCTGAACAATGGAGATTCACGACATCAATCGAAGAGAGAAAGCTTACCTAAGGCTCATAGGAGATCAACGAAGAAGAATACGAGATCGACGAAGGTAGAATCGCAAACCTAGGGTTTTGAACGTGCTCTGATACCATGTTGAGACAAAAAGGGGAATATAGAAAAATACCTTGTTCATTCATGAATAGAAGAGAAAATTGTATCTTAAATACATACTGCCCCTATTTATATGCCCTGTTCTAACATACTAACTACACACAAAATATAAACCAAAATCATCAAAAAATACATTCATCACATTTAATACAAAGAACTTCTTTTTCTGTAATTTACACAACCCCCCCCCCTGTGAACAGCTACAATGCTCCTTCATGACTAGAAGTCAGTGATTCTCTTTGTGGAAACTACTTCTTTACAAGGGTAAAACAATGTACAGAAATTACTCTCGCCTGATCCTTGCAAAATGTAGAGCCTCAGTTCATGGAAACACTTTTTAACCATTCTAGTTGGAGGTCTAAAATTCATGTAGCTAACTTTACCTAGTTGGATTGGATTAACGCTTGGAATTGTTGTTTTTTTGTACCTTCTAGCTGGTCATTATAATTATTTGTATTTTCAGATCTAATCATGGAGACCAATAATTCTAAAAATTTTAGAATTTTATTTATTTAAAAAAAATTCGGTTTAGAAATTTAATTATACTTATAGTTTTATTTTCCGGTTTGATAGGATTATTTGCTATATAAATTCTTCACAAGTGTAAGGACTATTCAATTGTTTGGTTTTTTTGACTGGATACAGAAGATTACATTCCTTTGATATGTTTGGCCTTTTTTTTTCCCTTCCAGGGACATCTGACAAAATTGGAACAATTTTCTTCTTCACCTTCTGTTAGACTTTGTTATTCTCTGCCTTCTTCTAATACTTCTTATTACCTTTTTCTCTATTCTTTTCCTTTTCTCTATCTGCTTCCTCTGATTAGTTCCTTCATGAATTTGGTATTGGGACAACCTCGTCCATAAATTTGCTTTATGGACTAGGTGATTATTTCTGGTTTTGTGGTAATCCCTCATTATAGTTTTATCCTTCTGGCCATCTGGGAGCCTATGCATAGATGTATGAATTAAATTAGCACAATGTTTACTGATGTTGAATGCTCTATTCTTTAATTGACAACAGGACCTAATGGTGACCTTCGGGTTTATCTGGAAGGATTAGCGTTGGCTGACAATGTCCAAAAATACGTAGAGCTGAATCCATTTGGCCAACGGCCTATCACGGAGACGAATTTATCTTGGGGTTTTTATCTTAAGGTTATTGGGACCACCTCATCCATAAAGCAAGAAGATGATACTGAATGTTCTGGTTGTCATAAAGATTTGCGGAATGACCGTGCAAATTATTACCGAAACTAATTTTGTGCAGCTGAGAGGTGTCAACTACTTAATCCTAATGCTGCTACGCTAGCATGATCAAGATTAGTTTTTGTCGAAACTGGATGAGGAATGCCAAATTATCCTACCTCGAATGGTGCTTCTACACTCTAATTGGGCAGTATTTGGACCTGAAGACCTGTGGTGTATTTGGCTTTTATCCATGAAAGAGATACCTTTGTACCAGACCATAAAATTGGTTAGTGAATAGTTCTAGGTTGGCCCAACTTTTGTAGCATCTATTATTTCTTAACATTTTTGTCCAGAGTTTGCAGATCCGTTCTCTTTTTGTTTTTTTCTTTTCTTGGCTGGGTCTGCATCACAACATAATCGCCGAAATAGTTTTCTGATACAAGTTTCTTGTGCTAATGATTTTATTTTTTACTGCATATTTTCTAAATATAATGTGTTTTCTTGTCTCAGATATCTGTTGCTTGCACTTATTTTGGTATTTCTACAGTGTACCAGTAATGCTGCTTCCGTGGTGTTGGCTTTCTGTAGATAACAATACTTGTATATTGTAATTGGTAGAAACTGTGATAGGAAGTTTTTATCCACAATTTCTTTGACATGATTAGAGCTCAAGAACAAGTGATCACTGAGCATATGGCATTTGAACATAAAATTTACTGCAATTGATCCAAAAGATCTTGAGTTTTTGTCTATTTCCCGATGATGCCAATGTTCATGATTTTGGAAACAAACAGTTGCTTTATTGGTCCCAGTGTTTGAACCGGTGGCTCTTAGGTAAGCAAAATAATATTAGGGAGGCAGATGGTGGTAGGTTTTGTAATGTATTAAATGCAATATTTGTAATGTAAGGAGAAGTTGTTTTGCTTGTTGCCACTTTTTGTATTTTGATGATAAGCATGTAGAAATATGATGGGAATAACCTTTAAATGGTGCAGAGTATAATGAACACATGACATTTTTCTACCAGAAATCGCCTTTGGATTAGCAGCAAGGTTTAGTTTTCTAGCCCCTTGTGATCCTTTTAGCCTATTCTATTAGACGAGAGCAAAAGTTACCGGTATGTTCCCTTGCAAGGTGAAGAATCTGATTTCATGGATGATTAATGACTAAGCCAGTTTCTTTTACCGTCCTTGTTACTGTCACAATCTTGTTTAGTGGTGTGGAGATGTTGGTTGTAACTATCTTATGATGTCACTGTAGTACATGTTTACGGTTCTTAGTTGTGGAAATAGTCTCTACAAAATAAGGATAAGGTTACGTACAAGAACAAACTTTGCAGGGGGGCAGCTCTTTCTCTTTCTCCAAAACATTTGTAAAGGGTAACAAGAAGCCTGGTGGTTTGTCAATTGTCATGGCTGTTAGCATGTTTAATTCTCTCACCCTTGTTGCGGTCAGAGTGAACGTTTATTGGAATTTCAGGTCATGTTCGTGATTTTTCTCTTTAAATAGTTTTTATTATTTGTTTATTTGTGTAGTTCGGATACAATAGTTTTATAGAAATCATGACCGCAAAAAGAAATGACTATAGGTCTAGAATTTACATAACGAACTTTGATTGGAACTATTAAGTTTTATGATTGTTGTTTGTTTATAAACTTGTGTTGTAATTAGGTTAATAAGTTAGATAAATTAACCTTACTATTGCACCATTTTTGTGAAGGGAATTTGATGGTATTTTACGTGCATCTGTACTTGAGATCTTTATTTTACTATTCGAAAGCTTCTTGTACATTAGGACTTTGTATCGCACAAAATATTTTTCATCTTTTATAGAACATACTTGATATCTTTATCTTTGGGTACTGTAGAATGTCTTTTTTTTTTTTTTCTCTATAAATTCTTTTGACATAAGTTTTCTTTGGGTTGAACTTGTCTACAAAACCAAAAGACCATTGCGTGTATAGTGTTTTTGCCCGTAGAACAAGGGAGCAACTTCAATAGGAGTAGACAGTAGAGGAGGAGGAGGGTGTTAAATGGAGGACAATTTGGATGTGGTCCTCTCTTTGTGATCAAGTCTGCTCCATGGAAGAGGACAACCACAGAACCTCCACAGTGCCTTTTTATCAATTTTCCTAGCTACCAACCTAAAATTAGACACAAATCTAACTCCAAATCCAAATCCAAATCCATGCAACCATCACATGCTTACAGGCTGCCGCCAGCCTTAGACACAAAAAACAGAACAAATTGTTTTTCTTACAGAATTTTTTAAACTAAGAATTACACTGCTAATAAACAAGTCCCTTCATTCTGACCAAATTAAGAAGAGGGGGGGGGGGGGGGGGGGGGGATTGGATAGATTTGGCCACACAGGACCACTGCACCTGGCATTAACTTTTTCTTTTTTACACTTTTATCCCCCCCCCCCCCCCCCCCCCCCCCCGGCCCAATGGCTTTGCCATTTGTCCTTGAATTTTTAAATTTCTTGGATCTTCTGGCATGGTCAGGCACAGTGCTGAGATCCAGTCTCTTTCTGCACAGTACTCTTCTTTTTTTGCCTTTTTTTTTTTTAATCTTCTTCTGCTTTTACTTTCCAACCCTAACCTTTTTCCCTCTGCTCCTTCCAGGCTTTGTCTGCTAAATTGATTCATATATCTCCCATCTATATATATATATATATATACATAATATATGCTGTGTCTTTAGGCCTAAGAAACCTGTCTCTTTCAGCTTCTTGTCCCCAGTATTCTTTTGTTTTCTTCCATGCATGTATATGATCATACCCATTTCCTAGCTTTTAAGATATTTGTTGAATCATTTATCTCTCCCAGATCATATCTTAATTTGTGTGAATTTTAATTTGTCATTTATCTATATTTAGATTTTTATTATTTTAAAATATTTATAATTCGTATCATACTTAAATATTTCAACTAATTTTTTTTTATTTTTCTTTATCCCTTTTGCATTAGGTATATCTGTTTCATTTCATTTGATTTTTTTATACGACCAGATTATTCAATTAATTATATTTTATATATCTTATCTTTTAATATAGTGATTCTAACTTTATTTTGAATAATCTTATATTTAATTTTATTTTTTTCTTATATAACCACACATGCATCTCTTAACATTCTCTCCTCACCACCACACTGTGTTTTGTACATATTGATGTTTTATTAATTAATATTTTATTTTATATAATAAAATTAATCTTATAATGACCTTATAAATAAGTTTTAACCTGTCTAGTTCACTAAAAGTTCATGTTTAAAATTAAATCACTTTCAGAAAAAAATAGTCGGACATAAAGAGTTTCGTCTGTTTTGACGTTATATTATATTATTACTTATCCATTTTTTATAAAAAAAAAAGGAACTAATGTTAATTTTTAATATTATATCAGTTTATTAAAACATCAATGGAAGCGACAATGTATGGCCTCAAATGAACGGTGGAAGGTAGATTTTTTTCTTTTTTTTTTTTCTTCTTATATTTAAGAAGAAACTTAAAGAAAGCGACAGAGGCAGGGACTAACGATTCTCAACCGAAGTTCTTGAAGGAGGATAAAATTTGAGGAATTTAATAAGTTCTCAAGCTCACTTAAGTATTAATGTTTTATAGATTAAATCTAATATTTAATATTTAACTTTTAATATTTATTAGATTAATTAAAATTTGGCACCTCACTTAAATTTAAGAATTCACTAAATTTCTTAATCAATAACTATTCTCTTAGGCACTTTTTGTTAAAATGAGTAAGATAAAATTTGAATGTTTTTCAAATTACGATATAGAATGATCAAAATAAGAGTGAAAAGTATTCTAAAATTTTTATTAAACTGTTTGTTAAATTTTTTAAAATGTATTGAATGATATATGTGTCATTTTTTTTATTTGTAAATATCAATATAAATTTATCTAAAAAGAAAAAGATAAAATTATTTTAAAAAATTCAAATAAAAAGTTACGTGACTTTTTTTTAAATTTTTTTTTAACAAATACAATGAAAATTACTTTTGTCTGAAATTCTTTTTATATTTCACTTTTTCTATTTTATATCTTAGTTGACAAATACTATATATCTTAAGAAATTTGTTATTGTTAGAGATATCCTTTATTGTCTGACAATAACGAGATCAATGGAAGGAACCTAAAACCTATAGTTAAATAAACCCAAAATTTCTGATTCCCAATCTTCATCTATTTTCTCCAAAATATGAAAACTAAACTAAATTTGTGCTTAAATTTGTGCTTCATATGTAAGAGGTTTAATCATGGGTTGATACCCCATACAAACCCAATTTTCTTGTTTTTTTTTTCTAGGTAAATGGTAAAAAGGGAATGCGGAATTGAAATGATGAATGCTGTATTAGTTTTGAATGAATTGCGTTTTTGTTGTTGTGCAAAACTATTTATAAAGAGATTTTATGTATAGGTGATAAACCTATAGATAAACTAACTTGCAGGATAAAGATATAAACCTATAATATAATCAAGTGTTGAAGTCATATATATGTAAACCTATACATGAATGCACTTCGAACTCGATCTATTTGACTTGAAACTGTAAATATATAAACGGCTGAAAAATTAGGACATTTTGTGAAGAAAGACAGTCTTCCTGCAGCTTTACTTACAGAATTCATCACGGTCAGTTCTGCAAGACTTGCTGATAAAGGCACAGTTCTTTCACTGTTCCAATATCTTTCTTCACACCATATATACATTTTCTTTTTATTCCTGCAAATTAAGCTTGCTATATATATAGCTTGTTGAGTTATATTACTTTCTTAATTATTCGCTTAGTATTTAAGTTCATTAGTTACTTTCTTTGCTTAGTAATTAATTAAGTTCATTAATTAAGCTCAGGCTCTCAACTCCTGTTTAACTGGTTTAGGCTGGTTGATGGGTCATAATTTGTTTTTAATTAACTATATATGGAACCCAGGTTTAATATAATTAATTTCTTGTGTCTAAAGTATGTAATGTGTATAGCATCTCTGATCAAATAACAATCTTTTTTTCATAGATATATCAAGAAGCATTAATTCAAAACAACTACGGTAACTATTATAGTATTATATATATATATATATATATATATAGATCAAGAAGGGACATTAATTCAGATCAAGCATTAATCCAGACAATTAAGGAGCTGTCAAAGGCCAGCGAAAATTATGCCAGGCTATAATTGTTTTGTTCTAAAAAGCTGTTATCGATCTCATGCAGGAGCAAAATTTATTGATTTTCAGCAAAAATAAAAATAAAAATCAAGAAAATTCTTGTTGATGCTAAATTCAAAACTTTCAAGAAATTAAAGTGGTGTAAAGTGATCACAAGGCCAAACGCCTCATATATATATGTAAAGTGTAAACAATCACTGAAACGTGAAGAATTAAGTAATGTATGAAAGAAATATAGATTACAAGTGAAAATATACAGCTGCTTTCTAATGTTTACTTCACATAAGAAAAAGGAAATATATATACACAGCTACTCGATCTGTTCAAATTTCTCTTAAGTGATGAAGGAACATGTATATATGGCACACACACAGACGCACACGCGCACACATATATATATAGGTGTGGCCACCATGGCTGGCAGTGAAACACTCAGCAATTTTTTCTGCTTCTGTTTTCAACTTCACGTAGTGTTATATGTGTATATCTATGTATGTATATTATTAGCTTGTGTATAACCCAATGGCTCATAGTCTAGTTTAAAACATAAACAGAAATACCCACCAACGGGAGCATTCACTAAGCATTAAAGCTCGGCCCAAATAGTGCATGTAAAGAGTATAGGACAAATTAACCATTCGCTCGCCAAAAATTAAAGTATATTCCTAACATATACGGACGCAAAACACAACCAATAAAAGACCAACTGATTTGGAGGCAACCATTGATACTAGAAGAGGGCTAAAAACCAGGACTCATAACTAAGCCATGCCCACGGGGGACGCATACACTAGGACATTCTCAGACGAATACGTGGAAGAGGACGACCATGAGCTAGCCTTGAATCAAGGCCACCAACACCAATCCTAACAACATCCATGAGATCATCCCAACCAAAGCAACACAAGCAAAAGCCCAAACACACAGAATAAGTACTTGAGGATGGCATGCGAGCCTTAGCCCTTTTTGTATTTTTTTTTTTTCTTATGGATACATTAGTATATATTATTAACAAAAAATTAAATAGAACAAAATAAGTGGATCGATCCCAAGTTGCCGATAATATTGTAATCATGGCCAAAAGCAAAAAAAAAAAAAGAGAGAGAGAGAGAGAAATCATATATATTCAATTTAGCTACCTTCAAGAATAATTAAAGAATGAAATATCATACAACACTATAATAGTTATAGATTAAGTATCTTCCTAATTTATCTTCGTATGCCGGATAAATTCTATTTACACGTGTAACAAATATATTGTCTCTTACACATGTTATTGAGAATTCATGCAGCAAGAAATTAGTAAACATTCCATAAAGCTAACTTCACTACTTCTCTTACTGATCAATGGAGGCATTGAGATAGATATATAACTAGTAATGCCCATGAACATTTAGTCTATATATATATATATATAATAGTACTAGTACTAGAGGTAGCTAGCTTTCGGTTGGATCTGAATTGATTAAGTTTGGCAACTTTAATTAAAGATGAGCTTCAAGAACCTGTGCTTGAACCTTTGCTTGGTTGCGTTCCATGGTTGTGTGGATGAAGATGAAGAACTGTCGAAGTAGCATTGGCCGGCGCGCTAGTAGAATGAAGAGATGGCATGAATGGACTTGGGAAAAATTGGTTGATTTGCCTTGTGTCATACTCTGATGCAGTAGTGATATTATTATATGGAGAGAATGAAGGGAAAAATGAAGGTGTTGCTGCAGGTGGAGAGATGAATAGTTGAGTACTTGAGCGAGGGATTGAAGATGGAAGTGAAACTGAATGATCAGTGGCACTACTGTGATCTGCTTGGCCTCCAAATTGAGACAAAGATAAATTGGAATTAGGCTCCCACTGATAGTAGGAGCTGTATGGCATGGCATTGTGTAGGAAGTTCGGAAGAGAAGAATGGCTGGCAATTGGGAAGAAGTTTTGGGCTGAAACTTGTGGAAACTTAGTACTATCCCCTTCGACTTCCTTAAGCTTTCCTTCCACAGTGGCATCTGCTGGTTCCCAGGCTTTTGATGAATTTCCCATCATTTGATAATGACCGGTACTGTGATTGATCTTGAACCCTAATTCCTTAGCAGGTGGAAAGGATTGAGATCCTCCATCTTTGGAATATGCTGAATTAATGGGATTAAAGAAGGGGGTTAAAGCCGGCTGAGGGGCATTCGGCTCTTGAGAAATTAGAGCTGGATGATAGAGATCTTGGCTGAAATTTCCTGGGCTAATTACTGGGAGTGGAGGAAGCTTATCGATTTCGTCTTTGGTGGCATCCATTAACCAATCTACAACCTTGCTAGGCTGCCCAAGGCCAAGCCTGTCTTGAAGATCATACAACTGAAGTGCAGTGGGAACCGAAAGCCTAATTCGCCGGTCTCTCAAACCCTTTATGGTGCAGACTTTGCTGTGCCTGTCTTTTCCTCCAAAAGCCCTTGAAACACACACAATTCTTGGATTCTTGAATGCTGACCAGTGTCTTGAACCGGATGCTGCTACTTCAGTGCTGAGCTTGCTGTTTCCTTCTGCTTTTACTGACTGGTAATCTCTTTTTCTTGAATCCATGATCATCTTCTCTCATCATTCATCTTCACCTAGAAACGAAGAGAAAAAAAAAAAAAAAAACACAAAAAAGCAGATAACAGAGAAGAACTATCTTGCAGAGGTCTCTTCCAATTCAACTGCTTAATTGAAATCTGAGAATCATTTTCTGGCTTGAACCAGTACGTAAATATAATATTTCGCTTTGATAAACAAAATGAATCTGATCAAAACAGATAAGCTGAACCATGCTTTTCTGGAGGAATTCCCAACAAATCTAATGGAGTTCTTGGTCGAGAATCCCATGAAGAGAAATTCAAGAAAAATTAGGTTAACTTGTATAGGAGATGACAAGACCTAGCTAGGCACGTAGCTCTAGATGATGAAATCGAAGTAGTTAGCTAGTTTAACAATATATATTTCAATTTGTGGGAGAGATGAGCTTGCACTGGGCAGAAATTTCATGAGTTTGGCAGCTAAATGCATCTAACTTTTCATCGTAAAGAAGAAAAAATATGGAGATTTGGAGGATTGAATATAGGGGAAGCTTGCTGACATACCAGGGTCCTCTCCTTGAAGTCTTAAATCCGGATGAGCTGAGCAAACGATTGGATTTCGAAATCTACTCCCTGTACAAGAATAAATTCATCAAATACTGGTCATGATTTTCAGAAAGAAAAGATGGCAAGAATCTTACAATTCCATGTTGCACGCGAAAAGAAAAAGGAAAAGATAGGGTGAATTCCCGACCACGTGGCATCCTCGTGACACGACAGCTCCATAAGTGTCAAATAAAATTAAATTTACATAAATATAATAGAAAGCAAATTTATCCCTGAATTATATATACATAAAGTTTGTAATTTAAGTTTTGGGGTTACTGAAAAATAGTACATTTATATAGCGAGCATTTAAATTCACAGGGACCAGCTTGGAAAAAGAGGGTAATCAATCATTAATGCTTTGTAGCAATATGGATTGAAAGTTTATGCCTAACCCATTCAGAGAAGTGCCCTTTTTTTGTTTTTGTTTTTTTTTTTTGGTTGCTAAAACGTATTATATATATATATATATGTTGCTTTCTTAATTAAACTGCATCTTTGTCCAAGTGTAAATAAAAAGATTAACAGTGTACATGCGCATCTCTTTAATTAGTACTAATGACATCAAAGAAAAAAGTCAATCAGATAAGTTTGATTGTGTGGCTCTCAAAGTGTCTGATCTGAGCTATAATGCCTCATCTGTGAACTGGATACATTAAGGCAGCTGCTGCCCAGTAGGGCAGGGACCAATTACACATATAGGTTATTAAAAGCCTCCATGGTTATTAGTACTCAGTGGACCACGCAGTGGCAGTGAGATATACAGCAGCAGGTAAGTTGGGACTTTGCTAGCTAGGGTTTGGCCTCCATGGTCATCACCAGCCACACACACACATATACGTAGCCCTGTGATGTTAATTAACTTGTTCAAGGAGCTGCAGCAGCCCCATAAACTAGCTAGCTAGTATTAGTTAATTTGCCTTATTGTAGCACGTATAAGGAATTAATGAAATTAATATTTCTCGTATGGGGAAATTAAATGAGGACTATAATTAATTCGGATTCAATGATTATCACTTTCTAAATCCAAAGAAGAAATTAAACTTGAAGGCAGCAGAAACACCCTAACTTCTGTTGCCACAGAGAGAGAGAGAGAGAGAGAGATTTTTCATTGATTCATGCAAATACGGAGGATTATGCTGCTAATGATGTACTTCATTGATTCTTGCAATAAAATCTTCTGTGGTTGGCAAAAATTGAAAGTTCTTCTTATCCTAAAAATGAACAAATAAAAGTTAATACAGCCAAAACTCAAGAAATTCTAGAACCGTTCTCAGCACAAAAAAAAAAATAATAATAATGGTAAAATAAAGAAAGAAACTAGAACCCTAAACTCTAAAACAAGCTACTTCAACATTCTGGAACAAATTCAAATCCTAGGAACAAAGTCAAGCCGGATAGTGAGCTATTCTGCTCCAGCTGGTTTCAAAGCCGCCTAGAAAAGAAAGAGAAAGAAACCCGCTAATGGAAAATACCAAATTTGGTTCCCAAATCACAGAGGGCACTGCTGTCTTCTCTGCAGATGAATACTATCTGTACATATTGTCACACAACATGAATTAACCTACATTTCACTAATTATCTCTTCAACAGGGAAGAGAGTGCATATGTGTGTGTAACTAGTTGAACTTAATTTACCTGTCTTCACGGAACAATACTCACATCATGGGGTTCAATCTTTTTCTTCATTGCCCCTGGAAAAAAGAAAAGGTTGGGATACAAATGGGGATCCTTCAACCCCAGAAGGGTTATAAGCACACTAAAAATAAACCTGATCCTTTTTACAGTACCATAGATTGCGTATTGACACTGGTTAAGAGGTTTAATTCTCTATAAAAATTTTATTTATACATTTTTTACCCATCAGAATCATCTATCTATCTATCTATCTATATATTTATATATATGCTTTGTTGTTTCCCTTCCAGCTCAAATTCAAACACACACACACACACACACACACACTTCAATGTCTTGTGAACTGAGAACTGAAAGATGTAGATCTTTCTGCAAACTACATGCGTATGCATGTCTAGAAACCAGTTTGTGACAGCAGATTCTTGCTCTGAGTTCAATTTGTTAAAAATGAATTGGATAGCCATATATGCATATACATATATAATGGGTACATAATTAATTAATATCATCATTTTGTAAGGTAGAAATTAAGGGTTATAGAGCTGGGTGCTTCTGCTTCTTGATGATGATGATGATCACCTGGGCAATTAAGATCACAGAGAGAGAGAGAGAGTGAGCTTGGTGCTTCTGCTTCTTGATGATGATGATGATCACCTGGGCAATTAAGATCAGAGAGAGAGAGAGAGAAGCATGATCAAGAAGTGAAGACTGAATGAAATTAAGAAGCCAGCAAGGAGTTGTCCATTCAAAAAGAAGAAAGCATTCAGAGGCTGTCTTCTTCTTCTTCTTCTATTTCCTTTTTCCCTGATGATGCAATTATTTCTCTTACTGCATGGGGCCAAGCAAAGTAAGTGACAGAGAGGGTGAGAGAGAGGGGGGGCGGGGGGATGAAAAAGTCTGTTAAATGCAGGCTGCAATGTCAATAATACAAAAGCAAGCCACTAGAGCTGACTACTTCAAGTAAACTGCAGTCCTCGTGTCAGCATGTCTCCTCTCTCTCTCTCTCTCTCTCACAGATTATCAACAGCAATTTGATACAATGATAGAATAATTTTTTTTAAGTAAAAACATGTTTCATATGTAGGGATGGCAAACGGGTCGCGCCAACCCGGCCCGCCACCAAGTGGCCCGCGGGCCGGGCCAAATCGGCCCGCTTAAAAACGGGCCAGCAGATTGCTGGCCCTAGCCCGGCCCTACACGGGCCCACCCAAATTTTTTATTTTTTTTGGCCCAGAGGCAGGTGGAGTGAGCCAGAGAGGGCGAGTGGCGCGGGCGACAGAGGCCGAGGGGCGCAGGCGAGCGAGGGGCGAGAGCGGCGGGCGAGGACGAGGGCAAGGGGCGCGAGCGAGGGCGAGGACGAGGGCAAGACAGAGGGCGAGAGCGAGGGCGAGACAAAGGGCGAGCGAGGGCGAGAGCGAAGGGTGCGGGCGAGGGCGAGGGCGAGGGTGAGGGTGAGACAGAGGGCGAGCGAGGGCAAGGGCGAGGGCGAGACAGAGGGCGAGCGAAGGTAAGGGCGAGGGTGAGACAGAGGGCGAGATAGAGGGCGAGAGAGGGCGAGAGCGAAGGGCGCGGGCGAGGGCGAGACGAGGGCGAGGGCGAGCGAGGGCGAGAGCAAGGGGCGCGGGCAAGGGCGAGGTGAGGGCGAGGGCGAGGGCGACATAGGGCGAGGCAGAGGGTGAGGGCGAGGGTGAGAGGCGAGGCTGAGGGGGGGTTTGTCTTTGTCGATTAGCGGGCCAACGGGCCAAGCGGGCTGGGCCAAATCGGCCCGGCCTTAAATGGGCCAGCAAAATGCTGGCCCTAGCCCGGTCCCGGGCCGGGCCCCAACGGGACAGCCCGTCGTGCCGGGCCCATTTTGCCATCTCTATTCATATGTAACGATTTAATACTAATGACATTTTTTGCAATTAACATTATGATTTTTAAAACAAAGCAATGGCATTTTAGTTATTTTGCATTATCCACCCATTAATTCTACTATCCTAAGTATACTATTATTCTTTTGAAAGATATAACTCTCTATCTATAAACCAATTTTTTTTTTAAGAATTCTCCATATTTTTATTTTGTTGAGTAAATTTATTGAAGCAGCTGTCACCCTTTTATCCATACAAATTCATTTTGTTAACTCTCTGTCCATCGATGTTCAATTTCAGCTGACCGTGATTCGTTTTGACCCGCGGTGAGTAGATCCAAAAATACCAAGAAGAAGGAAGGAAAAAACCTGAAAAATCCCAAACGAGAGTCAATACTGGAATTTTTACGTGGTTCGGCTAGAACAATGCCTACTCCACAACCGCACTCTAATTATTCTCTCAGAATGGCGGTATCTAATTATTCTCTTCGTCCCTCATGATATCTATCATTCTCATTTATACTGAGAGGCTTTTACAATTTAGATAACATATAAAAATATAATAAATATATAATGGAGGACAAACAACCCTTATCGTCTGTACAAAACTGGAAGTGGGATCCTCATTACGAGGGGCATGGGCTGCTACAGATAAAGTGAACGGGCCTTATCTCTAACTTCTCAGTAGCTTCACCACTTATGCAAGCTGATGGCTTTAAACCAGCGACCTGGATGATATAGTGAACTGAGGGTTTTTATAGCGAGCCCGTTAGTCAATCATTGAGAGCTCGTCAAGGGTTTTATTAGGAGCTCGTTAGGTGCTTGCTTTACGGGCTTCGGACTTTGGTGGTGTATGAATTTCGTTTGACGATATTGCCGGGCTCTTCCGAGCTTTGGGTGATTGGGCCGGCCCATTGGGCTGAGTCGAGCCCATAAAGGGGTGATGCGAGAATAGCATATAACATAAGCCCCCCAGCTCGCGGTGCGATCTCCGCACCGAGGGCTGACACGTGCCAGCTATATAACCCCTCGGCTCCTACCCAATTGCTTTAAATCTCATCGTTCCACGCAGCACGTCTTGTCGGCAGCACATTTAATGCGCACTTCCCCCCATTTCTGTGCATGATTACGCCTGTGGGACCCACAAGCTATCGTGCGGTCGCTGGATGTGGAGCATGCGATAAGTTGTTCGTTGATCCGATGGCTGGGATCGATTTGTTCCACTAGTATAAATAGTAGGGAGTGTACCATCTTTCCATTTTTCACGCTATTTTTGAATCCCCTTTCCGTTTTTTCCTTCTTTTCTCGAGCTTTCCATTGTTGCCGTTTTCTCAAACGCCGACCGTTTTTGCCCGGTGCTTGATACATGTCTCCGTACAGACGATAGGCTTCAGCATTTGGGTAAGTTTTACGGTAACTTTCTCTTTTCCTTTTTTCTTTCTGCAAGGCCTTGCCATCGTCGGTTAGATGTCAGCGATCTCTTCGGCCTTGTTGACCCCGTCGGTGTCGTCTTCATCTTCCGGGGGGATGATATGAGTCGGTTGGCTCGGTATCCACCGAGCCTTCGGGCACAAGGGCCTTAGGATCAGTTTCTCATGGAATACCGAGCTTGCGGCTGCAGCCTCTCCGCCTTAGGCGGCACCCCTTTGCAAAGTGCTCAGCTTGAAAATTTTAGGTTTTTTTTTTTTTTTTTTTTTTTAGGTCTGTTTCGCAATTTGATACCTGACTGTTCTCCTTTTTCCCTCTGTAGATGCCCGACCATATTCACTAGAATTCAGTTCAAAAGCGCTGCAATTATATCGTAGGAGAAAATGATACCTCGAATTCTGAAACTGTTTCGTGATGGAGGGCCAAGACTTCGATGGTGCGATCTCGCTATCTCAGGAGATCGTTGTAGTGACTTCTTCTGAGACTAGCCTGGAGGTTCAAGATCAAGTCGCTGAGGAGGGTTCGGGACGCGAGGTCTTCAAAAGGTTTCCATCTAAGGCCAAGCATCATGACGTGGCGTCTTGCATTAGGGAGTTTCGCCTCCCTAGGAACTGCCTTGTCTATGTCCCTGCTCCGAGCTCGCACGCAGCCTACCCACCATCAAGTTTCGTAGCCATTAGCCTTCAGCACCTCGAATCCGGTCTTAGGTTCCCTGTGGCCCCATAGCTTATAGCCCATTTGAACGACGTTAAACTCGCTCCCTTCCAATTGACACCGAATTCATACGCCCAATTATCCTTGCTAACTATTTTGTTTCGTGGGAATGGCCTTCCCCCACCATCACCGAAATTAGTTAGATTTCTTTTTTCCTTCAAGAACGCCAAGGACGGGCTGTATTACCTAGCAGCTCGCCCTTCTCCGTATAAAGCCATCATTCCCCAGGGCAGGGCAAATCCAGCGTGGGCGACTACAAGTCCAATTGGTTCTTCGTTTCCTGCCCTTCGCTCTCGTTGCTCAACAATTTTAGCTTCATGCTTACTCTAGGTAAGGGCGTGCTAGTTGGATTTAGGCTGCTCTACTCCTCCTAACGTTTCTAACTTTTACCTTTATCTTGCAGACCTTGGAGGCGAAAAACCATTCCTGTCGGTAGAAGAGACCGAGGTTCTGGACAAGCCTGTTGTTGCGGGCTCGGATTTGGAGAGCTTCGAGATAACCGATGAGCTTCTTAGGAATCACGAGCTTGCCCATTCCCTCGATATCGAGGTTATAAAAGGAGACCACGTCGGGGTCCTTGGCGCAAAATTCCTTCCGTCCGCCTTTCAAGAGCCCGTCAGCCAAGTCGAAGGTATGGTTAACCTCGAGCTCGTCCAACCAAGGAGATCTAGGGTCAGACTTGGTGCCGCTTCCTCCATCCCCCCTTGCTCAAGCTCGCATGGAGGGAGGTCAGAGCAGTCGCGCCCGCCGCCGCAGCCTCAACAACAACACCCACAATAAGCTCAGCCTCATCAACAAAGCCAAAGACAGCTGAAGCAATGTTCCCTCCCTGTGCCAACGCAACAACAGGGCCCCCGCAGCAATCAGGGCAACGACCCTCTACCTCTCGAGATCGTGGGAAGGAGGTCGCGAGCGAGGTACAGAGCCTCCATGCTGCGAGCTCGAAAAGGAGACCCAACCAACCTTCGTGGTAGGAGGATGACAGGAGAAAGAAGGCGAGGGTTTCTGAGGGAGAGCCGGCCTTGGAGGACTTACTGGGCGGGATCTTCGTCGGTCCTCTCCTGGATTCCATACCCACATTTTTGGACGCAGCCGCGAAGCCTTTGGACAACTCAAGGGTAAAGGGAGCCGCCCTCTACGATTATATTGCTCGTCGTAGTTTGGTGGTGAGTCACCGCCACCCCTTTTTTTGTATCTCTATTTCTGGGCCGCCTTCTTTCTTGAGCTAATCTTCTTTTTTTTTTTGTTTAGCTTTCTCTCGCCTCCATGAAGCTCAAACAGCAGTTGCGGCTTTGAGTCGTTTCATTTCAAAGGCGACTGATAAGTGTGTCCTGTTCTTTGAGCTTCTAAAAAAGGAGAAAGACTTCAGATGGACAGAAGAATGCGAGTTCGCATTCCAGCAACTGAAGGAGTACATGGGACAGGCCCCACTACTCGCCAAACCCAAGGAGGGAGAGAAGTTGACCTTGTACTTGGGAGTATCCCGACAAGCTCTCAGTGTGGCCCTCGTCCGGAGGGAAGAGGGGGTGCAACACCCCATTTATTACGTCTCCAAAAGCTTAATTGACGCAGAAACAAGGTACGCACTAATCGAAAAATTGGCTTAATGTCTAATAATGGCATCAAGAAAGCTGCGACCTTATTTTCAAGCTCATGAGATCGAAGTCCTGACCAAATACCCGCTGAAGCAAATCTTACAAAAGCCAGATACCTCAGGTTGCTTACTAAAATGGTCTATCGAGCTCGCTCAGTTCGACATAAAATACAAACCAAGGACTGCAATAAAGGGTCAAGCGTTGGCAGACTTCATTGCAGAGTTCACTGGGTCGATTGACGAGGAAACGGAGAACTTAAAAGGACCGTCCTGGAAACTATATATTGATGGATCATCAAGTGAATAAGGAGCGGGAGCCGGAGTCATGCTAATAAGCCCCGAAGGTCACAAAATCCTCTGCGCCCTGAGGTTCGATTTTTCGACCACAAATAATGAATCCGAGTATGAAGCTTTATTAGCAGGACTCCGCCTGGCAAAAGAAATACGAGCTGAATCCTTGGAGATCTTCAGTGACTCCCAGCTGGTTGTCAACCAAGTACGGGGAGAATATCAGGCCAGAGATACAAAAATGCTTGCATACTTACAAAAGGTACGTAAGCTTCTAGCCATTTTTGAAAAATATGAAATACACCAAATCCCCCGCTCCCAGAACTCCCATGCAGACGCATTAGCTCGCCTAGCAACTGCCCGGGATGCAAAATTCTTAGGGGACATACCCGTGGACTTTTTGGCTACCCCGAGCATCGAACAACGAGCTGAAACAATGGTGATAACCATGTCCCAAAACTCATGGATGACTCTTATCCTGGAGTACCTATGAGACGGGAAACTACCGGAAGACAAGTTAGAAGCACGTTGTCTGCGAGCTCAAGCAGCTCGATATTGCATCTACGATGATAGACTGTACAAGAGGGGTTTCTCAGCCCCACTCCTGAGGTGCATCGACGGCACCAACTGCCAGACTGTGCTAGAAGAAATCCATGCAGGTCACTGTGGTAATCATGCAGGGGCACTCTCGTTGGCACAAAAGGCCCTCCGACAAGGGTTTTATTGGCCCACTATAAAGCAAGATGACGTGGAGACAGTCAAGAGATGCGAAAAGTGCCAAAGGTTCGCCAAGGTTCTGCGAGCTCCTCCACCTTACCTCTAGCAGATGAGTAGCCCGTGGCCCTTTGCCATTTGGGGCATGGATTTAATCGGGCCACTCCCAACGGCCCGAGGAGGGTGCAAGCACGCCATAGTTACAGTTAACTACTTCACCAAATGGGCAGAGACCAAAGAACTCGCGCAGATCACCAGCGTGAAGGCACAAGCGTTTACATGGGATAACATAATTTGCAGGTTCGGAGTGCCGCAACAAATAATAATGTATAACGGAACCCAATTCACCAGCGAGCAATTCATCCAATTCTGCGAGTCAATGGGGATCCAAAAGAGTTTCACCGCCGTTGATCACCCCCAGGCCAATGGGCAGGTTAAAGCTGTCAACAAAATAATCAAGCAGACCCTGAAAACAAAGCTTGAAGCCAGAAAGGAGGATTGGGTGGATGAACTGCAAACAGTGCTATGGGCCTATCGAACAACAGCTCGAAGTAGCACTGGAGAAACCCCGTTCTCAATGGCGTATGGGTCGGAGGCTATGATCTCCACTGAGAATGAAGTGGCCAGCCACCTAAGGGCCACCTTCAGCTCAGATCACAATGACGAGCTACTAGCGGCTAATCTGGACTTGCTCGAGGAATCGAGAGATGTAGCTCACATAAGGGTCGTCGTCTATCAACAAAGGGTGGCACAATACTGCAACAAGAAGGTCCGAATCCGACATTACAATGTCGGAGACCCGGTGTTGCATTTGGTACTCCCAGGGGCTCGGGCGACAAGCGACGGCACCCTAGGCCCTAACTGGGAAGGTCCATTTATCATCAAGGAAAATCTAGGTTACAGAGCGTATCATCTAGCAAACATGGACGACTTTCCTCTCCCACGGGCTTGGAACGCGGAACACCTTCGTCTTTACTTCAAATAAATGTAATTGTTCTTACCTATGCTTCGTCCTTTTTTATTACAAACAACCTTCATGATTCTGGTTAGAATTTATGAACTTTCATCGCACCTTATTCTTATCAGTATTCGATTAAGTACCCCTGAAATGAGGTCGAGAGGCTATGGTCTGCGAGCTGGGGCCTAAGTAGACCTAGCCCCTGTGTTACAGTTCACGGCTCAACTGAGCATTCACTTTGGTCCCTCCCTCAGGTCGTGGTTTGCGAGCTGAGAACCATTCATCTTGACCTAATGTCTTGGTTTGGAACCTACTAAGCAACCACTTCCACAAGTAACTCCGAGCTCGGGTTCACTAGCCGAGGCCCTTTTACCTTGGCTCAAAGCCATGGTCTGCGACCTACCTGGGTGTTCTCTCTCGGTTCAAATTAAAACTTGTAGAAGCCACCGAGTGTTAGCTGATTAGTGGTTAATTTTGTAAAAATTTGTTATAATTATACCCTTCTTTCGATCTTAAATATGGTTTAAATTAGATATTAATATATATTTTATGGTTATATGTAAATTTAAATTGAAAGATGAATGAAATGAAGTTCTAAAGTAAATAATAATAATATATAAAATTATATATATACATATATATCATTATATGCATGCATGTAATATATATATAATATAATCTAATATATATATGTGCCATGTGTAATACATATATATAATATATAATTTATTAATAACATTAAATTATTTTTATTTTTTTTAGGCATGAAGAATTCAAGCCCATGAAGACTTAAAGTCCATGAAGAATTCAAGTCCATGAAGAAATCAAACCCATGAAAAATTAAAGTCCATGAAGAATTCAAGCCCATGAAGAATTAAGGCCCAATTTGAGCAACCCATGGAAAATATTATTTGGAGAAGGCCCAAGGATTATTTTTAATCCTAATGAAGATTAAAAACCAATTTATAGAAATCTATTTTTATTTTTTATGTGAGAGCTTTATTAGGTGTGTTTTTTAGCTAAAATCCATTTAACTATTAGGTGGATATTATAGCTAAAATCCATTTAACTTTATGAGTGCTTTATTAGGTATGTATTTTAGCTAAAATCCATTTAATATTAGGTGTGTATTATAGCTAAAATCCATTTAACTTTAAGTGTGTGAGTGCCCATTAGATATAATTATATCTAGTTGAATAATTGAAATTGTGTGGTTTGTATTGCATCTTGTGGCCTATAAATAGATCACTTGATTGCATTTGTAAGTGTGATTATTATTCTTGAATCAAAGTTTAGTTGTTTCCTTATAATTCTCTCTTTGAGAATTGTTCTTGTTCTTTCCCCTTTTCTTTAGTATTCTCTCTTGTGATCTTACTTCCTTCCTTTCTTCTTTTAAATTCTTATGTCATTTATTATTACTTTATTATTCACCGCCTAAATGGCCGGTTAATTTGTGCCTTTAAATTTTTGCAATTTTCATTCTTGTCATTTAATTGTTCACCGCCTAAATGGACGGTTAGTTTATTGCCTTTAAATTCTTGCAATTTTAATTCTTGTATTTTAATTATCTACCGCCTAAATGGCCGGTTAGTTTCTTCTATTTTAATTCCTGTCATTTAAATTTTGTTATTTAAATTATGTCATTTAAATTGTTGTCAATTAATTTAATAGAGATGAGTAGCTAAATCTAATCTTGGGTTAAGGCAAGAACAGTGTCTAACGCCAATGATTCCCAAAGAAAGCTACGCTTTAAATGAGTAACATTGGTTTAAACTTCAATATGAGTGTGTTTTGATTATTGAAAAATCACTAGGTTTGGATTCGAGCGTAAGCCTAACTTAGAGCTTTCATGTCACGCATGAGAGTTACTAGAACTGGAAACGCTATCATACCCAAACCCGGATGATTAATTTAGTTGTTTTGTGTATTAATTGTAATTGAATTTATGGTAGTTTCTTAAATTAGAATCCCGCATATCATGTATGGGGATTGCTTAAACTAGAGCTATCATTATCTTTAATTGCATTTAATAACAAATCCTCATATCTGAAATTAAATTAATGTTGCTAATCTTTTATGCTAATATTTGGGAATCAATGGGTTGGCACTGAAATTGTCTTAACTCAAGTACTTTCCAATTTCATATTCTCACGTTTAGTATTTATTTCAACTTCTGTCTTGCTTTATTTTCTAGTATTTGTTATCTAAAAAAATCATAAAAAATCATGTTATCAATCCATCTAAATGCGTGTGCGTGTGTGTGACATTCTTTTTTTTCTTTTGCCATAAATAAATCTCTCAGTGGACGACCTGGACTTATCCAGAAAGTATAAATTTAAATTTGAACTACAACTGCACTCGTACACTGACGAGTATAAACCTCTAGCCTAAATAAATAAATAAAATATAAAATTTTTATTGTGTTTTGTTTTGTGTTTTAATTGCAGGGTGAGAGTGCAGTCATTAGCCGAGGCCGTAACGCGACCTACTTGGACACATATCTCGGCCATACAAGTCAACGAAATAACAAGCCATGACATGTTGGTTGGGGTCGCCCTGAGAACCGCTTGAACATATAACTTGGCGGTGCAAGTTGAGTTTTCACTAGCTGGGATCCTTTTATCTTGGCTTAAAGCCATGGTCTGTGACCTACTCGAGTGTTCACTCTCGATTTGTTAAAACCTGTTAAAAGCCTCAGTATGCTAATCGAGGTCACGACACAATCTCATATCCTAGCAAATTTTGCATATTCAACCGTGTCAACTGAGGTCCGTCTTAATTTGCCTAATTAAGATTATTCGCGACCTACCGGACACACGTCCTGATCGTTTATCACGAGCTGCTCGGCCACTATATGATAGTCGAGATCGCAAGGCAATCTGCCTTTACATACACCTCGGTAAGGTTCTCTTTACTCTGTCAAGACATACTAGATGGGGGTTTCTTGGAAATTGCCTAAGTATAAGTGTTCGCGTTGGTTTTTACAACTATCATCGACGAGCTAGTTTGAGTATTTCAGTCTGCGAGCTGGCAAAACTCCGTATTTGTCTAGACCTATGTTCGGACGATTTGTTCTCAAGTTATATTCTTGAAGGCCTCTTCTGAGTCAATCTTTCAAATATACGAGAGTTTGCTGAAGTTATTTTCGAGTTATATCATGAAGAAGTTATTTACAAGTGAAGATTGATTCACGAATCACTATACCGGAACCTCGTCAGAATATAAGTCTAATTAGCTCGAGTTCACGGAGGAATTTAAGGCAAGAAGCGCACATACAACAAATGTTCCTTTTCATTAAATTTAGCTCGTATTACAAAAAAAAAATAAAAAAATAGGGGAGTCCTAGCTGAGGGGTGCGGTCACTTCCACAGGCTGGGCCTCAGCAGACGGAGGGATATCAGCAGACTGGGCTGGCTGAGGGTTGGCAACTCTAGATTGCTCGATCTCAGCAGCCGGCGCCACGACCTCTGATGAATTGAGTGGAGTGGCGGCCTCAGTGTCCTTGGCGGCTTCAACCGTGTATCGCTTCACCTCTTCAACGGCCTGTGCACCAAAGAAGGAAAAATCCATCTCGGGGTGATTCAGCCAGAGAGTGTACAGGAACGCCGAACAGGTGTTGGACCTGGCCTCTTTGCGCGCTAAGTCCATCCGAGCCGCCACCTCCGCCCTAATATCATCAATGGTCTTTTTCGCGATCTCTTCGCACCGAACTTCTCGTTTAACAGCCTGCTTCCACTCTGATTTAGCCGTTTTCAGCTTGTCTCGAACTTCCCACAAATGCTCCTTGGCTTTATCTAGCTCGTCAGCGAGCTTTGAGTTCGTAGACTCCCACTTGCTTTTTGACTAACAGAGCTCATCGTCAAGGTCTTTATTTTTCCACGCCGCCTCCCTCAAACACGTCTCCGAGTCTTCAGCCTCCTTCTGGACGGCGAAAAGCTCGGCCTCTAAGGCTTTATTCTCTCCCTCAAGCTTCCCGAGGTCAGCCTGGAAAGTCGTATTCACTGCAACTAATTGTGCGTCGAAGTCCAGGTACTGCTGTTTGAGCTTCATGGAGGCGAGATAAAGCTAAACAAAAAAAAGAAAGAAAGGAGATTAGCTTAGGAAAGAAGGAGGCCCAGAAATAGAGATACAAAAAAGAGGGTGGAGGTGACTCACCACCAAACTATGACGAGCAATATAATCGTAGAGGGGGCCTTGAGTCGTCCAAAGGCTTCGCGGCTGCGTCCAAAAGGGTGGGTATGGAATCCAGGAGATGACCGATGAAGATCCCACCCGGCAAGTCCTCCAAGGCCAGCTCTCCCTCAGAAACCCTCGCCTTCTTCCTCCTATCATCCTCCTGCCGCGAAGGTTGGTCGGGTCTCCTTTTGCGATGATATTCACTTTCTTTCCTTTTGCTCCCATTTTTAGGGCGTCTTCATAACAACGTCTTACGAGGTGCTATTCCCCCCATTTGCCGGCCTCCCGAGTACGACGTTGTATGCTGAGGGGCAGTCAATGATTAGGAACTATGTCAAAGTAGTGGCCTGGCGATTTGTATCCCCAATGGTGAAGGGAAGGCTGACCTGACTGATGAGGATCACCGCGTCCCCCGTGAATCCGTAGAGCGGCTTTGGGGACGAGCTCAACTGTTCTGGGCCCAAACCCATCTGATCGAATTACGCTCTATACATTACATTTACCGAGCTGCCTGTGTCCACCATTATCCTTCGCACTTCGGAGTTTCAGATCTGGGCCCGTATAACGAGTGCGTCGTTATGGGGCCAATGGACGTCTCTGGCCTCTTCTTCCGAGAAAACCATGTTCTTCGGAGCTGGGCCGCCCCTAGATCGCTTCGCGAGAACTGGCTGCTCGTCCAACCTCGCTAGTAAGACATGGTTAGCTTCATGTACGTACTTGTCGCGGGATTTGTGGGAGGATCCTGCGAGGTGAGGTCCACCATGAATCGTGTAGATAGTTCGCACAGCCAGTGAGTGGTCATCATCGGAGGGGGGCGGCTGCTGTGCCGGTGGTTGGCTTGGTTGATTAGTCGGTCGCACCACGTAATCTTTCAAGCGACCTCTTCTTATCAGATCTTCAATAGCATCCCTTAGGACCCAACATTCGGAGGTGTTGTGACCAGGCTCGTTCTGGTACGCGCAAAATTTATCCTTGTTTCAGAATTTATTGGGAGTTCTTAACGGGTTGGGCTTCCCGAACTCCTCTTTGTTTCTTTCCATGGCGAAGATTCTTTCTTGGGGGTCGGACAAGACACAGTAGCTGTCAAAGCGCTGTGACCTCCTAGGTCGCTCATCTCCATCCGCCTTCTGAGCTCACTTGAACACTTCATTGTTTGAGCGCTCCCCCTGAGCTTCTCTTCCGGTGTCTCCGTTATGCCTTCTCTTATTCTGGTTGGAGCCCCCAACTTCTTCTCTCGACCCGACGGGTTTCTTTGGCCCGAAGGTGTCTTCCCATCGAATTTCCTTGGAAGCTCGTTCATAGAATTCCCCCAGGTCTTTAACCGGGGTCCTGTAGATGCTTTCATAGAGCTTTCCATCTTTTCGGAGGTCGGCAGAAATCGCCATTCGGATACTTTCATCGGAGGAATCCTCGATGTTGCTCACCTCGCATCTGAACCTGGTGATGTAATCTCTCAACGGCTTGTTTGCTTTCTGGAATACCATGGCGAGGTGACAAGGCGGTGCGAGCTGCCTCCTTAGAGCTCTGTATTGGTTGAGGAACCTCTGCTGGCACTCCTCCCAACTGTTGATGCTGCGTGGCGGGAGACTCCTGAACCAAGCTCGGGGAATGTCACTCAATATTACCGGGAAGGCGGGACATTTAACCAGCGAGCTGGTTGTCTGCAAATCCATTTGTACGTTGTACGCATCCAGGTAATCGTAGGAGTCGCTGTCTCCATTATATTGTGGCATGCTTGGGACCTTAAATCTCCGGGGGAGGGGTTCAAGCTCAATCTCTCTTGTGAACGACGTCCTATCCCCACGGCCATTATTCTGGTTGCGGACTCCTTGTCGTTTTTCCAGTTGTCGCACTCTTTGATATAGCTCCTCCACGGTTGATGAGTCCGAACCTGCTAATTGTTGGGCCTGCAATCGCCTACTTTTTTCTCGGACTGGGGAGTGGTGATTTGGGGATGGATAGTTATCCCCAATATCCTCTTCCGCGGGTGGGGGTCTTTCCTCCTGTGGTTGGCGGACCCTACGAGGCGACGCCGGTGGATCGTGGGAAGCCCGTGCTTGAGCTTGGACCAGAATTCTGACCGTATCAGCGAGCTGTATCACCGTATTCTCCAATGCTTCCTAGCACTGCTGCCAGTCTCGGATCGTCCATATTCCAGCGATTTGAACAGTAGGTTGGACAGGGAATTGCGGTGGTATGCCGATGGCGTCTCCAACTGGCTGTGGTAAAGGGATATCTGCTATCGAGGCAACGGGTCCTTCATTTGGTGGAAAGTCTCGCGACCGATCGCTGTGATTTTCAGGTGGGTCGATCGCCGCCTCGGAACTTCGAGTATTTCTTTCTCTGGCCATGGCTATTGATCAGAGCGGCGCCCTTCCTCTAGCGCCAAAATGTCGACGTTCAATTTCAGCCGACCGTGATTCGTTTTGGGCCTCGGTGAGTAGATCCAAAAATACCAAGAAGAATGAAGGAAAAAACCCGAAAAATCCCAAACGTGAGTCAACACCAGAATTTTTACGTGGTTCGGCCAGAACGATGCCTACTCCACGACCACACTCTGATTATTCTCTCATAATGGCGGTATCTGATTATTCTCCTCGTCCCTCATGATATCTATCATTCTCATTTATACTGAGGGGCTTTTACAATTTAGATAACATATAAAAATACAATGAATATATAATGGGGGACAAACAGCTCTTATCGTCTGTACAAAACTGGAAGTGAGATCCTCATTACTAGGGACATGGGCTGTTGCAGATAAAGTGAACGAGCCCTATCTCTGACTTCTCAGTAGCTTCACCATTTATGCGAGCTGATGGCTTTAAACTAGCGACTTAGATAATATAGCGAACTGAGGGTTTTTATAGCGAACCCATTAGTCGATCGTCGAGAGCTCGTCAAGGGTTTTATCAGGAGTTCGCTAGGTGCTTGCTTTACGGGATTCGGACTTTGGTGGCGTATGGATTTCGTTTGACGAGGTCGCCGGGCTCTTCCGAGCTCTGGGTGATTGGACCGACCCATTGGGTTGAGCTTGGCCCATAAAGGGGTGATGCGAAAATAGCGTATAACACTATCGAAAAAAATTTAAACTCACCATAATTAATTTCTGAAATCACCTTACCAACACATAAAAGCTTATTTTATTTTAAAAATTAAAATCTAAACACTTACTATCAATCATCACCTTTATATTTTTAACACGAGTCACCCTATAGTATTCTAATAAATAAACCCAATGTTTTGTTTTTTATGTTTGGAACCAATGTTGCTTGCCAGCAACTTCTACCAACAACATCATGAAGATGGGCTCATAGGCCCACTACTCATGCTAAATCTCAGGGCCCATATTCCACCCCCATAAACCCTTCCATGGGCTTTCATTAGATAGGAGAAGATTGAAATTTTTCTATGGAGGCCCATAGAAAATGGGTTTTATTTTATTAAGTGAAACCATTTATTTATATTTTAATTTTTTTATTGTTTATATTTATAGTCATATTTTTAGTGAAATTATTCTTTTTATTTTAAATAATTATTAAAATATTGCAGGTAATTTTACAACAACCAATTATTAGTACTAATAGTAAGCTATGTTTAGTTATTATACTTACATTTAAGGTTTCACCCATAAAATAACTAATTAATTTTAGCCCCATTTTTAATTATTTATTTTGAAAGGTAGATAGTTTTTATTTTTAATATTAAATGATTCAATTTTCAAACACTTAAGAATGTAAAAATGAAAGTTGTCACATATTCAATTCATGCCCCTCCTTGAAATTTTTTAAAAGTAACCCGAATTTTCAAATACTTAGATTAAGATATAAATTTAGATACAAGTACAGGACTTGACTTAAAAACTGAATTCAATGAAATTTGATGTCAAATCTCCAATGATTTAAATTAATCAATTAGTTGAGATTTGTTCACTGGATATATATGGTTGTAACATTCTCCAATATATTTGTATATAAACAAAAAAATCTAAGAGACAAATAAGTCATTTGTTACACATAATTATTTTGTTTTATTTTCTGTATCGAGTAGATTTTATTATATAATGATATATCGAGAGATTGAAATTTGTTGTTACAAGTTGAGCAGGTTTTGAATAAATTTGGATCAAAAAATAATTATCTACATACTCAATTTTAAATAAACTAAGTAATTATTTATTCTGACAAATATAATAATAAACGTAATTAAATATCTTAGTTGGCATGAGTCTAATTTTGAATTTGTGAATACATCCTTCTTTCATCAATTGAAATAATAAATTAAGTCTCGAGAATAAATTTTCATTGATTTTGTTTAAATGATTCTAAAATTGAACTTTTGCAGCTGATTTAGTTTATATAACGTCAAAATTTTATTTAAAAAAATAATTTTTTAAGCTCGATGACAATTTATATGTCTGTCTTTCGTATTTGATAGTCATTTACTTGAGTTTTTCTACATGACACTCAAATAAAAATAATAATATTTTGAAATAATTTGTTATTCTTTAAAAATTGAGTCATGTTACATGTACATCATTTTTGTACATCTTGGGCTACACAAGGTGTATCAATGACAAAAATACCCTGCGCCTCTCCATGCGCCTCAGAGGGATATTTTTGTCATTGATACACCTTTGTGTAGCTTAAGGTGTACACAAAGGTGTACCAATAGCATTTTTCTTAAAAATTAGTTAATCAATTAATAATTGAAATGAGAGGCGAGTGTTGATGGGACGATATTCAAATATTGGATCAAATTGGATTGATAAAAAATGGCTAATCAATACAATGAAATTTGTGAAAATGACACATCCCATGCCCATTTTATATTTTTATAAAAAAATAAAAATAAAAAATGATTTTAAAATTTAATATAATTTGTTAATATAAAATATAAATAAACGAAACGTAAAAAATACGGTGCCCAGAAGTATTTTGTTTTTCCCAATTTGCCCTCCACTCTCAAGATCAGTGGCACTTGTGCCCGAGTTCAAGCATCAGGCCTGCGAATCTCTGCTCTTGTCCTGTCTCTTCGCTCTCACGCTGCGTTCTCTTTCCCACCTCGCAGATCGCTTTACCTCGTCTCTCTCTCTCTCTCTCTCTCTCTCTCTCTCTGCGTGGAATCACTTCCTGTCTCTCGGAAATCACTCGCTAACAGGTATTCCTCACTATCTGCGCCTCCAAATTGTCATTTGCATCGCTATGTTTGCTTCATCGCATCGATGTATGTATAGATTTTCTCTTTAAACTATGTGTCGAAATCAGTTACCCTCGGTTAAGCTGCTTTTTGGCTTCTCCTTTTTCCTCGCATCTTCTGAATTTCGGGATCACGTTGATGGTTCCACTGGCGGTGTGTGGACCAGATCAGCGAGTTGTATGATTTGGGGTTTTGTGGGTTTTGCTTGTACTGTTGATTGGAACCCTAGTTTTGTTTTTGCAGTCAATTGGTTCAGGATTTTCATTGTTGCGATTTATTAACTTAGGAGGGTTATGCATTATTGTTCTTTTTTTTTTTTTTTTTTTCCCTTAATTAAAAATGGGTGTATCCCCAACCAAGGATCATATCGTACCATAACCGGGTTTGCCTCTATAAGTACACAAAGGGGGAGAGTTCAAGAGTCGAACTCATAATCATAGCCTGTTTTACTAGCCTGTCACCCTTGATGCAGGAGGGTTATTTTTTTGTTTCTTTGTTTGTGCCCATACAGTTTAGTCTAGGTTTATGTACTGAGTTATCTTATAATGCTACTTGGATTTATTGTGCGTTTATTTATTTTCTTAATATAGATTGTCTTATTATGAATGTTAGTTGTATACTTGTGGGTTCGCTCTTGATTAAGCCTGGCACAATGAACGATCTTTAAGTTTAAGAATAACTTGAAATGGCAAAATGAAAATTTATGGTCTTGGTACTGGATTTTCTAGCAGGATAGTGACTCCTCTCTTCTCTAGTATGCCCCTAATTTGAGAGATATAGACTCTCATTTTTGGCCATTTTTAGACCAGAATGTTATACTTGAGAGCTTGTATTGTTGGTGGCGTTACATGGGGAAGCAGAAGAGGCTTGGTAATAAGTTCTTCTTGTTTTCCGTGTGTTATTTGGTTTGGGAGAAATAAGAGAACCTTGAGTTGAGTTGAGCCTAATTGCATGGATTCAAGAGCAAACTTTTTATCTGTTGTTGTTAGCTTTCTGTGAGGGTGAGTGCTGTGTTCTAGCATTACTTAGTCTGTGGATTTGTTGATGTATGAAGCTGTAAAGAGTGTATAACTGTATTTTTGATAGAGTGAGAGATGCAAAACAACAAAAATAAGTGTAGAATTTGGGCTAAAAAACAGTGTAAGATCAATGCTGGAACTATTATATGAATTTAGGGTTTAGGAGAATCTCAAATGCTGAATTAGAATAGAAAGACTGTCTGCAAAATGTTTTAAAAGACTATCAACAATAATTAATCCCATCTTTTGATCAATGATCACAAAAATTGTTGTCAAAGGTGTGAATTCTGTGTGCCTTTTCAACATTGAGTTGCTTCATCTAAAAGGCATGACAGATGCAAAGGCATGGGGCTCATATGCCTTATGTCACTGTGTTTATTAGACCCTTAAAACCCTTAAAAGTAGAGACAAAACTCAAACATCATAGGAGAAAGAGAAGTGAAGCAGTTTCTTGTCGATATGAGTGCATATTAGTGTATATCACCATCAGGAGGGCCTGTTGGTGGTGGCCAGAAGTCCTCCGGAGCTGTCATTTGTAAATATCTAAAGTTTCAGGGGCAGGAAACTAATTTCAAGATGTGAGTTCACTGGTAATACTGGTACCCTTGATCAATCCTACGCGAATTGGATACTTCTCTTTTGCTTCTATTCCCTAAGAAAACTCAGGGAATTGGTGTTGTGGCTATGGCTATTTTAAATTTTTTGCCTTAATGTCCAGTCTTTATTTTGTTTCCTTGTTATGCTGTAATTCATTTATTTCAATTGCTGTACTTAATTTCCAGTTGTCAATTTTGTTAGCGTAGAAGAGCCACGTGTGAGGCCATAGAAAATGACAAAAGAAGTTCTTGTAACCGTTGGTGAGGGGGATGATTTGTTGCATCCGCACCCATGCTGAGCGCGTATATTTACCCTCCCTACTTTGTGGGAGAGGTAATGCAAAATCAAATACAGAACAACTCAATTTCTCTCCCTTTACACTCTCTCTTGTCTCACTATTTTCTCTCTGTTCTTTCTTTGCTCTCTCTAATTTTCCTTGTTACGATCCCTTGAATCTCATCGAATCAAGGGAAACTCTATTGTTTCTGCTAAGTGCAGTGACAATTTGGTATCAGTGTGCTCGATTCCGACCAAAGATTATTGGAAGTTCATAGCGGAATGAACCCGCATGAAGAACATGGAATCCCAGCTATAGCAAGTCAGCTCTTCCATGTTCGAATTCTAGAAGCGAGCCGATTAGCTGGAGCTGGGGAATGGACGTAACCATGAGGCGATCTTGGCAATCGACCATAAGATGGAAGGCTCCATGGGGAGGTTGGAAAGAAGGTTGGATGGAACACTAGTACAAATGCGGGAGGAGATGGCGCAAATGAGGGAGGAGTTAGGAACACAACTTCAACAATTCATGTTGATGTTCACACGCCAAAACTCGATGAGTATGGCCCCTAAATTTCCTCCTACAGATAGAACAGAGTCTCTCTTATGAAACAATAGAACAAATCGTAGGCTTGAAACTTCCGACATTGGAGGGGGATAGGATGAGGAGGTAGAAACATTGCCAGATAGGGGCCGTGGAGAGCAGGGCCATCATTAACAGCTGGGGTTTCCCATGCCTCGGTTGGAGATCCCTGTCTTCGAAGGAGATAACCCACGCTGGTGGATAAGGAAGTGTGAGAGGATGTTCGAATGGTATGGCATACCATAAGGGAGAAGAGTATCCTTAGCGGCTGCCTATTTTGATGACGTAGTAGATGCTTGGTACCAAGGGTGGACTAGTGTGAGGGATCATCCCACCTAGGGAGAATTTGTTGAGAAACTATGCGAGAGGTTCGGGGAAAGAAGTATGTCAAATATTGTTGAAGAGTTTAATAAACTAAGGCCGGTGGGAGAATTGAAAACCTACTTAAAGAGATTTGAGGAGTTTCGATCTCTCGTGAGCAGCCAGGACCCTCATCTCTCTAAGGCCTATTTCATGTCCAGCTTCTTGAATGGCTTAAGTGATGACCTAAGGCCTATGGTTAAGATGATTAAACCTCGAACAGTTGAATAGGTAGTGGAGAGTGCTAGCCTATAAGAGATGGTAGTTGAAGCTTTGATGAAGAAGCAGAGGTAGCAAAATAAGGCTATGACAATAGGAACCTCCCATCAAGGAGGGAAGGAATTCAACTGTGATTGGGTAGGGGGCAACACCAGAGCTAGGCAGTCGTGGGTACCCCACTCAAGTGGGAAATTCAATGATCAGATGAGGTAGCCCAGCTTGTGTTTTAGATGTGGGGATAAGTATTTCCCGGGGCATCAATGTAGGTGCCAAATTCAGGGAGACACAAGGGAAGGAGTGGAAGAAGGAGGAGAAGGAACTGAGGAGTGCGAGGAGTCTGGAGATGAAGACAACGGAGAAATTTCACTCCATGTGTTGAAAGGGGTGACCAACAACAAAATAATCATAATCAAAGTAGAGGAACATGTGAAGGACAAGAGCTTAATGATTTTGATAGATAGTGGAAGCACTCACAACTTCTTTGATGAAGACACTGCTAGAAGATTGAAGTGTCCACTCTCGGACGCTCAACCCCTGAGTGTGACAGTAGCTAATGGGGGAAAGGTATTGAGTAATTCGGCTTACCACGGATTCAATTGGGAGATGCAATGAGAGGAATCTGAAGCAAATCTCATGCTACTACAATTGGGAGGATGTGACGTGGTCCTAGGGGTTGACTAGATGAAGGGGATAAGTCCCATAAGTTTTGACTTTAATCGGATAGAAGTGTCCTTCTAAAAAGGAAAGAAAAGGATGACACTAAAAGGGGGAAGAGAAATTGGTATATGTAAGATAATAATAGGGAAGAGGCTGCATAGAGTCATTAAAAGCAAATGGAGCAAGCTGACTTAATTGTTTTCGATTGTGGCAGTGGAAGAGGGTCCCAAGAAGATGATGTTTGGGGAACTAGTCAATCAACAACTGACAAGGGAATATTGGCCAGGTCCACTCTAATTACCTTATTGATAAATTGCTGGTGGAATTTGATGACTTATTTGTTGAGCCTGACACCCTACCTCCCATTCGAAACCTAGACCATTCTATGTTAAAAGTTGTCTAGAGTATAGGATAAGAAGATCGGTGAAAGTAGTGCATTTTTAGGTCCAATGAAGAATTAAATAGAAGTTTATATCCTAATCTGTAATTAGTTATAGTTGGGGGGTTAAACTATATTTAAAAGTTTTCATTAGGATATCCGCCCACTATTATAAATAGAGGGCATGGGGTGTGTGTGCATTAGATTTCACTCTCATTCTCTATGTTCGAATGCAATGTGTGATTTGAAAGACTTGTGTCCAAGAAAGTTCTTTGTAATCTCCAAGAAGATTGTATTCGAGTAGGATAGAGAGGGAAGAGAGTGATCAATCATGCTGTTGTACTGATCGGTTTCTGAATAAAATAAAGGCTGTTCTCGAGGTGATTTCAAGGCTGGATATAGGGTTGCTTTCAAGCATTCCGAATCAGGATAAACTGTTGTCTTTTGTTTGTGGTTTGATCTTTTATGTTTTTCTTTCATTTAAATTTTGTTCTTGTTTTCTGTTTATTATTTCTGTTGTATTGGAATGATTTCGGGTGAAGAGTTGAGAGAATTGGCATTAGGAAACATTGATTGAGTTGTCAAAAGAGCTCCTAATCATAACATTCTATCAACCTTAAGCCCAATTCTGAACCCGTGAACATCAAGGCCTACCGATATTCTCCCACTCAGAAAACAGAAATTGAAAGAATGGTGAAAAAGATGTTCAACCAATCCTTCATAAAACCCAGCCATAGCCTTTTTGCCTCACCAGTCCTTCTAGAAAAAAATAAGGATGGTTCCTGGCATTTCTGTGTGGATTATTGATAACTAAACGCCCTAATTATAAAAGACAAATTTTCTATACCCTTTGTAGAAGACCTAATGAATGAGCTAAATAATGCCACTATTTTTCCCAAGCTAGACCTTAGATCAAGCTATCATCAAATCAAATAAAAACCGAAGGTGTCCATAAAACTACTTTTAGAACCCATTATAGACATTTTGAATTTTTGGTGATGCCCTTTGGACTCACCAATGCCCCAACCACTTTCTTATGAACCAAATATTTGAGCCTTATTTGAGAAAGTTCATACTAGTATTCTTCGATGACATTCTTGTTTATAACCCAACCCTGGATCAACATTTAACCCACTTGAGAACCACCTTAGAGGTCCTCAGATCTAACCCAACTTTTCATCAAAAGGTTTAAGTGTTCATTTGGTCAAGATTAGGTGGAATATTTGGGTCACTTAATATTAGGAGATGGGGTTAGGGCAAACCCAAGGAAATGGAAGCCATGGTCATTTAGCCCAAACCCACAACATTGAAGGCTTTGAGGGGGTTCCTTGGCCTAACCGGCTATTATAGGAGATTTGTTAAGGGGTATGGGGTTATAAGCAAGCCACTAACTGATCTCTTGAAGAAGGGAAACTTCAAATGGGGTAAAGAGGCCTAAGAAGCTTTTCAAAAGCTTAAGGAAGCAATGAGTACAGTGCTAACTTTAGGATTGCCAAACTTTAGTGAACCCTTTGTATTGGAGATTGACGCGTGTGGGGTAGGCATAGGGGCAATCCTAGTGCAAAAAGGGAGGCCACTGACATTCTTGAGCCAAGCCTTAAGTACAAGGCACTTGGGGTTGACCATCTATGAGAAAGAATTCCTAACAGTGTTAATGGCTGTGGAGAAGTGGCGACATTATTTAGAAGGAGGTAGATTTATCATTAAAACAGATCATGAAAGTCTAAAGTTTTTACTATAACAGAAGTTACAAACTCAGTTGCAAAAAAAGGGTATGGCCAGGTTGATGGGACTTGATTATTAAATATGATATTGGCAAGGCAAGGAAAATGTAGTTGCCGATGCACTATCAAGGTGCCAAGAGGAAGGTAGTGTGGCAACCATTACTACTGTGGTGTCAGGAAATTATTGATAGCTATTAGCTATGCCAATGATGAACAGATAAGGGAGTTATTGGAAAGCCTAGTGGTGGAGTCTAATGGGGCTGGAGGTTACACTCTAATAGAGAGGATGTTGAGGTTCAAGGGCAAGATTGTCATAGGAGGTAAAGGGGACCTTAAGCAAAAAATCTTACAGTCCTTGCATTAGTCACCAGTGGGGGAACATTCGGGTATCCAAAACACCTGCCTCAGGGTTAAACAATTATTCTATTGGCCCAAGATGAAAACGGATGTAAAGAACTTCATGTTAGCATGTGACATATGCAAGAGGTGTAAGCATGAGAATGTGGCTTATCCCGGTCTCCTACAGCCCTTGCCAGTATGTGACATATGCAAGAGGTGTAAGCATGAGAATGTTGAAAATAAAGAAAGATCGCTACGGAGCAAGTAACGTAGTTCAAAAATTTTGAACTTTGTCCCGATTCCGACGATTGGATTAACGTCGAAATCAAAACATTCATATACAAAACAACAACAACAACAACATATCCAGCCTTTATTTCACTATGTGGGGTCGGCTACATGAATTCTAGACTTCCATGTATTTCTGTCTTTTGTCATATCCTCATTTAGATCCATATATTTCATATCAAATTTTAATGTCTCTCCCAAAGTCTTCTTGGGTCTACCTCTGCCTCTTTTTGTGACTAATTGTTCCATTTCATCAACTCTTCTCACAGGAGCGTCTCTTAGTCTCCTTCTCACATGACCAAACCATCTTAGTCTAGTCTCTCTCATCTTCTCCTCGATTGGCACTACTCCGACCTTATTACGAATAACTTCATTTCTAATTTTATCCTTTCTTGTATGTCCGCACATCTATCTTAACATCCTCATCTCCGCTACACTCGTCTTTTGCTCATGCTGGTATTTGACTGCCCAACATTCTGAGCCATACAGCAAGACTGGTCTTATAGCTGTCCTATAAAATTTTCCTTTCAATTTTAATGGGATTTTACCATCACATAACACCCCCGATGCATTTCTCCATTTTAGCCAACCTGCCTTAATTCTATGTGCGACATCCTCGTGGATTTCTCCATCTTTTTGAATCACTGATCCCAAATATCGAAAATGGTCTTTTCTTTGTAAGATTTGGTCTTTTAATTTTATTATAACATCATCCACTCTTGATATACAAAATAAAATAAATATAATCTTTAGATTTTCGAGTTGTTTGCGTATCCAAGCCGTACAAGTGTTCGGCCTCTAACTCGTGATACGTTGCACGCGTCCGTTGACGAGAAGAGTGGAATGAGAGTGCTAGCTCCCTCTCTTTTTCGTGGCTTGTATATGGACAGAAAGAGCCTCGTTTTGATTTGATGTCGAAGGAAACGGGAGAGAGTGAATGACAATTTTCAACTCTTAAAAAACAACAAAACCCTTCATCAATTTGGGCAACTCTTAAAAGGGTATTTATAGAGGAGCAAGGCCTCCTAGGGTTTCCTAAACCCTAATAGATATGGGTCAACCCATTTATCTTAGTTCAACTAAGAAGTTAATTAAATGGTCCAAATCCAATTATAAGTTTAAATAAAATATTTGGACTAAATCCAATTTAGTCCAAATATTAATTTAAGCCTAAATATATTTTATTTTATTTCCTATTTATCATTTCAACAAATATAGGAAATTATTAAATTAGAAACTCCTTTCTAATTTAATCAATTGCCATTTTAGGAAATTATTTTTTTTTTTACGAACCCTTGTCAAATCGATGTCATTACATTTATTTGTTCTTTTTTTGTGAGAATCTACGACAGCACAACTTCTTGCCGAAGTGTCCCACTTAACCATACGTCTACTATGTGGTTTAAGTCAGGGACCGTACCTTTTGTGTATGATTCGTTAGGCTTCTGAATATGTTAGTAATGTGTCGGTTTGAACATATAAGACAAGATTGACCTCTAACAAAACGTCATATTTACCTAATTATTTAGAATGATTCATAATCCACAAACAACTTTTCACGAATATGGTTACCTTGTAATTCGATTCTCTCATCAATGTATCTTCTGTGATCTCAAGTCTGGCAATGTGTTGCTTGATTATGATCACGTGAGTTTTCTTTGGTTTTCCGAATATCTTCACTCAATAGAAAGTTAATCAATAACTCCTTATTGATCTCTTTCACCATGACCATTTGATGCGATCACTAATCAAGACCCGGCCCAAGGCCGACCCGACCACTCCAAAACAATATTGCCAGAACAATAGTGTCAGAACAGTATTTTAATACTTCATAAGTTTTAGGATTCTACGTCATGTTTCTATTTGATTTAAGATTCTATTTCATGTTTGATTAGGGTTTTATTTTTATTAGGATTCTAGTTGAATTTTACTTAGGATTTATTTCTATTAGGATTCTTGTTGAATTTTATGTAC
Source organism: Diospyros lotus (assembly GCF_014633365.1). Lineage (NCBI taxonomy): Eukaryota > Viridiplantae > Streptophyta > Magnoliopsida > Ericales > Ebenaceae > Diospyros > Diospyros lotus. The sequence continues at coordinate 2,273,462 of NW_026267104.1, forward strand.
AAATATTAGATGGATTTGGATTAGCCAAACACTATAAATATACCTAGAATCTAGAGTTTGTAATCAAGTTTTCTCAATACAAATTTCAGCAATCTATTTGGGTTTTCTTAGCAAAACAGTCTTGTTTTTGCGTCTTCTTGAAAGGCAAGGTTTGGCCATTGAAGTTTGCTCTTTCAAGGGTTTATTTTGGTGTGTTTTCTTAACACTCGCGCTACATGTTGCGTCAGGTGGTATCATAGCGGTTCGTTAACCAATCAGATGGCTAATCTTGAAGATAACGGTAGCTACCAGTCTCGTGACGGTGATCGGGGGTTGCCCGCGGTTTGGAGAGCAATCAAAAAACAATGGGAAATAACTCGTACAATGCAACAACAATTAGAGCGAATCTGCAATCAATTGAGAGTTTTGCAATGAGTTAAGGATAATCAAAACTGGACTAATGGTGTGAATCAAGCCGGTTATGTTAAACCGGAAAGACAAGCCATTAATCTTGTCCTCGTTAATCCTAAAAGACCAATGATGGATGATAGCGACGATGAGGATGATCTTGGTCGTATGATAACCAACCCTAGTGGTAGATGGGTTAGGAGGAATGCACAACAACACAACTATTGGGGAAATGATGAGTATAAGCTAAAGAATGGTTTTTCGATGAGTTTGGATCTTAATCTCAAACATTATGTTATCCCAGCAATCTTAACGTTTGCAAACTCAGGTCTGATTTATGCTACTAACATGATAGAAACTCCAAGGTTGTCGACTCATACTGGGGTATTTCCCAATCCCAAGGGTTCAAGCATTATTTCGCAATCCAAGGATGGTGGTGTTTCTTCTGATCGATTTGCGACTGTAAAGAAGATGGAGGCCATGGTAGCAGATCCTTCTACAGTTTATTCAGGCTCTAATATGGTTGAATCGAAGGCAATACGAACATATTCATCTTTGCGATTACAAAAGCAAGATGGTCACAGGGGTCTTTTTGTAGATAGGGGTGTTGGATCTCCCAGGCTAGTTAACTCGGGTAGTGCAACTGCTTTTGATATTAATATGAAATTAGATTCTGCAACTAAGAATGATGTAGCAGCTGCTGCTATAGCTGATCAAGTGCTTAGACCAAAGGAGGATTCAATCATCAATATTTTAAGTGATGGAGTGATTGTTGGTAGTCATGGATGGAATAAGCCTCTATTCGAAACAGTTGCAAAAGAATACTTCTCCAAGTAAGAAAAATCTACAGATGAATTCGGAAGCTGTTGAGGAATCAAAATCAAGAAAGTTGATGAAAGGAGAAGAACCTGTGATAAAATTTACCAGATTAGAAAAGCACTCAAGATGGAATATTCAACGTCCTCAATCTAACAGTAATAATACAATGGAGGTAAATGGCAACAAACAAGGTGATGGTTGGACCCATGCCAACGGAGATAGGGCTAAGAGAGGAAGGAATGTCTTTGCTCATGTTCCCTTAGCAGAAAAGTTCAAGCGATTCAGGAAGATGTCAAGCAAAAATTGCACAAATAAAAAGGCAACAACTGACAAGCATAGGAAGCACAAGGTATTTGAGGTTGAAGATGAAGTTATGATGTTTTTGAAGAAGGAACGGATTCTAGCACAAAAGCAGAACAAACTCAAGCTAAAGAAGTATGGTCCTTACAAGATTACAAAGAAGATCAATGATGATGCTTATGTTGTGGATTTGCCTAATCATATGGGTATTTTCAAACATTCAATGTGGCTAATCTTTCTTTGTACTTGCCAGACATGGATTTGTCCTACCCGGATCAAAATTCGAGACCGAATTTTTTCTCAAGTGGAGGTGAATGATGCGATCACTAATCAAGACCCGACCACTCCGGAACAGTATCGCCAGAACAGTAGCCGTAGAACAATATTTTAATACTTCATAAGTTTTAGGATTCTACTTCATGTTTCTACTTAATTTAGGATTATATTTTATGTTTGATTAGGGTTTTATTTTTATTAGGATTCTAGTTGAATTTTACTTAGGATTTATTTCTATTAGGATTCTAGTTAAATTTTATTTACAAATATTAGATGGATTTGGATTAGCCAAACACTATAAATATACCTAAAATCTAGAGTTTGTAATCAAGTTTTCTCAATGCAAATTTCAGCAACCTTTTTGGATTTTCTTAGCAAAACAGTCTTGTTTTTACGTCTTCTTGAAAGTCAAGGTTCGGCCATTGAAGTTTGCTCTTTTAAGGGTTTATTTTGGTGTGTTTTCTTCACACTCGCGCTACACGCTGCGTCACCATGGATTTAAAGTGAATATCCACCGAAGGCGTCTTAGATATATCATCCTCTATCAAGAGATAGATGAGACTCATCTTTGTTATGCACCCATCTCCATAAGCCTCACGATATGCCTAACGATCGTCCATGTGCAGCCTTTGTCTAAGCCCATCGTAACAATGTCAAAACATACTGGTCTTTTTATGAGATGACCGTGACAACCTCAAGTCTAAGGATTAGTTACACCCATCTCATATGAGAATTCTATCAACATATAAACAAAATGAATTCTCATGGTGAGTGATGTCTAGTGACACGTTCTCCAACATTAGTCATCTATGTACTTGTCTAGGCATCCCCTTGCCTATGGGTATGAGACTCCCAATGTTATCAGATAGTAAAAACATAGCACATACAAGTCTTACCGCAATTGTCAATGTCCATTCTTGATATTGCTACGACTTAGGACATTTAATGATGTCTACAAATTGTGATGCATTATCTCACTTATTTATAGATTAATCACAGTAAATATTATATGGACTTCTATCTAGTTTCACCCGATCATTACAATAATAACAAGAAACTAATAGAACGACTTCTTGTGAAATTGAATAACTCTTTATTCAACAATAAATATGATTGCAATTGTCAATGTACAATATGCCTAATCTGATTGGGTTTAGAGCACCTACATTAACAAATGTGGCTTACCCTAGTCTCCTACAGCCCCTACCAGTACCTAACCAAGCTTGGATTAGTGTGACCATAGATTTTATTGAAGGACTACCCATGTCAGAAGGGAATGATAGTATTATGGTTGTGGTGGACAGGTTCACAAAGTTTGCTCAGTTTAAAGGGTTGGTTCACCCTTACACAACCAAGGAGGTAGCTAGGGTATTTATGGACAAGGTAGTGTCACAGCATGGGGTGCCGGGAACCATTGTATCAGACCGCAACAAAGTGTTTATAAGTCATTTTTGGCAGGAGCTTATGGGATCTATGGGAATTAAGCTCAACATGTCAACAGCCTATCACCCCCAAATGGATTGGCAAATTGAGATGGTTAACCAAGTGCTAGAAATCTACCTAAGGTGCATGTATATCTAGCAGCCCAAGAATTGGCATAGGTGGTTAGCCTTGGCACAATGGCGGTATAATTCTACTTACCACACATCCCTAAAAATGTCCCTATTTGAGGCACTGTATGGATACAAACCCCCACTGTTACCTACTGTAGAAGGGCATACTACAACAATGTTAGTGGAAGAATACCTACAACAAAAGAGGGTAGTTTTGCAACAATTAAAATAGGAGTTGGCCTCCGCCCGGAATCGAATGAAGCAATACGCAGACAAGAAGAGAAGTGACCAAGAATTGGAGGTGGGAGAAAAAGTGTATCTAAGGCTAAGGTATCCACATTTGAAGACAATCAGTCAGGGACCAGTGTCCAAGTTAAGTCCCAAGTATTTTGGTTCGTTCATCATAATAGAAAAAATAGGCAAGGTGGCTTACCGGTTCCAATTACCCGAAGGCACCCACATACATCCGGTTTTCCATATGTCCCTTTCAAAGAGGTCAACCCAGCTCTACCTACACTACCTAAGGTGAAGGATAGCCAGATGGAGCCAGAAGCTATTATGGACAAGAGAGTTGTATACAATCAGAGGATTCCCCTCATCCAAGTATTGGTGAAATGGGAGCATGGGGACACCAAGAGCAACACCTGGGAGTATCTATTGAGCCTACTCTAGTGTTTTCCAAGGGCTGTGAGTCTTCTTAGCATTTCTTGAGGACAAGAAATGTTTCTAAGGGAGGGGAAATTGTCATGTCTATGGCTATTTTAAATTTTTTGCCTTAATGTTCAATCTTTATTTTGTTTCCTTGTTATGCTATAATTCCTTTATTTCAATTAATGTACTTAATTTCTAGTTGTCAATTCTATTAACGTAGGAGGGCCACATGTGAGGCCATAACAAAGGATAAAAGAAGTTGTTGTAACCACTGGTAAGGGGGATGATCTGTTGCATCCGCACCCATGCCAAGCGAGCACATTTACCCTCCCTACTTTGAGAGAGAGGTTATGCAAAATCAAATATAAAACAACTCAATTTCTCTCCCTCTACACTCTCTCTCTTCTCACTCTTTTCTCTCTGTTCTTATTTTGCTATCTCTAATTTTCCCTGTTACGATCCCTTGAATCTCACCGAATCAAGGGAAACTCTATTGTTTCTGCTAAGGGCAGTGACAATTGGTTTTTGATCCTTGTTGATAGTTGTAGAGAGTAGACTATGACCACATGTTTGGCACTCCAGGAAGATGTACAAATTTCATAATAACAGATACCAGGCTAACCCCGTGATAAATGAAGTTCAAAGTGTCCAGCAATTGAAATCTTAACATGTTCATATAGCCAACTGAATGTAAATGCGTGATTATCACTTCTCAACACTGTACAAGAATACAAATACAAATGCAAAGACAAATTATTTAGGGATATAATATGTGCGATGTATGGGTTTCTCTAGCTGGAAATCCATGATTCCATATATTAGGTGGGCAGTTGGAATCTTGTCATACTCTTTACTATCCTACTATTTGTTGTAATTTATCAGCCTACTAGGATTCTTGAAAAATTGCTTCTTGTATCTATGTTTCTATCTTGTGCAAGCAATTGCACACACAAACATAAGGGGTGGGGGTGTAGGGGGGAGGTGGAGATGGAGGTTGTTTGATTGCTTGCTCAAGTTCTCTTTTAGGCGTATTTTTATTCTCTCTAATACAATGTGTCTTTGCCTTCTATGCTGATGTTTGAACTCATGCAGATGGCAGCACAGGCAGCAAATTCTGCTGCTCCTTTACCCAGTGCCCAATTTGTCTGTAATGCCTTTGTTGACCAGTATTACCACATTCTTCACATATCGCCAGAACTTGTTTATAAATTTTACCAAGATAAAAGTGTGGTAAGCCGGCCAGACTCTAATGGTGGAATGACTTCAGTGACAACCATGCAGGTGAGTCGTGTGTGAATATAGCTTATTTGTTCATTGCTGGATCTTATGGTAGACAACTTTATTACTTTGTGCAAGTGGAGAGTAGTAGTATACTTCTTAATGATCCCCTTATCTACTACTTGGTTCCCCTTTTATGCCATTCTATTTTGTATTTTGATTTTTGAAGCCAAGTGGCGGCATATAAGTGTTTGCCATCAATTTGACTTAAGCCTACAAGGGAAAAGAAAACTGTAGAACATATGGGAAGCACATTTCACTTGAATAAAAATAGAAGAAAGTAAGAGGTGATGATGATAATCCGAAATCTAACTAAAAGTAGTGCTCAGCTTCCGATTCTTCTGAATGTGAATGGACATTCAACATCTTCCAAAGGTTCTTTATAGTACTCTGCCAATTCAATCATGGGTCAAGACACCACCTTTCATGTCTGCCTACTACTGGGTAATTTTTATGAAACTTACCCACTTGATCTTGTCATGACCCAGTACATTTCAGTATAGATGGCATGACCTGGCAACTTTTATAAAACGAACCCATTTGTTCATGGATGTGATATACTCACCAGAATATAACAGTTAGGATGTCCAATAGTACCTACATTTGTCAAGAGAACACAGCTATTATTTGAAGAACAGCAAGCTCATAGGCACTTTCGGATAGTTAATATCCATAGTGGAAACATATATGAAATGAACTGTAACTTTTACTTTGAATTTTTTCAATCATTAGGTTCATATTTCTAGACTGCCTAATGAGCAATTTTTTTCCACTCTTTTTAGGTAGGTTGGGGTTGTTGGTTCCTCAAACATTCATTCACTAATGAATACCTTATTGCTGGCTTCTTGCTTGGTGTAGAAGCTAGAGTTATCAACTGCAAATATTACTGAAGTTAGGTCCAGGCTAAGTCCATCCTGGCCACATTGGCAGGACCAGTTTTTGTAATATCATCATAACTCAACTTAGCCATTTGCTAACTACTCTGGTGTTTGGTTACATGGATCCACTCTTCCGATGTCACTTTACCACTTTCTGTGTAATAGCTACTACTGATATAACGAGGTTAGGCATGCATATGAGCTGCCCTCATCCTCGTGGTTTCTTTTCTCAGTTTAAGTTTCCTTCTAATTTTGCTTATATTGGAAAAAGGGGCTTCAGGTAGCCACAACCAAGCAATTGGAATTAGGCTGGTTCATGGGTGTTACTGTGACCAGCTCACTGGAACATAACAGTAAAGATGTTTAATGATGCCCCGGCTTTATTGAAAAAGTTCAGCAAGTTGACAAGGACTTTTATACGGTGCAGTTTACTGGGAGCATTGATGAAATTAAACTGTAATTTTTCACTTTTAATGTTTTATTTTGGAAGCTTCATTACTCCAGACTGGCTGATAAACAATACTCCCTCCCTTTTTTGGTTGCTTGAGGTTGATTAATTGCTCAGATCACATATTCATTCACTACCAAGTGCCTTGTAATTGTTGATCTGTGTTAATGGGGTTACGTGAACTGCTATACCTGCTTATACTTGATAGCATTCAATCAATTTTTCCAAAATTTTAACTGTAGATCAATCACTGTTACTGTTAAATAAATCCTGTTATTGACTTGGATCAGGCAATCAATGACAAGATTCTATCATTGGGTTATGGAAATTACAAGGCAGAGATCAAAACTGCTGATGCACAGGGGTCCTACATGGAAGGAGTGATTGTTTTAGTAACTGGATGCTTGACTGGGAAGGACGATGTGAAAAGGAAATTTGCACAGACTTTCTTCCTAGCTCCACAAGAGAAAGGATATTTTGTCCTTAATGATGTTTTTAGGTATGTTGATGGAAATGAATCATTGGATATCAATCCCCCGGCAGTTAATGACATCAATGATGATGCTCTGGTTGCCCCCATGCCATCAGAGCCAGGTTAGTTCAATCCTACTTCCTTGATGTACAATATTGGAGTTTCACAATAATGAATATGTGGGATGCCTTTTTTCTTTGATTCAGAGCCCATTAATGCTCCTGATCATCCTGAGCCTGAGCCCAGCATGAGCTTTGAGTCTGAGGGTCTGAATAATGGTGCAGAAGTTTGTGATCCCTCAGACCATGAGGAAGGGTCAGTTCTGGAAGAAGAGGTTATTGATGAACCCCCAATGAACTCGAGTCAGAATGAAACTATTCCCATTATAATTTCAGATCCTTCTACTGCTCATGAGGACAAGAAATCATATGCTTCAATTGTGAGTTCATGGCCAAAAAGTTACTTGCTTTACATTTATGACATTACACTTTCTTTATGTTTATTTGACTGGATTTCTTCTAGGTGAAGGCGACTAAGGCTGCTAAAACTTTTACTCCAGTCTATGTTCCTACCGGTAGAGTGAGCATGCCATCTGCAAATGATGAACCGCCACTGGTTTCTGCTGAAATATCCCCTGAATTAGAAGTTTCAGTTACTACTGGTGATAGTGCTCCAGAAACTACTGATGCTCATGAAGAAGGTATGGATCCCCTTTTTATCAGGAAGATAACCATTTAGTTTTGATAAAATTATTTTTCTTTAAGACCCTTTTCTCATAAGTATTTGTGTTGCATTTGTTGTTTAAGACCCCTATGCTTGCTTTTTCTTCATACCTGATCTGTCTTTCTTTATTATGCATTTTGGTGTGTGTTATATCTACATGATTTCTAGTATGGTAATCAGGTTTTGGTGCTTACTTTTTCTAGATCTGGAATCGGTTTTCTAGTTTTAACTTTGTACTCTTTAAAGTTGAAGGCCACTCCATTTACATACGGAATTTGCCTTTGAACGCAACGACTGCACAGCTTGATGAGGAGTTCAAAAAATTTGGCCCTATTAAGCATGGGGGAATTCAAGTCCGGAGTAATAAGGTCTGTTTCATATGTTAACATCAGTAGTCTTTTTTACTTGGCATTGTCTCGATATATTATTTACAGGTTCATCTTTATATCCTGTGACCAGCATCAGGGATTTTGTTTTGGCTTTGTTGAGTTTGAATCATTGAATTCCATGCAGGCTGCTATAAAGGTACAACTGGATACTTCTGTCTTATTTATTTTGAGTTATACTAACTTTAATCTATGCTGCCTCAGCATAGGTTAAGAACAAGAAGAAACATCTACTCTGGAAAATGAGATCTCCATTAATACATTTCAATTTGCAAATTAATGGAACTTATGGAGAACGTTAGTTATTTTTGTGTGTTTTAACTGAATTTCCATGTGATGTAGTTGTCTATGGTTTTCCAAATTAGAATCAAGTCTCAATCAAGGAGGAAAGAAAATAGAGAAACAAAATTAGAATGCTGATGAGTAAAAAGGTCCTTGGAAAGAGGTGAAACATTGTTGTTGAAATTAATATCTATGATGGAATCAATGGAGCAATCTTTTAGATCGGATCAGGGATCATAAGATCCTACATCAAGGAAAATAAAGAGTAATCTCATAGACTATGGTATGTACTTCAAAATGTATAAAAAATAAGCTTAAATTATGCAAAAATGAAATAGAAATATTGTGAAAAGTATACAAAAAAATCACAAGTTTTAATCCGACTTTGTTTGGTTAGCTACATGAATTCTAGACCTGTAGCCATATCTATATAACTATCAGAGCCTCCGTAAGGTTGTTATATCTTATATTAAGGTTTCCCACCAAAAATTTTTTGGTCTTCCTATCATTCTTTTGCTAAAACTCCCCCTATTTCATCCAATTGCCTCGTAGATGTGTCTATGGGTCAGCCTCATATTTCCAAATTATCTTAATTGTGACTCTACATCATATCTTCAAGAGGTTGTATGCCTCCAACTTATTATATATGATCTCAATTCTTATTTTATCTTTTTTTTTTTTTTTGAATGGCCACATTTTCACGTAATTTCACTACTACACTCATAGTTTACACGCATTGGTTCTTAATTGTCCAACATTTTGAGTCATATAACAAAGATGTTCCTAGCTATCTGATAAAATTTGCGTTATAGCTTCAGAGGGATTTTACAATCATATAAATGTTGTACATACTTTTTTTAGTTTAACCATCTTGCCTTGATTGATGGGTAGTATCTCCTGTAATTTTCTTTTCTTTTTGACGATTGAGTCAAGATATCAAACTATTTCTTTTTTTTTTGGGGGGGGGGGGGGGGGGGTGGGGTGGGGGGGAGTGTGGGTGGCTGTTGGACTTGATCTATAAATCTTACAATGACATCTCCACATTTCTATTTTTTCTGAACTAACATTTCCCACATTCAGTATTTGAATGTACACTTCAAGTTCATTATTCACGTCTTATTTTGTCTCAACCATTAATACAATGTCATCTACAAATAGCATATACCAAGACACTTCTTTGATGTGCTTTTGCAAGTTCATCTATCTCAAGAGCAAGGACAGGCTCCATGCTGATCCTTGATGCAATCTGATTATAGTTGGAAAAGTCTCAGTATCTCCTTGATGTAGCTTGTGTTTCAATAATTGAATCAGGAAGTTATCCTTTATAAATAACACAAGATGTTGCAGAATCCAGTTCAATCATTGAGTCAGAAGGTTGTCCTTTGGTGCCTTCTTCAGTTTGATTGTTATGAGAATGTTGATTTTTGTGACGATGATCATCATCATCATGAGCCTTAATCCCACTAAGTATGGTTGGTGGCTACATGCATTCTAACCCTATGATCTTCATCTAGAATTCATGTTCAAAGATCTGACGATTTTTATGTTGTCGATTACTTAACACTACCCTTCTCCAAGTTTGGGACTGGTAGTGTTAAGGAGGAATACTTCACTAGTAATAAAAACTACTAGTGCTGAATTAATAGCTTGTGAATTAAAATTTGAATGTTGGTTTTATCCATTCTAATCTGATACATAATTATTTTTGTAGAGCATGTTTAGTACTTAATCATTTGTAAGGTTCTTTCTACTTGAATGTTGATACGCTTAATGGACTTCTAGTAGCTGACTGAGCATTCTCAGATGCAGTTAATGGGGGTTGTCAAGTGCACCTTCCACTTGTTCCCTTTTGAGGCTTTTATCCATGCTCAAATTATTCAGCAGCAGCACTCAACTGCAGCTGCTCTTCTTTTCTCTAGGTAGTCATCTTAAGGTTTTATTGATGTTTATCTTTTCTGTGAATATCCATCACTTTCTGATAACCATGATGCATTATGTTCCAAGCATGTGAAAGAGCTGGTTGCTTAGGGCCTTTTTGGTTGCACTTCTGTTTCCAATATTCAGTTTTCATTTTCACAATTTTGAAAACAAAAACAAGAAAAGGGGGTCAGAACTTTTGAAAAAAAAAATGGAAACACCGAAAAGCTGTTTTCACAATTTTCTTCTCATTTTCATTTTTCTTCCCTTACCCTCCTTCCTACATATATTTGAACGGCTCTCTCCTTCCCCATGACCAGTTAATTAGCTAGCCAACCTCTGCCGCAAACTCATCAACCACCTCTCTCTCTCTCTCTCTCCCCCCAGCATTCTTGGACTCCATACTCCACGTGGTGTAGAGGAGGAAAAAGAAGAAAAAGAAATCAAATAATAAGTTAAAATTTCAAATTTTTAACTAAAAATGGAAATTAAACATGAAAGAAAAAATAAAAATCAAACTCAGAACCGAAGACAAGAAACTGATCAAGTGGCTTTGTTAACTTTTCCTTCTCTCTTTCTGTTTGCTTGTTTTTATTTTTTCATGTGATACTTTAGCCCTTTATTTAATCAAACCATTGGGCATTGGCCAATATTTTGGTTTCTATTTTCATAAATGTTGAAAGTCAGCAGCCACGCTAACTATTTTTTATCACGTGAAATAATCAATAATGTTTCCAGGCCTCGCCTATAGAGATTGGGGGTCGCCAAGCTGCTGTAGAGGTGAAAAGGACTACCACTCGAGGCAAGTTTTTTGAACTTTAAGAAGTTCTGGGCTTTCATGATGATTAACGGTTGGCTTTAATGGTCACATAATGAGCTGTCTTTTTTTTCCAGTTGGCACCAGTGGAAGAGGAAGGTACCCATCAGGCAGGGGGGGATACCGGAATGACAGTTTCAGGGGTCGCAACAACTTTGGTGGTGGCAGGGGCTATAGCAGGAATGAATTTAGAAACCAGGGCGATTTTTCAGGTCGACCTAGGGGTCCAAGTGGACGCAGTGGAGAGGGTTATCAACGTGTAGATCAGAATGGAACTGGAAGATTTGATCGTCAAGGTGGACCGAAGAGCGCTGCTGGTTCTGGGTGATAGCTGTTCTATCATCATCTACCAGTCACTATCCCTATAGAAAATGAGAGACGCCCCTCTTCATTTTCTTTTCGGTGTCTAGGTTAGGTGTTAATATTTTTGCTATGTTAACCCCATTTTTCATCATTGGGATAATGGGTTAGGGGGATACGCCAGTTGGTTAGTTGGTCTATGCATTGAAACGATCAATTAGTCCATAAATGTCATGAAAAGGTGGTTTGGTGCATCTTTATTCTCATGACGCATTGTTGTGTACTTCACTTAGTTGCATTGCTTGCCATTATTTGATGCTAAATACAGAGGAAATTGAAAGCTGAACACCCATGTTCCTGGTGAAATAAGTACATGTCAATGTGCAAGGATCGAGAGATTCATTTCATTTCAACTTCTGCAAGTTGGATACAAAATTTGAAGCTGCAAAAGCAGCTGATCCACCAACCACAGAGACCAAAGCAACCACAGCTTGGGCTGCAACTTCCCAAGGGTAGTCTTCAGGCACCCAATACACACAAAAAGGGCCCAACACCAGCAAGGCCACGCTCAGGCTCAGGAGGGTTGCTGGGGTTGCAGGGTCTGTGGCAGCTGAAAGGACTCCAAGTTCTTCTGCCTTTGAGAGGAGACCCAGTTTCTCTATTGTTGACAGGGAAAGTCCAAACTTCTCTGCAGCTGATAGCAGCCCAGCTTTCTCTGCTTTGGTCAGAAGCCTCAGCTGCTCCACCCTTGTCAGCAGTTTCACTGGCGGCGTGGACGCCGAGTAGCTGTTCCTTGGGCCTTTCTCTCCCAGAGGGAAAACCTGGGAATTCTGCGATTATAAATAGAAATAATTAACAAAATAGAATTTATATAGCCAAACTAACAGAATATGATCAACATTTGATACATTGCTATTATTGATTTCCAGTGAACCCTTTTGAGGCAGATCAATGAACATAGTTTCCCTGGTACTAGGTAAGAAACTGCCATAAGGGTATGGTTTGGTCGTGGTTGTGAACACTATATCCTTATGGCATTATACCATAAATAGGTGGTTTGATTTATTTAATGAATTTTTTAGCCAAAAAAATGGTGTGTTTGGTGACCTTTTCTTAATTATTAGTCATTTAATAATTGTTTTTACTTTTTCATTATCGTCATTAGAGTTTTTTCTAACATTCTATATACATTTTCTATTTATATATATGTTATTACACAACACTCATTTGGTTAGCATGCTAATTCTATTAATTATTCCAAAGAAAAAGGCGAATTATTACAAGTTAATTTGGTTATTTTAAAGAGTTTATTAGGTTTTCATTTGGCATTATCCAGAACAAGTGCACTCAAAGCACACTCAAAGCATTATTGATACTCTTATCCAGTGAAACTCGGGGTTTCCCGTGCAATTTCTCATTATTTTTGGTTGAAAAAATTAACGAAAAACATAGAAAACAAGAAACGGAGAGATCTCACTGAATTGAATCCATTTGAATAGCAATACGAATTCAAAGAAAAGCAGTACCGCATCAGATTTTGATTCTGTGCAGCCAAAATCCGAGAGCTTAGAGCAGGGAAGGGGGAAGAGAGATTGAACTATTATATATATATATATATATACATATGGCACCGACCTTTGCGGAGGAAACAGTTCTGGTGGCGGAGGGAATCGACTTCTCGGCTGCCATGGATTTAACAACAGGAAGAAGAGTCGATGGATGAGGAAAGCGTGTTCTTCCTGCTGCGCTTCGTCCGAACTTCGGCGATGATCGGATTACCGTCACTCCGCCGCAATTGCTGCTACCGCACCACCCCATAGGCATTGCTTCCATTTCTCTCTCTCTCTTTCTCTTCTCTCGCAGTCTCTCTCTCTCTCTCTCTCTCAATGTGAACCACATCCCTCCCTTGGAGGATTGAATTTGTCGGCCGGTTGCCACGTGTTATCCCACGGTTGGTTGATTTGTCGCTCCTTCATGAACAAGCAGGCTATGAATTCATTCAGAAATGCTGTGAGTGCGACAATTTTTACACTTTATTATTGAATTTAAAAAACTTGACTCGGTTTAATTCTCATAAATAAAATAATATATTTTTACAGTATAAATTTAAAATAATGTATTTAAAAACCCATAATATTAATATGAATGGCTCATTCAGGGTGTTCGTTTGCATTTACCAGCATACCCTTTGATGGAGCTGCAGTCGTCAGAAGCCGCAAGGGTAGTTCGGTAATTCAAGCCAGCAATACTCGCTTCAAAGTCGATAACTGGCGATCGCCGTTGTCAAACCCCCTTAACGCAAAAACCCTAACTCCAACAATACGCGCCCCTGTCTCTCTGTCGGTGTGGTTTCAATTTACCAATGGCGGACGCAGTGATTTCTATGGAGAAACTCAAGGCTTTCTGGCACTCTCAAGTTCACGACGAAGAGAAATGGGCTCTCAACGCGGTAACCTCTCTCTCGGCGTTTTTCTTTGTACAATATATATATATATATATGTGTGTGTGTGTGTGTGTGTGTATGGATGTTGATGCTAACATGTATTTGATGTAGTCTGACTTCATTTCCACATGTTTCTGTATTATTATATTTCTATTTCTCATATTCGAGTGGCTTCCGTTTGGGCTTTTTGTAATTGGTGATTCAAATGATGCAAATTTTGGCTGCCTCACCCTGGCTCGATTACATGGAAGTATTCACAGTAAAGCTTTTATGAATTATCGATATCATATTATTTATGAGCAGTAGAAATCAAATATGTAGTTTTAGATTAAATGTTCCTATTAAATCTTGAAGCTACTAGGGTTTCACAGCCTGCTGCAATTGATTCAGTTTTCTATCAGGGGCTCCGTCACTAGTCCTCTTACTCTATGTAGATGTACTCTCTGAGGAGACCATGACAGGTTCTTTTAGTATGGTCTCCAGGCTCTAGCGTTATCCTCAGATGATAAGTTATGTTTTCCAGTTACCAGTGTGGTTTTTGGGTAGGTAGATTTTTAGTTCTATATTAAAAAAAAAAAAAAAAAGTAGCAGGCTGGGAACAAAGTTGTGAGTCATGGTCCGGTGCTTAACTAAGAAGCAGAGATAGAGGAACACGCCATGAGGATCTATGTTGGCAATTTTCAGAAAATGGATGATGTGAAATGGCAGGCACATGAGTAAGATAGGACTTTATGAATAATTCATATAGTTCTCAAAATTAATAAATAATTTGAAGTAGCACCAATTAAAATTAAGGATGGAAATGCAGCACAAGTTGATAGCAAGCATATTTGTCACGAGGCAATTTTATTCTACTGCAAGTGCAACAACGAAATATACCAACACAACAAATAGTTTGAGAAAGAGAGGCCCCCATGTGACTACCTGCTTCATATTTTGGCATTTCTAATATCTGGAGTATAATTTTTTTTTTATATCTTCTATGTTCAACAGGTAAAGCTATTTTTAAGTCTTTTGCATTCTTGGATTTGCCCTAGTAGTAGTGTTATAGAACTTTGTTTTTAACTTATTCTTGTATCTTTAACCATATTTGGCTAGAGGGAGCTAGGAGAGGCTTTTGAAAATCTGGAAAGCTCTCCCTTTCATCACAAGGAAAACATTATCAATTCTTTGTTCTTTTGGGTTGGAGATGTTCTATTTGAGTCTGTTGTTAAAGTTAAAATAAAAATCCTCTCAAACAATTAAAAGACCATCCTTGTTTTATGTCACAGAATGTTGGGTCGTAAATCACCAATATATGCAAAATATGAATGTGACAATTATGAGGAGACCCCAAGAGAAATAAAATTAGAATTGAGGTTATTTCTAATAAAATCTAAGGAGTTCTTATTGAATATAAGTTGCATGGGGCACATTTAATATAGTTTAGTCATTTGAGAAGAAGACCAACAAATGTTTAGCAAAATAGGTTGTTATGATTTTGGATCGAAAACAAACCACAATAAAACCATCAATTACACACACGAACACATAATTTTATGTGGAAAACCCAAATCGGGAAAATCCACAGGAAGAAAGGACAAAATATCACTAAGTGGATATTGTTACAAAAAAAGTAGTATTGCTACAATAATTCTAGAGCATTGAGCATTTATTTCTAGAGCT
The DNA here is from genome assembly GCF_014633365.1 of Diospyros lotus. NCBI lineage: Eukaryota > Viridiplantae > Streptophyta > Magnoliopsida > Ericales > Ebenaceae > Diospyros > Diospyros lotus. The sequence goes on from NW_026267104.1 coordinate 2,289,057, forward strand.
AAATTTATCTATAGATGTGCACAGAAAATTATATCCTGATAAGAAGTTGAGCCAAGAAGATAAATCTTCAATTGAGATAAATCCCAATCACAATTGAATTTGACATCTTAATTATAGTCAAATTCGAAGTCATAATTACGGTCAAATTATGAGTCTCAATGTCAGTCAAATTTGAATTTTGGGTCACAATTTTAACAAGCTCCACCTTGACTCGAAATTCAAATATGGAATTATTCATAATTCTTTCTTTTAACAAAATCGCGAAGAATTAATCTTCTTGACGAATGCCAACAAAATCCACACGCTAGGGAATTCCAACCAAATCCACACAACGCTCATTGTAGTGGATATCTTCAACCACACTTAAAGTATAGGCAACAAGATCAGGCTCAACATATCTTTACTGTCCTTAATAATTCCACATTCACCAATGTACTTCTACGTTAATGACTCCACTTTCATCTAAATCCATTTGTGCCAAAATTGCATGCATCTTAACCTGTCATGGTGAGAATCTAATATTCTAGTCCAACAATGGAATATCATGCTTCAAGATAGCCATTACGAAAATCAAATAACCCCAAATAATGTCAAACAATCCATAAATAAAATCTTAATAGAAAACAGATCAGGATAGCAGATTTGGGTTGGACAAATCTGGCGGGTTGTATCTGGTTTACTGGGTCAGATCTGAGCTGAACGGATCTGGGTGAGAAGCTTGAAGCTTCTTTAATGACAGAAATTGCAGGGATGCGTGGTCGACGGCGACAAGGAAGCTACAACGGCGGCCATCGAAGCGTGGGAGGGCTAATGGCGGAAGGTCGACAATCGATCTGCTGGGGCGAACCCGGTGGCTGTTGGCAGAGCATATCGATGAAGGCTAACGTCTATGGTTGGCCCAAACGAGAAGTAGAGGTGGCTAACGAAGAGGCTGACAACAGAAGTCGACGGTGAGTGATTGTTGACGACGAGCAATTTGTTATGATTTTGGATTGAAAACAAACCACAATTAAACAATTAATCATACAAACGAACATGCAATTTTACGTGGAAAACCCAAATTGGGAAAAATCATGGGCAAAAAGAACAAAATATCACTAAGTGAATATTGTTACTACAAAAGTTATATTGCTATAATAATTACAGGGCATTGGACACCTATTTATAGGCCTAAAATTATCTATAGATGTACACAAGAAATTATATCTTGATCAGAAGATGAGCTAAGAAGATAAATCTTCAATTGAGATAAATCTCAATCACAATCGAATTTGACATCCTAATCATAGTCAAATTTGAAATCATAATCACAATCAAATTAGGAATCCCAATTTCAGTCAAATTTGAATTCCGAGCCACAATTGTAACATGGGTAGTAGGAGACCAACAAAATTTGGTGGGAGACTTAGATATATATGAGTTATAAAAGTCTTATAGCCTATATAGTGGGATTAATGCTAGATATATTGTTGTTGTTGTTGTAGAGTCCTTTGCTAACTTGTTAGATCTTTTGCTTTTCCCTTTGCAACCCCTTTTGGTGCTTTGTTGAGGATACTACTACCTTCTCTCTCTCTCTCTCTCTCTATATATATATATATATATATATATATGCACACACCAACACAAATAGAAAGCTATATTTTTGTCTCTAAATGGAAAGATATCAATTTCCAAATTTTTCATATTAGAAATATAAGTACAAATGAGAAGTTCAATTTTTTTTAGAAAACCCTGATTCATAACAGGCAGTTCATTTTGTAGTTTAGCATTTCAAAATTAAAAAGTCTAATGAGGAGAGATTTAGAGGTATAAACTCATTATTTTCTGTAAAACTTGTAATTCAATTTATATGCATAGAAGTATAGATTGCATGCGTCTCCCAATTGTCTAAATAAAGAAAAGGAAAAAAATAGGTGTGCTTGTGGATGTCTTCAACACTTATTGGAAGTGCCTATTGGTGGTGGTTGGTTGTTTTCTGATATGTTGTTAACACGGAGACAAGAAGACTTGTCACTTTATGGATGTTCTTATCTTTCCAACACAGTCATGACAATACATGCCACTTTATGGAAGTTCTATCAGCATGAACACTATAAAAAAATGCTACTTTATGGAAGTTTCTATATATGCAGCACATAAACAAGACATGCCTCTTTATGGAAGTTTCTATCTTTATGAGGTGCAAAGTATAGCAAAGCAATGCTAGTGTTAGGTCCGGGTCAACATTTTTCTTGTTAGGATGTTCATGTTGAGAACCTGGTGTCCTTTCAACTTACTGTACTTTCATAGCTAAATCAATTAGGCTTTGAAATGGGTAAGCTTTTGCGTTTGCAATGATTTGGGTGGTATCTAAGAAGAATATAAACAAATACAAGTATGAACCTGGAACTTACATAATTTTCATAGCTAAATAACTTAGATTTTGAAATTTGTAAGCTTTTGGGCTTTGCAATGAGTAGGGTGATGGCTATTTTTTTTTGCTTTTTTTTGTTTGTGTGTGTGTGTGTGTGTGTGGGGGGGGGGGGGGGGGGGGGGGTAGGATTTGAGCAAAAGCCTGTGGCCAAAAATATTACCATTCATTTACACATATATGTTACCTATGGTTGTGCATATAATGTCTAGATCCTTAAAAATATAACCCTCAATCAATTGGGGAATATATCATTTAGTCCACGGATTTAAATGTAAAAAATTATACGATTATATGTCATAAAGTATGACGTCATTCCAAACTATCATTTAAATCAATAGTTACTAAGCCACACATTAAAAAGAAAAAGAAGATAAAGTCAAAAGACAAACAAAATGACCATTCACTATATTCTTGCAATGTTTGGAGTGGGGAGGGAAGTAAAAGGGGAAAACATTCATGATTTCTCTTTCATGTAGGCCTAAGTTTGAGATGTTATCAGTGGAACATCAAGTGGTTTGTCAAACTTGTACTTAGATGTTGCAGGTATTTTGTGCATGATACTTATGATTCTTATTATATGCAGGTGTGAAACTGTTTTAGGCTATATTTGGGAGTTTTGGAGGGGAAGGCGAAGGAAGGGTTGATAGAAGAATCGAAAGGAAAGGGAAGGAGGGGGAGTTACCTTCTCCTTGTTTGAATGTTCAATGACAAAAAGGAAGGGGACTCCCTTCACCTTGCTTACCCCCTGCTTTTGGAGGGAAGAGTTTTTGGAGGTTTTGAGGGGGATTGGGTCCCCTCTGATCTCTTTCACCTTCTCTTGTTAAGTCTTCCAAACAAGAGGATTGATAACCCTTCCCTTCTTTCCCCTTCCTTCCCCATCCTTTCAAGCTAAACATAGCTTTATTGAATTTCTGTTGATAGGCTGATAGAAATCTTGGATTATGCGACTACTTTTAGGTTGTTCTAGGTTTAGGATAAAAATGGTTAGGTTTGTTAGTGACTTAAGTGTATAACTTGGACCTGTGATGTGGGTGAGAATTAAGTGGGCATCTTGTGAATGCCAACTTGACTTCGTTTAAGATAGTTTTAGTTTTGTGGAATTGTTCCCTTGGTAGGACAAAGGCTTCTGAGAAGGAAGCCAGATGTCTTTGAACTACCAAGGCTTCTAAAGTTTTATTGTGTGCGTGTTCAAGTATTATGTTTCAGTTGAGTCCAATAATTCTTTTATCGCTGAGTGATGCTTGTATTATCAAGTGGAGCGTAGGCTCATTTCCTGTTGTCCATGCGTGAGAATTCAGTTGCCTACCATGACTGACAAAAACGAGACTCTTGTCGGTTCCTGGAACTCAGAATTTTGCTTTTCCACTTATCTTCTCGTTCCGTCATGTTTTTCTGCAGAAACTTCTCCGTGCTGCAGCTCTGTTTGCTGGCTCAATTGTTTTCATGCGCAAATATGGTGATCTAATGGCCATATAGAGATGTGTGATACGGGTCTCTATGCCCTCCATAGCATTCAGCTCAACTGGTAGCAATCGGTAGAATTTTATTGTTGCTTTCGTTTTTCCAGCTTCCGATTTATGCTGTGTGAATTTTACAATTCAAAAGTTTTCTGTGACAATCTCCAGCAGTGAAGGAAAGTTTCTACCATGCGGTAGTTCAAATTTAGAGATCATATTTGCTTTTGGAGGGTGAGAAAAATATAATTGTGTTTCATTTCTGTTTAGGTTTGTTTCTATTTTACAAACGTAAATTGAAATCTACGACAATTAAATTAAACAATTTGCAGGAGGTGGTAGGGGTTGGGCCATTGATTTCAAGATAAATTGCCTGCGGTATCCTTAGATTTATGGTGCGTTTGATTACGAATATGAAATCTGTATTAAAAAAATAAATTATAGACAATTGAACTGCTTAAAAATAATTTGTATGAAAATTATCAATTAAGGATGATTGATTAACTTAATTTTTTTTAAAAAAATATTATATATATATTTTTAATTTTTAGTGTTTAATTGACATTATTTTATATGGAACTAATCTGACTCCTCCCTCCCCCCCTCCCAAACACCCAAACCCACCTCCTCTTCTCTGCTTCCCCCCATCTCTCTCTCTCTCTCTTTCTCCCAAATTTCACTTAAAGTCAAGACTGTCTACCTTCATCGCTGGTACCAAACTTTGTTGCCGCCACACTTCTCCTCTAAGATTGAGTCTTCTCCTATCGCATCGAGTCTTCGACGCATATGGCAGAGAATTGATGTTCAACGCATATGGCAGAGAAGGGATGGAGACGTGGGCTGTTTTTAAGCAAAAATAGAAAAATAAAATCATGTTTTGTTTAAAAATATTAATCTATTAAACACTTTAAAAGTTAAAATTTAAGTAAAAAATAATTATTTTTTTTAAAAAAATGTAACTAATCAAACACACCTTTGGTGAAAAAATATCGATTTTGCCTCAAGTCTCAAGTCTGAGGCGGCTGTCTGACATGAGTCGTCTACGTCTCGATTATAGTCTCTGTTTTTTTTAGTACTTATTATGTTAATTTTTTTGAACTTACGACACATAATTATAATTAATAGAGAGATACCAATGGTTGCGCAATCATAGGGAGATTGTATTTCGAAATATTCCTACCTACAAGGGAATGGTGGGGGGGAGGCTTACGTACAGCTAGCTAGCTAGCTAGCTGTGGGCGTGAAGTTGTCTGCTTTGGATGGAAGGTCGGTGTGGCAACAGCAACTTCTTGCTTGACGCTGAGCTGTGCCTTACAAATTCACACCTGACGCGTGTCCCATCTTCTCACACGTGGCTCCCTCTCCCCTCCCGCCCCACCAGGAACCCAATTGGTACTCCCATAAATGTTAAAGTCAAGAAAATTAAAAATAAATAAATAAAATAAATTGCAAGTGGGCTTTCTGTGATGGGCCCCAAAGTCAGGGAACTTTTTCCTGTCTGCTGCTGGGTCCCACTCCCTGGACCTCAAGCTAATTGCTTCAACCAAATCAATCACATCATCATATCATCATCATCTTCTCCTCCTTCAGATTGGAAATGATTCTATCTTCCCTCTGAATTCGGGTTGACATTTTTTTTGTCTTTTTTTTTAAATCCAAACTCAATTTAATTTAATTAAATTGATTTAATATTATTTTATAAATTAATTAATTTTAAACTCTTATCGCGATTAATAATTATTAGTTGGAATGTAAGTTTGTATATTCTTTTAACAATTAGTACTTTATTTTAAATAAAAATATTATTTAAATATTTAAATTTACGTTCAAATAATATTTCCTTAATTTGAAAAGCAAATCATAATCAATTGAAGCCATTGGTTGTCCAAAGCATTGTTGCGTGTCAACTAGGCACAGGATAAGTAAACAGTAGTGCAGGGCGCGGGTTGGCCATCGCAGCCGCGAACCGCCGACTAAGATCTCCCAAAGGCCAGGCCAGGCAAGGCAAGGCAAGTTGCCCACAAGCAATGTCCATTGTGGTTGGTGGGTCCAATATGACTGCCACAGTACTCTACGTACAAAACTCCCCATCCTCCCATTGGATCTCGTGGAATTTACGCTTTTAGGCCTTTATTTGTGTAGTTCACTCGCCCACATGTCATCCTCCCAATGGCCAAAACCGTCTAGCGTTGTCATTTCTTTATGATAAAAAAAAAAAAAAAAAAGTTTCATTATGAAAAGGAGGGGATAAATTCTACCAGATCTTACGTGATTTGGTCTATTTTTATATTTAATATTTAATATTTAAATATTTAATTAAGGTCCTTAAGATTTATAGTATGAAAAATAATTCATTTAGACCATAGGTCTTAAACAATTTAAAATGAATTTATTTTCTTTAAAAAATAAAATATTTCTAATTAATTCTTGTAAAGTCAGTATTCTTTTATTTTTATTGTCTATGATAAATAATTTCTATTAAATATATTTATACTAATAAATACATCATTTTAACAGTAACGCGTACAAATTATTTAAACTTCAGCGTGCCCTACGGGATAGGATAAGAAAAATAATAATATATAAAAAATATTTTATTTTATTTTATTTTTAAATGCATAAAGCAGTGTCTCAAGTTGCGAGGTTTGATGATGTGAGTGGTTTGCTCCCTCCACCCACCGCGTCACCGTGACTTGACACGTGTCCGCGCTGCAACTTGCGAACCAAATAGTCTAAAATACCCTTGTCATTAAGCAACAAGAGAAGGGCATAATAGTAAAATGGCAGTCGCTAAAAGTCCTAGCCGTACATGCAACCGTCTCCTCGTGCCATCTCAAACTCCATTGCCATCATCAAAATCAGCTCTACATCACAGACTTAACTCCCATGTTTCCAAATTCCTCTGTAAAGCACATATAGTTATCAAATTTCTCTCTCCGGCGTGATCCCTCGCCGGAATCTTCATCGCTACTTTCAAAGTAAGAGCACTCTCTCTCTCTCTCTCTCTCTCTCTCTCTCTCTCTCTCTCTCATTTGATTGTTTTATTCAATTGGTTGGTTGTGGCATGATCCTGCTTTTCGCTTTTAGAAGCTGTGGATTTCACAAGTGCAAGCACTTGTGAACTTATTTGTGTTTTGTTGCCTTCTTCTTTCTCTAGTTAGATTTTCTAGGCAATGAGAATTCGTCGCTGCAGTTTGAAGGTGTAGCAGAACATATAGATAGGGATCTGTGTTTGATTTCTGGTGAAAGGAAGAAGGCAGAGGAGTCTTTGTTTTTGTTTTTGTACTTTGATGAACGTGAGGTGTTGATTTTTGGTTTTGCTACTTGTTGTTTAATGGATGAAGCAAGGAATGATCGGGTTGCTGATTTTCTGCAGAGAATGAAACCCCCGAAGTGTGAAATTGTGGACTCGGAAGAGCTGGACCTGAACCTTGGACTCTCTTTGGGCGGTTCTTACAGCCAAAATCCCAAGGAAAAGCCTCTAATTAGAACGTCTTCACTGAATGAAGACTTTATCCTGCATAGAAATGAGGGCAGGGGGTTTCTTTCCCTTGCTAGATCTTCGTCGCTGCCAACTGAGGCGGAGCAAGAGATGAGGAAGCTCAAGGAGTTGCAGGCCATGAAGAGGATGGAGGCCAAGAGAAGAATGTTGGAGAAGCACAGGCATAGCAGGGGCGGTAGCTCTGAGGAAGAGAGGTCTCAGAATGAGATTAAAATGCCCAATTGGACTGTAGAATCAGCTGTGAAGAACACTGTGCTTTGTCATGCCATTGAGAAAATCAGATCCAACGTCAGTCCTTCCCCCAACCTAAGAATTCAAGGTAAATCTTTACACGTGTAATTCATGTTTTCCAATATTTCATCCTAATTTTATTAATAGATCCTGGCTGTGGGGAATGTTTTTTATGACAATAGTAAATGGACTTAGTGAAGACAAGGTCATAGATAGAAATGATAAGAGGTAGAATTTATGTGGTCAGCCCCACATACTAGGATAAAGGCTTGGTATGTTGTTGTAACAAATGGACTTATTTTAACCCTTTTTCAAGAGTAGATTATTTCAACTAGTGGAATTAAAATGACAACTTACTAACTTTTTTGTCATCACTGCTTGATATGGAACTAAGTTAAATTAATAGTAGTTTTGAGCCAAGAAGACCCTACGGGTACCATTCTTGACTTGGAATGAACTAATTAGACATAATTCTAATTCTATTATTCTGTAGAATAATGTTGGATTTATCAGGCTATGTCATATGTGTTTCTTGGTTGGATCCTTAGTATTGTTCTCTTTAAATGATACATCATTTCTTGTTTTGTTGTTTAAATGCTTCCCTTGGACTCCTTGTATCCCCTAAGTTGATTATAAGCCTTACAAAAGATATTTCCATAAATGGAAATAATTGGCAAGTTAGAAGTAGCTGGCCTCACAGATGTCTGAACACATGTTGGAATTGAATATGCTCTTGAAGATGTTAGGCTTAGGACACCAATGTTTGCAAATATTAAGCTGTTTAGGAAATAGAGTGACCGTATACAAGCTATCTAACAATCCTCCCTCTTAACGGGTTGCACTAGGAAATGGCCCCAACAATGTCTACAAGCTATTTAATCTGTGAAGTTTTGGGATCTAAGTGCTTGGTCAATGTGAAGAAACTCTGGAATATTTTGGCTTTGAGCCTCCCTGTTCCAGTGCTTGTGTGTGACTAATATAGAAATACTGTGTGATTAAATCTTTTTCCAGATATTTCTTTGCTATAACTTTTAAAAAATTGGTTGCTAATGCTTACTTAAACCTTGGTTCAGGTGTTGACACTGCGGCAGATCTTCCTATTTTTTCTCAACCTATAGTCTCGTCCACAGTAAGGGAAAGTGGAAAATCAGTCGTCAGTACCAATTATCGCTCAGAGCCCATGATCAACTTTGGGACAATGCTAAATGGAAAAAGAGCCGTTTGTCATTTAAATTATCACTCAGCGCCCCAGTTGGAGAAAATGGAAAATGGACTGGCGGTAAATTCTTCAAAATCTCGCCCATATTCTATGTTCTTGTCCAGGACAATATCAAATGGAAAACCAGTTGAGCCTGCAGAAACCGAGCAGGAGAGACCATCCAAGAAGGCTAAAGTTTCAGACAACGATACTCGGGACATTAATACAATGAATGAAATGATGAAACTGATGCCTAGTGTAACTACAACTGGAGATGGGCCCAATGGTAAGAAAATCGACGGGCTTTTGTACAGGTACAAGAAAGGGCAAGTGAGTATCGTCTGTGTCTGTCACGGCAACTTCCTCTCTCCCTCAGAGTTCATCAAGCATGCCGGCGGGACTGACATGGTGAACCCCATGAAACATATCAATGTCTTGCCTGCAACCCTCTGAGCCATGGTGGTGATGGCTCCGGCACCCCTTTGGAATGTAGTAAGTTAGGAAATGAAGAAGATGGATGCTTAATGAACTTTTTCTTCGCTTTCTACCTATGACCCTTCAAGCACAATTTGCATGGAGGATTGCTTTCTTTTCTCCGACAACCTTGTAGGATGCATCAGATAGGAGATAGTAAAGTAGCTTAAGTCCTTTATGAGATGCTTACTCTCTCTTTTTTGAGGTTGTAAAGGAACCATTATCAAGTGTTATTCCTTCACATGCAATTCTGTGAAGGTACTTATTTCCGACGCCTCTATCATCATGATTTTCTTCTCTTACCATTCACAGGACTATATTTATTGCATGAATGAATCTTAGGTCTCATCAATCAATTATCGATATTAGTCAATAGCCATATAAATCTTAGCAAATTTAGAATTATCCAATAATATAAATTGGTGAATCAAGTTCTATTTTATTCCCTCAATTGAAACATATAGAAGAACGAGTGTTGTTTTGAGCAAAGCACATATGATGGTAGAGGCAGAGTTTTGAGGCAAATACTGCTTTTCAATAGATTGGTAAGCAAGTCATTGACTAAGAAATTGGGAATTTTTCAGCTCTGCCCAAACTGACTTCTTTTTAGAGCTTGTTTTCAAGCCCTGCCCCTGCAGGTTAAAGGAGCCCAAATAAGGCTTGTACATATCTTAAAAAAAAAAAAAAAAAGTCCTTGTAAATTATCTTTTGTGTAATTTGTAAGGATAATATATATAGAGGATAGACCATAGATCCTAGCTATTGGAGGCCCCATTTGGCCAAACTAAGCAAGATGTCTTGTAAGCCCTTTTATACAGTACAATACAAGTCTCACATTTTTCCCTTCCTCTGGTTATTTATGCCTCATTTAGGTTGAAAGTTGTCCTAGAATTCTGCCAAGGGGTGAAAAAGGGTTCACTGCTTACACATTGTGTTAAAGGGCAAAACCTCAGAAACTGTTCTTTTCATATTTTAATTTTAAATTTATTTTTAATTTTATATTTTGAATGTTTGTTTTATATTGCTAAAATGCATTTTTTTTGTATTTATTGTTTTTTGTGTTTTGAAAATTTTAATCATGTTTATGATAAAAATAGTCGAGAAGACTTTTTGTTGTTTTAAGTTTTTTGTATAATTTTTTTTTTTGTTTTCGAAAATATATTTTTTAAAATATGAAAGTAAATAATTTTCACTGTTTTGAAAAATTAAAAATAACCTTAAAACAGTTAAAAAAAAAATAGACCCTTAAAATTTAAAACAAAGTAGATAACCAACTACATCACCATTGCCAAAGAATTTTGAGGTCCTAAAAAGTTACACACATATATTTCGCGTCCCTCAGCCCTTCTCCCCTTCTATCTTTTCCAACACATGATTTGGCTTCAGCTACTGAAAATATTTTGAAAAACAAAAACTTAGTAGCAATGATAAGGTTACTCCTTTGCCTTAGGAATAGAATCATCTCTTTGCAAAGTAAGGATAAGATTGTGCATAAAAAGCCTCTCCAACTACAAACACCCCATTTTGACGTTTTAGGATCCTCACCCTTGATACATACATTCACAAAGATGCAAGCTCAGCTGATTCACAGACATCTTTTCCCAGTTTTACCCAGCTAAAAATGTGAAGCCATTGACAAAAACTATATCTGATGAAGTGTAAAAGCTTCTCGAAGTTCAGACAGGTTATAACAGATTAAAAAAATCGTTTGCTTTGCACCATATTTTATAGAATTATGATTCAAATTCAGATTAGAATTCAACATTATGTAAATGCAAATGCAGCCCTACGCATCCCGGTTTAATGCATCCCTGGCCTTAATCTACAATTAATAAGCATCTGTGATCATGCAAATGCAGCATATCTTATGCTTATTATCTGGAAAAAGAAAAAGAAGAAAAAAGCATAACTTCCGTACCCTTTGGAATAAAATCAAGCTGAGCATGCTAAATTGACCTATACAGATGCAAAAGAATAGCCAATTGAGCAACTGAAGTGAGCATTTGGTACATAGATAAAACGGCATCACAATTGAGCAACTGAAGTGAGTATTTGGTACATGGATAAAACAGCATCATGAGTCTACCAAACATTAGCTCTCCCAACCATATATAGCAGCTTCATACACCCAACCAGAAAGAAAGGGCAAAGGACGTGTAAGCAAAATGAAAGTTATCATAAGATAAAGTATGAGTAAGAACTATCAAGGGACAGAATTTTGTAACACGAGCCTTCTTGGTCCCCTTCAACGACAGTCTTCTACCCAAAAAACCAAAAATGCTCATTTGCTCCACGGACTTTACCAGTTTCTGAACCAAATGTTAAAACCCATTTTTTAATCCTCGAGAACTTCCAAGTTGTATAAGACCTCTCTAAGAACTTTACTTTAAAAAAATAAAAAAAAACTCTCCAAGAAACTTAGGAAGCTTGCTTCCACAAAATTCATTATACATAACAGTGAAATAATAAGATCCACCACACTAATGCAACTTTCTTTCTTTTTTTCTTTTTTTGGTTGGTGCTTATTGAAATACAATGCAATTTTTTTTTTTGCTTTTAGCTTACCTTTCCTCAAAGGTTATCGTAGTCTCCCTGATATCCTTATTTTTATGTTTCTCTTTAATATGTCTTCTTGTGCTTCTTCAACAACATTGTCATGTTTTTTGCACCCATTCATAACCCTTTTGTAATATTTGGCCATCTGAAAACCAGTGACCTGATCACAGATCGAAGCAGTCACATTCGAAAGGAAGGGACATAACCTCATAATGCACAATGAGAACATTGATAAATCAATCAGTCATACAATAGTCTGGAAATAAAATTGTTTATAAATGACCAGGAATCCTGTCACTAATTTTACATGCCTAGAACATCAAGAGATGCACAGAACATTGTACAACAAAGGTTTCAAGTAATAGCCGAGTCAATAGATAGAACAACAGACCTAACATGATAGACACCGGGAGAGCAGGCAAAGCTTTCTGATAAAATGCAAGGAGTAACAAAGTAACACCAAGACCGGCTACAATAGCAAGATAACACGCATAAACTGTCATGAAATCATACATTGCAGCCCTTCCAACTAAAACACTGTAGAAGATGAAGTCCCCAAGCCCCAGCTTAATTGCACCAGATGATCCAAGCCCAATCCCTTCGAGTGCCAAATTTTCGCTCGGCGCGGCATCCTCCTGTAAGTGCATCTGGACATCTATTCTCCTCTCAATTAATGGTGATGTGAGCTGCGCATCCCCAGCCGTAGCCTGACCCTCTTCAGCATGCACCAAATTTCTTCCATTTTGGCCACTTCCAATAGCTAAAGAAGCCCCAAGAGTTGCTCTTGAACTCGAATTGGGATTGTCATTTTCATTCCCTTCTGGATGAGCATCATTCCTTGCCCTCCACACTCCCCTCCGAGCTACACTGCCCCTTGAAACTGCATCATAACTAACGGGCCTAGCCTCATAAACTAGAGCTGGGATATCTTCATCCCTAGATATTGCAAGCTCCACCAAGAGCCTTAAAGGCCCAACAGGCAACAAAACAGCAGCAAGATCATACAATGCCATGGCAACCAGAAGCACCCAAGTGGTCCATTCGGGCAAAAGAGTGAACCAATAAGCAACCAACATCCCAATAACAACCAAATAAGCTTGTGTCAAGAAGATAGCCATTTTTGACATAAACACAGCCAAAACCCCAACAACAGTAAAGTTGAACAGAAGCAACACAAACGTGATGCAATCAATGGGAATACTAAAATCTTGGATCAGAAACAGAGCAATCTCACCCCCCATGAAGCCCAAAACAAGGAAAGAAGAGAAACCCATGTAGTATTTCAAGAACTTGGTGCATCTGAGGTAGAAAAGCAGGACCAAAAAGAAGGTAACAACAGTGACAACAGCAACAAACACTAGTGAGTTCAAAAGGGCACCTTTGAGTTTGTCCCAAATGGAGTCTGAGCTCTCCTCGGTGTAGGCTATGGTAGCCATGGTGGTGATCGACGACGATAAAGATGCGGAAGAAGATGAACCGTTGGTCAATACGGTGACCAGAATCACCACCAGGAACATACAAATCGAGACTGGGGTGACGATTCTGATGATTTCCTCGCCAAGCGAATCGAGAATGCTTGTGGGTTTTGGGTTTTGGTCCATTTCGGAGCCAGAGATTGGATCAACTTTGGGTCGTTGGTGGCGCTTCAAGGGTTAGCGGGTGATTCAGATTCGGTGGATTTGAGGAGATACCAATTAATTTTGAGCATTTTTGGGGCATTTGTAGAAAAACTAGATCACATTATCATATCCAAAATTTAAAAAGAAAGAAAAAATTGCACTATCACCCAGGAATTTTTTATTTAGTTGATGGATGTATTTATAAAAAATAAAATTATAGGGGCCTTTTGTAAATCATATAAAGGGTTTTCTTATAAATCATTTATATCATTTAATAATAATTATAATTTAAATTAAATATTTTTTAATGACACGAGGTTTTTGTGGTCAGACTTAAGAGGCTATTACATTCGTCATCTCATTTCAATTTTTTTTTTTTTAAACTATTATTATTTATTTTTATAAAAAATAAATAATACTTTTTAAAATTAATTTTAATTTTAAGAAATTACTTTTGTTATCAAACCCTTATATTTAAAAGAATTAATAATAATCATATAAAAAGAAGGGATAAATGGAAACCCAGAGTCAAAAACTCCACTCCAGCATGTGATAAATATCTTTAGGTTTAACACCGTCACGGCATCTGATCCAACGGCTCAGAACGCTCCAATCACGATCCAACGGCTTGTGCCCATTTAACACTCAATATATTCCCGAGCGACATTCACATAAACCCTCCTATCGATCAAACGTTTCTAGGGTTTAGCCTCGAAGAGAGAGAGCCGAGCCGGTCGAGCAAGGTAACTCTCCAAACCCTTGTAATTGGTTTTGCAGTCAATCTTTTGTTCTGATTTCGTACATGTGTGTGAAGATTCATGTGCACTGTGCTTCCAGGATTCTATTGAGATGTTTTTACGTGTCACTGGTTTTTGATTTCGGTAGTCGTTGACGATCGCGGTAACAGGTAGTAATTTGTTGTGGAAAGCACTCAGGGGCATACAAATATGTGTCACATAATGCGTGTCTGCGTATGAGAATGGGGTTTAGTTGGGTTCGGATGAGCCTTTTATGTGTATGTGAATGGTTTTGTGCCACAAAGCGCGACTAGGAGAAACAAAAAAATTTAAAATCTGGTCTAAAAGCGCGATGAGATTTGCGGTTTGGCAAATCTGGTCAGTTTGAGAGTAGCTTCTATGGGTGGATTCGTGTGGAGGTTTTGTCTAGCCTACGCTTCCCAGCACCTGAGATTGAAAGAGGCGGCAACGTTAATGTCATTTAATCTCGAAATATACAGCTGATGGAATTTCTCTTTGCATGTTGAAGTGCGATTGTCAAAATCTGTGTTGTCTTTGGACAACCTTTGAAATCCGTGTCTGCCTTGACGCGCACAATGTTTTTCACCTTCAAATTTTGAAAATAGTTTATGGACTATATATTGGGTGTATAACAATAACAACCCAAGCTTTAATTTTCCTTTTTTTTTTTTTGGGGGGGGGGGGGGGTTGCTGGTGATATGAATTATAGTTTTCTTATCATCTTTTGTCTAGAATTCATGGTATATGATCTGGCGATTTCTTGCTAATGCTCCTTTATATTATAGTTTTCTTATCATCTTTTGTCTAGAATTCATGGTATATGATCTGGCGATTTCTTGCTAATGCTCCTTTATCTGAGCCTGGGACTGATGGTGAATAAAATAATAAAAGAAATACATTCAACACTAACAGTATCGAGGGAATTTACTTAACCCAGGTGGAGTTTTATATATGAGATGCATATGCTGGATGTGTACTTAGAAGTGCTTTATGTTTGTTTTCTTTGGGGCACGTCACTGTATAGCACTGAAATGAATAGCTATAGTTGTTAAACTATAACCTCAATGGTGTACAACCTGCAAGCAAGTGAAATCTGGAATACCTGCTACTTTTTGAGGTATAGAAGTAGACCAAATTTGAATTTCTACTATGAAAACTTTGTAATTCATTAATTAATGTTTGTTGTCAAAGTCTGGGTATTAGAACTAGGCCTCTGCGTGATAAGCTTTGCATTAATGTATGGATCTGCATCAAACACTAATCTCCATTATAAATGCAAACGCAGGAGTCCACTATGTTCTTGTTTGCATGTGATCCTATTTTGATGTGTAATGCTAATACATTTTATGAAAAAGATTTTACCTGTCTTGTCCTAAGGCCACAGATTGTTCTAGTTGGTCTCTCTACCTTGATACCACATGGTTGAGTGACTAGCAAAGCATAGAAGCATGCTAAAATCTTCAGGTGTTGAGGGATCATTTAAGCCCTAGTTTCCTTGGGATTCATCCTAATATGTCTTGTGCATTTGTGGTGTTCTATTTTTCCCTTGGAAATAGTTTCTTCTATTGGAAACATGCAAAGAGCCTGTTTGGCTTAGCTATAAATCATTGGAGCTTATAAGTTTTAAAAGTGTTTGGATAAAGATCTTACTTTAATTAGGATAATTTCAACATTTACTTGATCAACACCAACTTTTTTTGTGGTAACTTATAAGCTACCCAAAAATAAGCTATAGCGTACCAGCTTTACCAAATAAGCTATTGGAAGAGCTTATATGCTAGGTAGCTTATAAGTTTTTTTATGATTTGACAAACAAGTATAATAATTTTTAAGCTCTTAAAGAACTTATAAGCTCCCTTTGACCAAAATTTAAGTCAAAACTGTCTGATTTTTGTAGATTTGCTGTCTGGATGGACTTTGAGAAAGCACATCTGAACAGACAGCCTGTTTTTGTGAAGTTGATCATTCTAACATAAATGTTTATACTTTCTTCTAGGTCACAGAAATGGCTTTCTTTAGTAAAGCAGGGAATATACTGAAGCAGACTGTGACCAGACACATCAATTCTGAAGTTTGTGGATCAACGCCGTCCATCTTCCAAGTGATGCGATCGATGTCTTCTTCAAAACTTTTTGTTGGAGGTGCATTCAGCTCTTTCAGATGGAAATTATGATATTCTCTTTATTATTGTTCTAATTTTTTTTTTTATTGGTATTGCAGGAATCTCATATGCTACAGACGACATGAGTTTGAGAGAAGCTTTTGACAAGTATGGAGAAGTTATTGAAGGTATGCATTTAAGTTCATTTAAGTTCGGTCCATTATGTTAATGAAGTCCAGGTGCTTGTCAAAGTGATGTTCTCAATTTGCTGAATTGTTAATCATGTCCTGTTGAAATAGAAGTATACTCCCAATAAGAATAAGTCTGAACTAAAGTTGCAGGGAGTCATAGCATGTTTTTGTCACACAGAATCAAGAGTGATGTTTGGGACATACTTATTTTAGGTGGTCCTTGTTTGATGACTAAGATTTTGAATTACTCTACTGGGTTTATGAATTTACAGCATGTTTCCCAGGTTTTTGATTATATATTACCTTACATTAACAATTATTGCCACATCCATTCAGCAATGACATTATTTTTTGAATCTGTTAATGCATGATGGATTTCTTGTATCCTTAGCCTATTTAACCTAAATTTTGATGGGAAGTGGTATGCTGATAGGTTAAAAGTAAGGGGAATAGGATCAAGGTTTGTGAAGTGATTTGGATTTTTTTTGGGCACTAAATTGGGAATGAAGAAAAGTAAAGAGAGGGAAAAAGTATTTGCTTCATGAAGCCAAATATTCACTCAAAAAAATAGCTGAATTGCTCTATGATCATTTTCTGATTATGAAAAAGCTTTTTCTCCTTGTTCCGTCAGTATTCAAATAGGGACTAGTCTGGGGTGAAGAGACACCCCTGTTTGAAGATTTCAGACTGTGTTTGGGGAGCTAGGTTTTATACTTGTTTGGTAACTTTATGCTTAATGTAATCTGCTTGGCGTCATTGACAGCTCGAGTCATTATTGATCGTGATACTGGAAGATCCAGAGGGTTTGGATTTGTTACTTACACTAGTAGTGAGCAAGCTTCTGCTGCTATCCAGGCATTGGATGGACAGGTATTGTTTCTTTTTGCTGCTCACTGACATGCATTTAATGATGTGTAATGTAATGCCATCTCTGACATAAGTTTGATGGTCCATCTCTCATAATTTATTAACAGTGGATGCTAGTCTGAGATTTTTTGGATCAGAACATATGTAGAAATATGTTGTTCTATAAGTGATGACCATGTAAGAAGAAGCTGAAAATCTCCTTGGATCAAGGAGCTTATCTTTATGACGAGGCTGTCATTTTCTGCAAGTGTTGGGAGTTTCTTCTGATTGTAGCTCTCCCTAGAGATTACAGATCATTAAAAAGTGGTACTTTTTATTTGTAAGAGTCATAGCATGGGTTCCTATCCATTTTTTGATTGTTCTATAAGTGGTACTTTACTTTGTTGATGACTATTTTTTGCATTATTTCTCATTTGATTGGTCAGGGATTGCCTTTGGCTTCTGAACACTGGGGTTGGGAGTGTTGATTGCAACATCTCAATGACATGCATGGCTCAATTGATGAGTAAACCGAACTGGATCTAATAGATGTTAATAAACAAAAAAAAAAAAACACAATATCCCTTAGGTTTGGAGAGATCAGCAGAGGATTAAGGTTTTAGCTTCTTGTAGTACGAGTACAGAATGTAGATATAGTTTTTTCTCCCTACTATTGCTAGAAATTGTAAGGTTCTTCTACTAAACCCTAAACTGGAAGGTCACAGTTTTGAGTTATGGAAACAGCTTCTTTGCAAAAGAGCAAGGGGAAGACAACTTACAAATTTGACCCTCCTTTAACTTGCGAACTGGGGAGCCTCGTGCAATGGGGATGCCTCTTTATTACCAAAAACTGTGTTTATTATTGCTATGTGTGGCTTAATACTTTATCCTTTCCAAATTAATATTTGTTGGAACCTTTTTTGTTGACAGTGATGTTTTTGGTATGTTCATATCAGGATCTTCATGGCCGCAGGGTAAGGGTGAATTATGCAAATGATAGACCACGAAGTGGAGGGTTTGGCGGTGGTGGCTATGGTGGCGGTGGTTTTGGCGGTGCTGGTGCTGGTGCTGATGGAGGTTTTGGAGGTGGTGGCTATGGCAATGTTGGTAACTATGGGGGAGGGGACAACTATGGAAATGCAGGTGGTTATGGCGGTGGCAGTTATGGAAGTGGAGGCATGGGTAACAACAGTTACGGGGGCGGCAACTTTTCCCAAGGTGGCACTTCCCCAACCGCAACTGGTTATGACAGTGTGAACAGTGGAAGCCAGAGTTCTGGTGTTGCTGGGGGTGTTGGTGGAAGCTTCGCAAGTGCTGGATATGAGGGGGATCAGCTTGATAGCAATGATAACGAAGCTGAGGATGCTCCCGACAATTTTGGTGAAGATGGGAACTACAGAGATGAAGATGATGAGAACGATGATGTTGCCAATCGGAAGGCCTGAGAGATCAACTAGAAAAGCTTGCAACCATTGAGAAGAATGAGCATAAAGATGTTTTAGTATTATTTTTCATTCCCGTTTACCTAGTTTTTGTGCATCTCGTCCTACCCCCAGTTCCTATATTCAGCTTGATAAACTTTTAAGTTGGTGCTTTTTCTTTTTCTTTTTCTTTTAATTTATAAAATTTTATGTTGAAAAATCCTAATGTTATAAAATTTTCTGTTGGATCTCCTTGAACGCAATTGATTCTGGCACTGTTACATTAAGCAGGTTCATTGTTGATCTTGTCGAATTACAAGATGTGTTATCTTTGTTGACCCTTTCAATTAAAACAACTTTGCCAACCCATTGATCATCAGGCAGGATGCAGGCGCAGTTAAACTCTCGGCGGAAAAGAAAATCATTCAAGCCTTGGAGGAAAGAACAAGACAATGTGAATTAAGAGTAAGGGGAGAAAGTAAAATTGCAACTGCAAGAATTACGTAGAACAACTTGGGTGTGTATTAATCACCACACTACTACTTCTACCTTGCAAAATCGTTTTGTTTAATACAAGGGCTCATCTTCGTCCAACGAAAACAATGCCATTTTCTGCACTAACTACACAAGAATTTTTCCTGGATTTCTCCACTATCTGCTTTATCAACAGGCTTTCCATCTCATCATCGCTATCGCCAGTTTCATCCCCCCGACTAAAATGCATATCACCAGATGAAATGTGTTCCTCCAACGAGCTTGTTAAGTTATCAGGAAACAGAGCTGGCGATGCTTTACTATTACCGGTTGTATGGTCTGGTTGGTAACCATTTTGATCAGACAATGCCGCGGGGGTATCTTGCCGGTCAGCCTCCTCAGACTCGTTCATCTTCATAAATTCATCATAAGCCTCATGGTATGCATCTAAAGCTTCCCCTGCCAGGTTGATAACTACAGCTTGGTCTAATGAGTCCGGTTCTTGCATCACAATTGGACTTATTTTCTGAGAGGATGATCTTAATTTGCCCTCTGATAAATCCCTCAATAACATCTTATGCTCTGATTCCATAAAGTGAAGCTTCCTCTCGCTGGTTTCAAGTGCTTTCTCCAGCTCCTTGATGCGTTCTTCCATCCTCAATCGAATGACTTCATGCAGACGCAAGGTTAACTTGTGGGGAGAAACCACATAGTTTGCTGTGTGTGGGGTGGAGGTGCCACTACCATCTTGGTCCGCACAAGGTTGGGGATAACCTTGCTTACCAAACATCTCAGGTACCAATTCACCCTCAGTGATGCCTGGTATGAAGTCTGGGTCAGGCTGCAGAAAGTTTATGCCCTCCATTAAAAATTCGTAAAACCAACTAATTGATGGTACTAGTGAGAATGAAGTTAAGAGGCATCATTTTAACTAAATGCAGAAAAGGGTCAAGGTCTTCCTGCCTATCTCAAATAAGGCATCTCATTGTGCATCATTAACAAGAATAATTCATATGGAAAGTACATAAAACCGTCAGTTAAACACCACAGAAATTGAAATGAAAATGCCAGAGGCTTGATTGTCAAGTTATATATCAGTGGTACTAATAAATGCATATTTACTTACAATAATAATAATAATACAAACATGTCAAGTTATATATCAGCGTTGCCCAGGTCACTACTTACGTTCATGAGATTGACCAGTGTTGGTCTGTGTTAAAAGAGGGTATCAGCAAGTGTAACCTATTGCATTATTTGCTTAAATGCACTCAAAATTTGATTTTTTTTCCCTTTTTTTGAAGCCTCAGAACACAATCCTTCATTACAACTATTTCTAACAAGTGGCTGATAGTCAGCAAGCAACTTTGGCCTGTTGGCAGGAGGTTCGCTGTCCCCCCTCCCCTCTGGTCAAGCCACAATATGGCACCTGAACTCGAAGCTATGGTCAGATCCAATAGGATCTGATCCCTTCAGATTCCACAGATCCAACTGACTGGGTCTGGTCCTAGTGTTAGACTTATTAATCTTTGAAACTTTTTTCTTAAATTTTTTAAAATTTGGAATGAGCCAGGTGGGCAAACGGGCCTTAGGCCAAGAACCCTAGGCTAGGCAGGGCCCTAGTATATTGGGTCAGGCCAGGTTTTTAGGCGGCTACACCTGATTGTCATCTCTACCTGAAGGGGTAGGCCCACACCTAAGACTGCCACACTCCAATGAAATAGGAATCCAATCAGAGATTGCCTGGGGCAGGGAAGATTGAATAATGTTTGGAAAATGCTCCTCTCAACATAAACAAATCAAAAAAATAATCTAAATGAGTCATCAAGTGGTTGACCATACACCCAACTCTTAACTCATAAAGTTATCCACCCTTCCAAAAAAAAATGCATAAGCTCCTTTGACTTAATGGAGAACTGCGTCATAGAGAGCACAGGGGCTAAATGTGCTTCAGTTTGGTGAGGCAGTCAGCTTCTAAGAAGAATGACCCAGATGTTTAAGAGGTTCTAGTGGACCCCCAAAATGGAGAAATCTCTCTCACTTAGTTGAATTCACCTAAGGAAACTATTTCTCATACACGGTTAAGTGCTGGCCTTCGCCTTTACCCAGTAGACCACAGAATACCAAGGTCCCCACAGCATGCTGGATCATTTGGAATGTTCATCCTAAAACCATACAGGTAAAGGCCAACGTAGAAATAAGAGCCAAGTTCTTGAGGAAGTCTAACACAAGATCCACAAGAAAAACCTTAGCAACACTTGGAAGCTCAATGAATAAGTCATTACACAAATGAATTTTATGTACAATCTAAAACAGAGCATACAGGCTGCAGTCAATAAATTACCATGAAATGAAAATAGGCCACTGCCAAAACACCCAAAATTTTACTCTAGCCTGACAGCTATTTGGTAGTTATTCTCCTCAAAAAGTTTCACTAATTCTATCTCAATTACCCAATTCTAAATTTGCTCTAACCCTCAACTTACAACAATAGCAACAACATCATCCCTACATAAATTATAGCTCTGTAATCATCTCTATCAATGCCATATCTTCTTTAAAGTCTTTCTTTCTTTTCTTTTTTTTTCTTTTACCTTCTATAAAGTCATTATATCTCATGTCATGTCTGGTTATCCTTCACCTTTTTTACAAACTTTTTCCATTCCATCCAATTGCCTCACATGTATGTATATTGGTCTTTCTGTCACATGTTCAAACTATCTTAACTACACCTTGCATATCTTATCTTCAATAGATACCACTCAAATCTTAATATGCATAATCTTGTTCCTGATTTTGCCTTTTCTAGTATGGTTGCACATTCACCTTAACATTCTCAATTACACTCATACTTTTACATATCTTAATATTCAACAACCTAACATTCTAAGCCATATAATATAGATAGCTGTGTGATAAAATTGATTTAAGGAATTTTATGATTGCATAAAATGTTGTTTGCACTCCACTTTATCCATCCTACTTTAATTCCATGAGTGCTTCACTTCTTTTTCAGCAATTAATCCAAGATACCTAAATTAATATTTTCTAGGAATAACTTTATATCCAAATCTCACTGCCACATCATCCACACTTCTATTTTTACTAAACTTACATTCCCCATAGGTTTTGACCTACTCAACTTGAAGACTTTAGCATTCTTTTGTCTAAACCACCAAAATAATATTGTCTGCAAATAACATGAGCCAAAGCACCTACCCTCAACTTATTCCAAATATTTTAATATTGTCACGTAACAGGTCGTAATCCTACATTGATATGACCCTTCCCCAAACTAGGGAGTGTTTTTCCTCTTTAAGTCTGCAGTTGACATATTTAGTACAAATTGAATATCAATTATTTAGGTATTTCATTTTTTAAGCATTTGGATATGTTATGTAAGGTTATTGGTGGTTTGTTGCCCTATTGGTATATTCGTAGGGTATTCTCCAGCCAAATAATTGAAATCACTGAAACAAGACGTTTATTATATTGTCTCAAGCAAGCAAATTTCATTGTTCTACATATCTCTATAAATTATTTGACATTTAAAAACCATAAAGAAACTGATAGCCAAGATAAGAATTAGGGTGCTCTGCTAATTTAATTGACTTAAAATGGTTTTATTCTTGAGGTGCTGAATTTATTGACAAAATTGCATATGAACTACAATATTTTACAATTCTGTCTTTCTAATCAGAAGTAGCAATTAACATATCATACCAACATACTTTCCAATGAAGTTATTGTTCATATATATGTAGTTACACTTTAGGTTATCAGTTATCACCCCCCGTGCACTTTTTGGGTATGCCACTGCTATGATGCAGATTGTAAATCAACAAGCTACCAGGCATATAAAAACAATGGCATACAGGTGAGTACCTCAACCACATTTGACAGTCTTCCCTCCAAACTTGATGATTTCATGGTTAGTTCCAACCTTTCCAGTTCAGCTTCAAGCTCTGCTTCAATTTTACTCATAGATTTTGAATCATCTTCTGCCTTCTGATCAAGCAATTCTTTTGTATCAAATTTCACTGATCCAGCCAAATTATGTTCAGATGAAGATGAACCGTTAAGCGTGTCATGTGGCTCATAATGCTCACTGGAAAGCTCTTTCACGGTTAGTGAATCTTTCATCTCAAGTTCGTCTTGCAGATCTTGAACCAAGTTTTCAGTCTGCTTTAACAAGTGAGTCAATCTGTCTACCTCCCTTTTATTCGCTATAAGAGAAGATATTACGCCTATAGATACCCCAAGGCAGAAAATAAGTTCACCATGGGACGATCCTGATGAATGCAACACTGTTAGAGAACTGATATAATTTAGGGTCAGAATACTGGTATCACTTAAGTAAACGAATTGAGTGCCATATCAGAATACTGTTATTCTCAAACAGATATTTTTCTTGATTCTGAAACTTCCTGTTTGCCCTCTACCCAGCTATTTTTCAAGTAATAAGGTTTCTATCAAAGGGGTACCTCTAGAACTATTGAGGTTGGACTGCTCAGCTAGCAGAAATTCTCCTAGATCTAGACCAGCAGTAAAACAGTAGTTGTTTCTCTGTTATGGGCGATGGCTTCCACCGGGGCAAGACTGGCTTGGACAGAGAGGAAGCTTCAACTTCTGAGTCAATGCTAGTGGGTGAAAGGCAAGGAGTCTTGGGAGGTTATATATGAAATCACTGATAGACTGAAGTGGGGAGAAAGGCGATATGACCCTTTCTAGTATGAGCTCAAGGATGTCTTGTGGCAATTATTTTTGACAGGGATTTTTTAGGGTCAAAGGGAATGCGTTCTCTGAGGCTTGAGGTACTACTTTTCACGTGGCTACAACTAAGACTCTAAATCAATTATCTTCATTCACTACCATCTCATGAAACTTTTCTTTGAAGATGATGTTGAAACTTTATCTCATCATTGATTCATTCCTAATCTAGAGGATTAAATTAGAAAGGGCATTTGTTGTAAAATTTTCCATATTGTTCTTTTGCATGGATTTGTATTGTCAATGTGACTTTTAGAAGTCAATTAATATTATGAATGACATGCCACTGACCCTATCTTGATTAGGATAGGATGCAGTTGATGATGATGATGGAATCTAAAGAAAATTTTACAAATGAATAAAAAGGTCAAAGGCTTTATTATTGAGAAAATAAATGAAGCTTATTCAATAGCCATCACAAATTTCATTACTTTTCTTCCATTTTCCATTACATCCTTAATGGTATCATTTCTGGTCTTCCTAGGTATTCTATGTCCTTTTTTTAGTATCCCTAGTTTGGTTAGAGAAGTTACATAAAGGCTTTCTTTGAGAGGGTGAGGTGGTCTCAATTTTATTCTTTGACAGGGCGGGAGAGGTGAACTCTGTCTGGGGATATTATCCACTGCCAGTCCCAAGCCAGGATAAAGGAGGAGGGTTGTGTTAGATAACCGACAACCAACATAAAACCTAGTTAGATCCAAAACATGAACTCTAGACAAACTATGAAAAACCGTTGGGGTGTAACCCTTCATGGCGATGTGCTACACTACCCGCATGTAGTGTCAAGTGAGCTAGGGCCGCTGCATCGACGCCCGGATGTAATGACAAATGAGCAAGGGTTCTCGCATTTGCTTGGATGAATACGAGTAAAGAAGCTAGTCCAAAATCAAAAACAAAATCAAATTCAAAGCCAAAGCCAAAATCAAAATCATAGATTAAAGATTAAGTCATGGAACATAAGAACATTAACAGGCAAAACTATGGAAGTGGTAGATGTGATGATTAGGAGAAAAATTAATATTATGTGCCTTCAAGAGATGAGATAGGTAGGGAAAAAAGCAAAAACTTTATCAAAAACTATATATAAAATATGGTACACAGGAAATGATCGAGCGAAAAATGAAATGGAGATTATTATGGATAAAAGCTTAGTAGATGAGGTAGTGGATATAAAGAGAATAAGGGATAGAATTATTATGGTAAATGTTGGTCTAGGAAGAATAACTATGAATATCTTTAGGACACATACACCACAAGCGGGGTTAGATGAGGAGATAAAAGCAAAATTCTGGGAAGACCTAGAGGGACTCATACAAATAATACCAAGAGGAGAGAAAGTGATTATAGGAGGTGACTTAAATGGTCACGTGAGTAAGAGACAAAAGCGGCTATAGAAAGGTACATGGAGGGTATGGATTCGGAGAAATTAATAATGAGGGTAAGTCTATTCTAGATTTTGCTAAGTCATATGGGTTCATCATAACCAATACTAAATTCAAAAAACGGGACAAACACTTAATCACATATAAAAATGTTACATCAAGCACCTAAATAGATTACTTCCTCATGAGACAAGAGGATCGATTATGCTGTAGGGATTGTAAGGTGATACCGGGGGAGTGTTTGACTACTCAACATAAACTTTTGGTATTTGACGTTCAAGTAAGAAATTGGAAGAGAAAAAATCACATAAAACAAAATCTAAGAATTAGGTGGTGGGATTTAAAAGGGGAAAAACAATGGCTAAAATGGAGAAATGTATCGGGGGTGTCATGTGATGGTAAAATCCCATTAAAACTGAAAGGAAAATTCTATAGGACAGCTATAGGACCAGTTTTGTTGTATGACTCAGAAAGTTGGGCAGTCAAATACCAGCATGAGCAAAAGACGAGCGTAGCGAAGATGAGGATGCTAGGATGGATGTGCGGCCATACAAGAAAAGATAAAATTAGAAATGAGGTTATTCGTAATAAGGTAGGAGTAGTGCCAATCGATGAGAAGATGAGAGAGACTAAACTAAGATGGTTTGATCATGTGAGAAGAAGACCAAGAGACGCTCTTGTGAGAAGAGTTGATGAAATAGAACAATTAGTCAAAAAAAAGGTAGAGGCAGACCCAAGAAGACTTTGGAAGAGACATTAAAATTTGATATGAAGTGTATGGGCATAAATGAAGATATGACAAAAGACAGAAATACAAGGAAGTCTAGAATTCATGTAGCCAACCCCACATAGTGGGATAAAGGCTGGATATGTTGTTGTTGTTGTAGGGTGGGGGAGGTGGTGTCAATTTTAAGTACCATTTAGTAGGGTGGTGGAAGGTGTGATTGCCCATTAGGAGAAGTACCTTCAAAGGTCTACAAATGAGAGAATTAGTCATTGGCATAGAAATATCAAGGATAAATACAGTTCTTTTGGGAGGTTGGCCTACTAGGGTGCTTAGGATCCCTTAGGGGGATTATGTAGGCGTGAGATCAATATTTTAGATGCATCTTAACAGGGTATGAGTGAGGTTCCAAATAGATAGATGGTTCCCCCACAGGCCATCAAGTGTTTGGGGAGATTAGTTCACTTGCATTGCTAGGACCCATCAACAGGTTGTGCTTCGGCGGTGGATTATTCAAGGATGGGACAAATTTTTTAGATGCATCTTGTTAAAATTAGGTGTAGGGAACAAGTGAGGTTCTTACTAGATACATGGTTCCAGCATAGCCCACATTTCCTGACCTTTTTAATATCACTAGAAATAAACTTTGGCAAGGGTATGTTTCCTCTCCTCCTTTTAAGTTATTGTATGGTCCCCAATTTAGACATAATCTTCAGTACTGGGAAATTGATCCTGGTTTATTCATCAAAAATAGAAAACAAACATAGAACAAGAAGATAGCAGTGCTTGAATTCTCAAAACTGATTCTGAGGTAAACCTGGTGAGGCCGCAGTTAGGATTCTAAGGTAAACTACTGCAAATTGAAAAGAAATATTATTATCTTGAAATTTGAATGCAAGAAAAACAAAAGAAAATAAATTATAAGACAGAGTTCTTGATATTGTATCATATTCATGCATATATTGAAAAGAAAATTTATCCAGAGAAAATTAACATACCAGCTAATGAATGGAAAAGTTTTCCATCAACCAGTTTACTAGAACTGTTCAATTTTGCATTGGGACCTTTCCCTGCCTTAAGTCTCCTCCTCAGTGGTTCCATGGACCCAGCATTTGGTAGTGAAAGAACCCTAGAGGCAGTCGTATTCTCCACTGAACAGATTTTCTTGTTCAACTTATTTTCGTCAATTTCAATGTGCGAAGAAAGCGAACCATCCATTGCTTTGCTGATTATTCTCCTTCCATCTGTCACAATACATGGTCTAGCAGCTGGGGAAGACAGTGAGGGAACACAACTAAGCACATACTCTTTCATTCCAATATGTTCCTTATATAATTGAGCCATAACACAACTTTCTAGGGAAGTTAAAGGTTTAATGAATTGCATGTTGGACCATATACTCCTTAGAGAACTTCTAGTCCTTGCAAACCTGTAAGATGTGCCTACTTCTGTCGTAGAAGTTTCAGGAAAAGAATTGCCAGATTTCTCGGACACATTGGGATTTCCATCTAAAACTTCCCATGCCTTGTGAAAGTCTTCATTGCTCAAATACTTAGCAGGAAAACTTGATATAGAGAGTAAATTGCAGTCATCGTGATTGCCCACATTATCTAGTTTCTTATTGTCAAGCTCACTAGCAGAAGCCACATCAGTTGCTGAAGCATTTTGCTCAACTTGTAATTCTGTTTCTATGGAAACATCACCATCTTGCATTTTTGCCTGCGTCAATCTGCCGAAGAGATGACTCTTGTCACGAAGAAGCCCCGTGACAGGTGATAACTCTTGTCTCACAAACTTGGACTCAAAGTCCGGCGAACTTTGCCTATCCCTCGAAAGATTCTGCCAGTGTTTGACTGCATATCCTGCACTGGCAGCTGCAATAGCAATCCACAAGTCCATATCTGCTCTTGCCTCCCCGGTGACAAACTCAACCCAAGCTCCTAAATTTAGATATTCCTCTTCATTTCACTTCTGAACCAAAAAAGAGAGAAATAAAACGAAGATGAAAATTTCCATGTATCAAATATGCTGCTACCCCAGAACCAAAAGATGCTAAATTTCTGTGAGGCAATAATCAAATGACAGGCAATCCCTACTATTCACAACCAAGAGACAATGCCTCAAGCCAGAACACAATAAAGTGCCAAGTAAATTGAAGCAAAAAGCAGTTGCGGAACAAAACCCTTGGGGGCATCAAACAACAGGAAAAATCAGGAAAAACCAAATCAGAAAGGCCAAGTCTTTCTATCTAGTTCCTTTGTCTCTTGAACTTAATGCTAACGGCATAAATTCCCAAAAGATCAGAACCCTAGTCCCAAATAAGCATCTACCTTGTTCTCCAGAGAATCAGAGTAAACCAGGAACAGCAACAGCCGGACTCATCGAGACATGGACGAACCAATTGCCCAAACCATTTCAAACTTAAAGCATTTGATTTTCCCGACAACTCACCACTCTAGTTGCTTTTGGTGAACCAAGGCTGGAAGAAGACGAAGAGCACGAAGATGAAGAGAAATGGTCAAAATTGCTTAATTTTCCAATCCCGAAACGAAGAAGCAAATGCATGTGAAGCGAATACAACGGAGATAAGATTCCACGATCATGAACTCCGCCTTGGCAGATTAGGGTTTCGATAATCACCATACCATTCCTTCGTCCGTTAACTACAAAGTATCTCTACGGCTTACAAGAAGCCAAGAGCTGCTGCACAAATGTGGGATGCAGAAGTAGCAGAGTATAAATAGCAAACACCACACTGGCAGTAGCAATTCCTCCTCGTCCATTCCTTACCTCAAATTTTCATATAATATTTATTTTTATTGAATTTACTATTAATCTTAAAAATATCTGTCTAAATCACTTTCGTCTTATAAACCATTACCCAACAAAATTCTACAAAAATAGTTAATTTTTTAAAAAAATTATAAATATATAAAATCATTTACCAACTTTTAAGATATTTACTTAAAACCCCTCAAATGATTTTTTTTATTTATAATTTTATAAACATTTTTATCTACCATTAAAAGTACACAAACTATTTTTATAAAAAATTTCAACCGAAACCTTTTACGATTTTAAGGTGTCAACTTAAAACCATTGTTTTAAATGATTTCTTTTTATTTTTTTACTCTTAATTTTGTAAATACTTTTATCTATGTATGTTATTATTTTTTGTAAAAATCCTTCGTAAAGATTTAAATCTTAGAAATATTTTTAAATTTTAAGTCTTTATCTCATCATATAAGGTTGCCTAAGCTTTAATATGTCTGTGATAAGTTAAAAATGATTTAATTAAATTTTTGCAAACTTAATCATAAGTTTAATAAAAAAAATAAAGTTTATAACAAATCTCAAATAATTAGATTTCTTACTAAGATTTAGACTTTATATATATATATATATATTTAGAATAACAATAATATACCAAGTATTTATTCTACTGTATAGGGTCTACTAACTTTGGATAAGTTTTCATTAAGTTAAAAAAAATTAAATAGACTATTATGAAATTAATTATAAACTTAATAAAATAATATATTATAACAAATCCCAAATAAGTTTACATAATTGTCCCATTCTTTTTATGAATTCTTACTAATTTTTGTTTCCTTAATTGATTTAGCAAAATAAAAAAATAATAGTATTATTTATTTAGATGGAAGATCTATCTCCAATCTAGATAAATAGTATTACTCTAAAAAAAATAATCACAAACTAAGATGATGCTGATATAAATGTTCTTTTGACACTCAAAATAATATTTGACGTGATATTTTTGTATTAGTGCATTATAACGTATGTCTAATTAATATAAATATATAGTAGATTAATGGAAGAGTGTGATTTTAAATGTCATTTTTAAATATTCAAATAGCATTTGTGTAAAATTAAATATCGCATATGAGTGAGTATTAAGATTTAAAAATATGATTGGATTCCATTGTTTTATTATGATTTAAAAATATGATTGTTTTATTGTTAAAAATATGATTGGATGCATGTTAATAATGTAACATTTAGGAGCTCTTTTTAAAATGAATTGAATGTTTAGGAAATTAAAATCAGGAAAAAAATCAAAGAAAAATCAGGAGGAAAAATAAATTCAAAAGGATAAAGTGTTGATGCATATGAACTTTCTTTGGTTGAAATATTCTATCTAATTTAACCCAATTTTTGTATTTAATTAATATTTAATCAAGTTTAGATTAGACCATCGAATCTATAGACTTATCCCAACTAATACACAATCCCCTTTTTTTTTTCTAAAATTATAATTATTTTCTAACTTTATTGGTTTGTTTTGTCTATTTGGTTGTTTATTTTTTTTTAAATATTAATATTTTCATGTAACACAATTTTATAAAATTTTAATATAATTTTAGACTTTAAAATGGAGACCCAACTCGATTCAAATTAAGTTAAATTAGTTTTGATTCAAAAATTCTAAACCTGATTATAATTAATTTAAATTTATATAAAATTTAAATTAACCCGAATAACAAACACCCTAAAAAACTTTTATGACATAATTGCAAAGCCAGTTTAGACATGAAAGCATACCTACAACTACTACTAGCATTGAGAAAGAGAGCCCCTAGCAATCATTTTGGCAGGCATATGAGAAAGAGAAATTCTATTGGCAACCCGCGAAATTACTCAATATAACCCGTTGTTTTAATTCCTCAATTACCCTTCATTAAAAAGCCTTTATTACCCTTACCTAACTACTTTTTTTCAACTACTTTCTTAACTCTTCGCAACCCAATCTCTCATCACTTTCATTAAATTTTTACAAACGTTTCTGATTTTAAGTTTCGCAGCCCCATCTCTGATCACTTTCACTAAACATTTGCGAAGGTTTCTGATTCTAATCACTTATAGCGATTACCTTCTTCTTGTTTCTGTTAATTTTAACTTTTCTCTATGGATGATTATATCCAAAAATTGATGAGATGGAAAGAGTTTTATGGAGAAGATGATGAGCACCAGATCGTGCATAATGAGCAGGTGGACTACAATGAATCACACCAGCAGCACGTCAATATTCTGGTAATGTATTTTAGATTGATGCATGATGCTGAGAATCACTACATGAATGGCTAACTGATGCTGAGAATTACTACATGAATGGCGGCTAAGCTTCCGACACATTCCAGTCGGGGATACCCAGGTTCCCTGACTGTAACTTTTCGGGGAACCCGAGCTTCCCCGACGCATTCCAGTCGAGCATACATAGCTTCCCCGACCAGTCAGGGAAGTTGGGTATGCCCGACTGGAATACGTCGGGAAAGCTCGGGTTCCCCGAAGAGTTACAATCGGGGAAGCTCGGCTTCCCCGACTCTTAGCCGTCGGGAACCCTTGGGTTCCCCGACTCGAGAGAGTAGGGAACCAGAACGTTCCCCGACAGCTGCGAGTCGGGGAACCCGAGGGTTCCCGACTCGTTACAGTCGGGAAACCTCGGGTTCCCCGACTCGCAGCTGTCGGGGAACGCTTGGGTTCCCGACTCGTTACAATCGGGAACCCAAGCGTTCCCCGACAGATGCGAGTTGGGGAACGCTTGGATTCCCGACTGTAACGAGTCGGTAACCCGAGGGTTCCCGAACCCGAGGGTGATCTCTATTTTTTTTCGAATGGCCCGAACCCGATTTCATTATCCATTTTGTTATTTTTAATTCATATATTTTTATTCATATTTTGGTTAAAGCACAACCCATTTTTAATTTATGTATCCTATTTTTGTTTTGATAATAGGGATTTGATCATCAAAATTTAGAGAATTTTGAGAATGAGAATGGCGTATCGTTTGATGCTAGTCAAACTTTTGTTACGAAACAGATTTTCAGTAATAGGGAAACACTGATCGAATGGGTTAAGACAGTTGGAAAAGAAAATAGAATGGTTATTGTTATAAAGGGTTCTGAATCTGGTGGTATAGGAAGAAAACCTAGAGTTCGTCTTGCTTGTGAACGGAGTGGAAAGTATAAATCATCAAAAAAAGGAGATGAGACAATAGGAGAAACAAATCGTAGGATGACAGGTTCTAAAAAGTGTGGTTGTCCATTTGAGTTACTTGGTGTTAAATTGTCAAATGAATACTGGATATTGAAAGTTGTATGTGGATTGCACAATCATTTACCAGCAGCTCAACTTGAGGGTCATTCATATGCTGGCCGACTTACAGAGAAAGAGAAACAAATTATGATAACGATGTCTAACAATCTTGTGAAGCCAAGAAATATTTTAATGACGTTAAAAGCAGAAGATAAAAAAAATGTGAGTACCATCAAAACTATATATAATGCACGGCAAAGATATAGAGTCATGGATAAAGGTGGTCGATCACAAATACAACAGTTGATGAAAAAATTGAAAGATTGTAATTATGTGGAGTGGCATAGAAGTGATACATTATCAGATTGTATCACAGACTTATTTTGGGCTCATCCGATGGCTATAGAGTTATTTAAAACATTTCCCCATGTGTTAATAATGGACTGTACATACAAAACTAATAGATATAAGTATCCACTGCTAGAGATCGTTGGTGTGACGTCAACTGAGCTAACTTTTTCTATTGCTTTCGCATTTATGGATCATGAATATGAGGATAATTACACATAGGCAATGGAGAAATTAAAGAGTCTAATAACTCACAATACATGTCCAGGAGTAATTGTAACTGATAGAGAATTGGGATTAATGAATGCAATACAAAAAGTGTTTCCAACCACGAGCACCTTGTTGTGTAGGTGGCATATATCAAAAAATGTGCTCGCCAAATGTAAGAAATTATTTGATAGAAATGAGACATGGGAGAAATTTATGTTAAGTTGGAACCTGGTTGTTTTTGCGTCGACTGAGGATGAATATGAACGTCGTCTGTATGAGTTAACACTTGAGTACTATGCATATGAGGGCGCACTTAATTATCTGAGAAATACATGGTTGAATGATTATAAAGAAAAATTTGTTGCAGCATGGACAAATAGAATAATGCATTTTGGCAACGTTACTACGAACAGGGCTGAGAGTGCACATGCAAAGTTGAAGAGACATCTTGGATCTTCTCAAGGTGACTTAGAGTCATCATGGACAATTATCAACAGTCTTATTGAGTTACAACATGTAGAGATTAAGGGGTCGTTTGAAAAAAGTTTAATGTTGGTGCAACATAACTTCAAGCCAGCAATTTTTAGAGAATTGCGAGGTGTTATATCGAGAAGTGCATTGAATATGGTACTAATGCAGTCGCAACTTGCTTATAAAATTGGGATAGACAAAGTTTCATGTGGATGTGTGATTAGAAGCACATATGGTTTACCTTGTGCACATGAAATTGCAGAGTTCATGGTACAAGGACGGCCAATTCCTTTGTCAACTGTGCATCCTCATTGGACAAGGTTGCAGTTAGTGCAGTCAGCTTATGATGGTGTGTCATCGCAGGTAATGATTGAGCCAGAAATAGAGAGTATATATAAAATGTTTTATTCAGAACCGGAGCCAGGGAAGCAAGTATTAAAGCAAAAGTTGAGAGAAATAGTTAACCCAGACACAACTTCACTACAACCACCAACCATGAAAGTTAGGACGAAGGGTAGGCCAACATCGAAGAAGAAAATTCAGATTGATACATCCACCAAACGTGATCCGTCCTTATTTGAAATAGTTCAATCTAGTCAAGACAGTAGATCCCTAGCAACATGGATATCCAAGAGAAACACCAACCGACTCAAGGGGTATGATGATTGTTTCCCACCACAAATACAACCGTTCTTGCATAATATTGTTAATGTAGAATCAGATGGACATTGTGGATTTCGAGCGATAGCAGGGTTACTTGGTATGAGTGAGCACAATTGGAGAGATATTCGTTTTAGTCTGATAGGAGAGTTGCAATCTTTTCGTGCGATGTATACGCAAATATATGGATCAGAAATGCGTGTGGATGAGTTACTACATATATTATATTGCTTTGATAACATTGCACCGTGCGAGCATTGGATGACTTTACCTGACATGGGCCATTTAGTTGCTTCAAAATACAATGTCGTATTGGTGCATTTGTCACGGATCCAGTGTCTTACATATCTTCCACTTAGATCGATCCCTCCTCCAGCAGTACAACACAGGATGATTACTATAGGATTTGTGAATGATTGTCAT
The DNA here is from genome assembly GCF_014633365.1 of Diospyros lotus. Classification (NCBI taxonomy): domain Eukaryota; kingdom Viridiplantae; phylum Streptophyta; class Magnoliopsida; order Ericales; family Ebenaceae; genus Diospyros; species Diospyros lotus. The sequence goes on from NW_026267104.1 coordinate 2,323,337, forward strand.
TTTGTGCAGGTATTCTTACTTATTTTGGTATTTATTTATTTATATTGTGGATTTCATATGTTTGTTTTAATAATAATTTTTGTTGCATATGTCATTTATCAGGTATTCCTTAAGCCAAGGTCACCAATTCCTCCCGTCGCACTGAATTGGTACAGATTTCGATGTGATAATGCACGTGATTGGGAAACGCCATACATATCCAGAATTCAAGCATTTTTATCTCTAGTAGGTCAAGATGTGGCAACACAGGAAGTTTTTGACTTATCTGACACATGATTCTTACTCTTAGATTGTGTTTCCAAATACGGCTTAAGGCGATGATGATTTTTCGGGCAAGTTTAATTTTCATAGGCTTCAGCCCGTGATTGAAACATTAACTCATATCACCACTTATTGGCAGCCCAATTTGAAGTCCATAAGCCTATTTACTATCTCTTTAGAGGAGAAATGGGCATAAGCCCATTTGCTCAAGAGATGGAGAAGCCTAGCCCATTACGTATGATAGCCATCATTTCGGCCGAGAGAGGAGGACAGTTGGGCGATTCAGGGCTGGGTTTCGTTGGGCTTAGTGGTCTTATTTTTGGAGTTACTTAAGTGGTGATTTGTTATTCATATCTGAGCCTTTCTATACTTTATATATATTTTCGCATTTTATTTTGTGAATTATATTGCACTAATATCTTGTTTTATATATTTCCTATTCACAAACCTATTTCACAAAGATATATTTGATTTAATTGACCCATAATTAAAGTTTATGATATAAAGGAGTCTGATGTAAATAAGTTTATAATATCTTATTTTATAGATCACTTATATCACATATAAGTATTTAAAATAAGTTTTGTTAGTAACAATAAAATTACTTTTCGAGTTATAGAAATAATTTTTAAATAAACTAAGAAAATTAAATCCAAACAGAAAAGGGTTGGCACCATTTATATCTTAGCGACATATCCGAACCTCATCATAAGTAGTCAAATAGATAAGACTCTACTCACTATAGCAAATACAAATAGTCTCATATTACAAAAAAAAATTAATCTCTATCAGTCCTTTTTCTTGTCTCTTGAGGGGGGCTTGGGGCTGGATGATGTGGATCTGAACTCGTAGGTGGTGGATTTATATTTACTGCCGGAGGTGATGTAACCACCGTCGGTGTTCGTACCATACTAGAAGGTGCTTCGCGAAATACTGTATATGCATGAGACCCAGTAGAAGAAGACCCAGTACGAATAGTCAAAATATCATATACCTGAAGACATGCCCGTCTCCACGCATCTACATCTTGAGTGGATCCACCTGATATGACTTGCCTAAGAGGAGATAGTGATGCCATGATGCGCTACAAGACAATTATTTTAAATATAAAAAACTAAACATAATATATTTAAAAAAATTACAATTACAAAATTAATCTTACCACATCAGCAAGAGTCACTCTATCATGATCACCTCTGTCAAACCCGGATCTATTTGTAGGATTTTGTATGACTCGATGTGTAATGCGATGATACCATGCCAAGTAGTCTTCACTGCACTCCCATGGCACTAGGGCAAGTCCACCCCGACGGTGTGCTGGCAATAAGTGAAAATCCCAGCGAGACCAACTATCATTGATAAAATCATAAATTACCTTATATGTTGTCGTAGCTCTACCCCGCTTGGCTTCAATAGGAGATAATGGAGGTGGAGGTATATTCTGCCTATGCCCAAATTGTCGCAGAACCCTCTCCGGATGATATGGCTCAATCACGCCTCCACACTTAAGACATCCGGAGAAGAACGCAATCTCATGGAGTGGGTGTTGTGCACGATGCCTCCTATATGGTGTCCATATGACCTGCACATGTTTTAGAATTTCAATGATGAGCAATATTAAGTTGCAAAATATAATGTGTGAACAGAATACCTGATCTTCAATTAAGTCATCAAGTCGCTCTCGCAAAGATTGCAAAGAATCGTACTCACGAACAGGAAGCCAGCGATTAGCCCTAGGCAACTCGTCAGTATATGATAAATTATGTTTACTTCTAGTCAATGGAAAATGTTCATATATCCAAGCCTGTATACATTTAATGTAAATAATTGTTAAGATATATGGAAAGACATAGTAAAAATATGCACAAAATAATAAAATTTAAATTATTACCTCAAGTAATGTTAAATATCCACAGATTCCCTTGACATCTCTTCTACTCGCGATACCTAGCTGCCTATATAAATATGCCAAACAAGCAGCCCCCCATGCATACGTACCAGATATACTCAGGTCTTCCAACAATGCAAGATAGGAAATCGAAATCATGCTACCACTCTTATCCACAAATAATGTACAACCTAATAAAAATAACAAATATGCCCTACTAGCATTGTACATCTCTTCATCTGGAGCTGAATTTGGTACGTTCATAAATGTTCTTCTCAGCCAATCTAATTTCACATACGGTCCCCGAGTCTCAGCTATCTGGCCTGCTGCTTCTACTACTGAGACCCCAAGTAAACGATAAAGTAAATTCTGAGCTTCATTACCTGTCAAATGAGGGACTGATACAGGGCTGCCAGCAACTGGTATCTTCAGAATAGTGGCAACGTCATCTAACGTAAGTGTCATCTCACCAAATGGTAGATGAAATGTGTTAGTCTCAGGTTGCCATCTCTCTGAAAAGGCTGACACAACTGTAGGATTCACAAATCGATACGTGGATTCTATCAAAGGTGCCAACTGAGATCTTACAACAATATCATAAATACGTTGCTGATTTGCCAATGGCCAATCAGGAATTCTTTGTCCATGGCTATTACACTTTAATACACCTCTTTCCTATTACATAAAAATAATAAAATAATTACTAACATTATAAATAAGTATTTTAAATGTAAAATTATTTTTATAATCACTTACCTCTCCAGCCCATATGCTAACAGCAACATGATTTTTAAAACTCTTTAAAATGGATGGATCTTCAGGGCCTCCCAAAAATAGTTCGGTAGTATCGTCCGGAGCACTAGTAGATGGCTGCTCTGGAGGACTAGGAGGTGATGAGTCCAAAGTACCTGGCTGCTCAGAAATGTGCGCCTCTGAAATAGATGTATCAGCCACAGAATGACTATCATGGCCCTCTACCCTCCTCCTCCTCCTCGTGGAAGCTGTCGGACGCTGACGAGCTCCCTCTACTCCTCCTCCTTGAGTACGTGCCATACCTATAAATGAATGTACCATATTAGTCATTTTTAAAATAATAGTAATCTACTACAAAATTAATTTAATTCATATAAGAATGTTATATGAAATGTCTAAATGCATTATGACAAATAAAATTGTTTATAATAAAATTAATAATAATTAGATTTATTAGAAAGGTGAACTGTAAAATTATAATTAATATAAAAAATAACATGTGAGATTAATATGAAATCAATCATATTTTAAAAAAAATTCAAATGGCACAAAACTAAAAAAATAAATATATAATTATACATTTATTAATAAATCTGGTTCCGGTTTCTCCAACCCGGAATTACGGGTTCGAGAACCGGAATGGGTTCGGACCCCCGCACCGCGAGGTGCGGGGGATTGACATGGCTCCGCACCGCGAGGTGCGGAGGTCTCAGAGACCCCCGCACCTCTGAGACCTCCGCACCTCGCGGTGCGGAGCCATGTCAATCCCCCGCACCTCGCGGTGCGGGGGTCTCTGAGACCGCCGCACCTCGCGGTGCGGGGGTTTCAGAACCCTCCTCCCCCACCTTAGCGGCGACGATGGCAGTCGCCATGGCCGCCTTCATCAGCCGCGATGGTGCCACCATCGCGGCTGATGAAGGCGGCCATGGCGGCTGCCATCGTCGCCGGTGGGGAAGGGGGGTTCTGAAACCCCCGCACCTCACGGTGCGGAGGTCCGCGACTGACGATGGCGGCCATGGCGGCTGCCATCGTCGCCGCCAGGAAGGGGGTTTCTAAAACCCCCGCACCTCGCGGTGCGGAGGTTCGTGGTGATGATGGCAGCCATGGTGGCTGCCATCGCGGTCGATGGTGATGCCGCCATGTGCGATTATTGAAGAAATTAAACATTGAACAGAAGGCGTACCTGATTTATCAGTCCGATTTCTTCTTCCTCGCGGCCGAAGATTGCTAGGGTTTGTTTGAGAAATGTGAGAAATTGTGTGGCTGGTGTGGCTGTGTGAGGGTATATTTGGGAATTTATGGGTTGTAAATAGTAATTCTCGTGGTTGCAAAGAGTAAAAATAAAAATTCAGTCCAACAGGTTATATTGAGTAATTTGGCGGGTTCCCAATAGAATTTCCCTATGAGAAAAGGTCCTTTACAGAAGAAGTCCACTTTCACACTCATTTTCTTTGCTTTATGCAGAAGCTTAAGAGGTTGTTGTCTGATACTTAAACATTATAGAAGATTCACTTTAAATTTAAATAATAAACCATAACCCTCAAACATTACAAAATGAACTTTTATTTAATTTTTTTAACACAGGCCACCTCTCTAGTGTATATGTATATATATATATATATATTATTCCTTGAATTGCAAAAGAATGCATGTTTATGGTTGATGAATTTCAGACAGATCTACTGACTCCACCAAACAAAATTCAGAGTTTGGTAGCCCACCTGCAACATTGTGTCCCACAAGCCTTCCACCAGAAATGGACTTTGAGCTTTTCTTTCCTCCTAACTTGGCAGCAAGGCAAGAAATCATGGTGGCCATCATTATTTATCCCAAACAATTAAGGTGACTTAACAATTTTCACATCTTTAAAGAGTAAGTTGTTTAATATACGAGATTTTTTATTTTATAAAAATTAATATATAAAATATTATATATATATTTTTTATATTTTTACAAAAAAAGACAATTTTCACGACTCATATTCGTCACGTTTCAATCACGAAAGACTAGAAACAGATTTATGATTTATTTATAGCTTTCAAAACCCACTGAGTTTAATGACCTGTCAAACATTTTAATCAGTACTGCCCAATGGACTGAGAGCCATCCTCTCCATTGGTCAGATCTCCTTTGTTGAAGACAAATGAACCACCCTCAGAAGCAGGAAGCCAAATGTTAATAACCATCCACTCCGTCATCCTTAACAAATTGCTGTGCAAAGAAGAGAACTCCCAGAGATCAAATCAATTAGTTAGAGACTAAGAGAAATAGAGTCTACCAAAATGAAGGGGCTACTGAGGGCATAACATATTTAAAGTGAATCTAACTGTAATGTTTTGCGTAACTTAGAGATGAAATGATATCCGAATACATAAGATTTTGGGTTAACTAGATCTAACAACAGTTGTTCTTAGGATGTGATCTTGTGACGTAAAAAAGGATATCCCCGATATAGGAGAGACGTCTCTCTTGCAACGGTCGGGGGATATGAGCCCAAGAGATATCAGTTAAAAACTTGGGGGGGGGGGGGGGGGGGGGGGGGGTTCAAATTGAATGTTAAAAACCCTGAGCAGCATACATTATAAGTGTACATGTCTGAAGGAATAACAATCACAAAAGATAGGAGAAAGAAGAGTGGCAAGATGTTTGGAGCATCCACTTCAAAATTATATTCATGTTTCTCCAGCTGCAAGCTATTTCTTATGGTCCAACTGAAATTATAATCAAACAATGTGTCATATCCTTGGACAGGGTAGTAAAGCATAATTGCAGAAACGCAAGGATGATGAACCTGCTGATTTCAGTTTCATTTTTATCTTTGAGAAACCAGCAGCATCATTAAACACCAGAGAAATAATAGCTAAAGCAACCTAATTCTACATGAGTTGAATTTACATCAAGGAAGCAATTAATAAAGCCCAATTTTTATTCAGTTCACACGCGTTCTTACATATTCCTTTAATTTAAAGGAAGAAGAATAATGAGCTAAAGAATGATACACAAGTGTAGAAGAATACAAGTACAGATTGCAGTTCCCAGGTGCAGCAAAACCTGCACACAATGAAACGACAAGGTAATTGATCCAAACTAGCTCAGACTACTCCAGGGTACTTATCAGATCGCTAAAATTGAAAACCAGCCAATCAGCCTTTGCTGCAACAGCCCCCCGAAGTTGAACTCCAGCATAGCAAATAAACATGTCAGCACCTCCTGGTTTCCGAGCCTGAACTTAAATGAAAGAACGTATCAGATCGTGCTCAACACCAAAATGCTGCTTGATTAAGTTACAGTTCACGGGAATTATTTTGACCCTTGGTTTACCTAGCCAGACAGCTGAAATTTTTGGATGGGCATTTAAGTTCCTTATACATTAGTCTAAGTTAATAACATAAGCCTTGAGACAATTTCTCATGCATCACATTGCGGAAAATATTATGGAAATCATGTATTTGAAAATCTACTTACAAATATGAAGGAATAATTAAGTAGATAACGAAAAGAAAAGAAAGAAACAGATGAAGAAATGTAATAGAGAAAAGAATATGCATGCTAAAAAATGACAAACAGGAAGATATCTTTAAGCACTACATGTTTGTGTGGGTATAAAAATGCATAGAAGGGGTAACTTTTAGATCCTAATAGTGATCAATGCAAGTTTTTTTCACCTCAAGATCAGTTGCGCCATCGCCAACCATTACTAATGCCTTGTATCCCCGAGCCTGAAAATTAAATCAGATACATAATCAATATTGTTCAAAATACCAGATGTGTGACCAACTACATAATGGTAATACTGACCTTCCTGATCTGTTGAACTGCAGTGGCTTTCCCTCCACTCCTTGAAGTAGGCTCATCTTCATCAAACCCTAGAAACTCCCCAGAATTTCCAAATAGTAGTTGGTTGGCAAAAATGTTTTCTGAGGGAATACCAAGGATTGATGCAGCAGGCTTCAAAGAAAATTAATCTGGTCAGCAGTGCCAAAGACAATCTGGAAATTTAATATACTCCAACTAAAATACAAAAGATAATTGTATAAAGGCAAGAAACACTACACACACTGCCAGCTTTCTAGGCCTGGTGTTAGCTGATCGGATTCTCAACTTAGGGCTCAAGTTCACTTGTTTAGCTACAAGGAAAATAATCAATGCACAATAGCTCATTGATACCCAAAAAAATGGCTTCCTTTTTTTTGGGGGGGGGGTGTGGAAGACTCTGAAGTAGGCTAGCCCCCTGGGCATTTAGCATGAAGCGTCATAAACATGAGTTTATTGTAATTTAATCATCCTCTTTGGGAATAAGAATGCTCGTTCTCATTAAAATCAACCTTCTTTTAGCTGGATTTCTTTTTAGAACCACCAATTATCAATTATAATATCTAGCATGCGTATGCCCAGGAGAGACTCTTTGAGTTTTGAGGAATTATAGTGATCTGCTTTCACCATGAGCTAGTGCAACCTACCTTCTTCATGCTCTTCCAAGATATCATTTTCTTAAACAACAGGAGGGTGTCCCTAGTGCACGAGGCATGCTTTGTGAGGGTTGTTGTTGTACATAGCCTTATCCTTGCAAAGAGGTTGTTTGTAAGATAACATTTGCTTCAACTCGGCCCCCACCCCCCACCAAAAAAAAAAAAAAAAAGCCAGAAGAATGCATATCAAGTTTAGCAATGTACGTTGATCATTTGACGAAAGCCTCCAGAGATCAGATAAACATCAGTATTTTTAGCCTTCAGCTTCTTGACCAACTCATCTATGCCAGGAGAAATCCTACACATAAGGGAACAAGAATGGGAAACCATATACAAAAAAAAGATGAAGTTAAACAAAAAGGAAAAATTGCAGCTGACATGTTGAGGGACATCATTGCCTTGGATTGAGAGGGGGCAGAATGAAAAAAGAAAAAATAGAAACCACTAAGCCATGCCAACATCAATCTTCTAGATACCCTTTATTGGTATCTGGCCCATGTTCAATGTTAAAATCTTCAATATTTTATAACATTTCAGTTATTATTGCAAGAGTCACTAGTTTCTACGTCCATCTGTCTGCCTTCTTTATTAACCAACAGGGAACCAAAAAGGAAAGAAACATAGGCTTAATTTGGGAATACAATTTAACAAAACCAATCGAAAATGAATTTAGTTAAAATTTGAGTTCATGTCCTACTGACATTATCAGAGGCTTGCCTGGACTGATAGAAAGCATGATGAGAAGGGGAGAGCGTTGATGTGAAAATTCCAGTGACACTTGAAATTAACATGTGCCACATGGTGCAGTTAATGTCTATGACATGGCAGGCACAAAATAACCAGCACAAACTTAAACTTGCAATTCTGAGCCACCTATGAATCTACCAGAGGTTATAACTCTTTTTCTGATTACCACATATCAACACAAAAGAAAAGGTAACCTATAATTTTGTGATGATTACTGAAGTTTTGATCCTATAGGCAAGCATCATGTAACATGATCCATAATTTCACAAATGCAATTTTCAGCATGAAAAACTGAACAAAAAAAAAGGGGGCCCCCTAGTGCACAAGACTCCACGCTTTGCGAGGGTAGGGAGAGGGTCATTTTTGTATACAATCTTACACTTACTTTGCAAAGAAGCTGTTTTCACAACTCAAACATTTGACCTTCCAATCACAGAAGACATAAAGAAAAACCTTATTGTTGCTACCAAGGGGATTGTAACATAGGCAGACAGTATTACTAGGGGAAGATCTAAGAAAAGAAAAGAAATGGGCTTTCAAAATAAATGACTTGCTAAAAAAACAAATAGGGATTTAAGAGAAAACAGCTTGCTAACATAAAATAAGAACACTTTTGCAGTGAGATGCTTTTAATTTCGTACTGTAGTTGAATGTTTCTGCTGTGTCTTACCTATCATCTCAAATGTGTTCTCTGTGTTCCAACTTATACAACCTTCTCATCCACATTCTGTATACAATATATATTACAAACGAAAAGCAACAAATACTTTATAGAAACGAATACAGCATTCATACTTTGGAGGCCTTTTCTCAAGGAAATCCCGGACTTGGGAAAGGGACGGATTGAATAGAGAGAGTCTGGCAGCCAAAGCCTCCTCAAAAGGAACAGAACCACCCATTGCCCTACAGAGAAATCAGATATCAAAATCACAGCATCAACTGAATTAACAACTCACTTTCAAAAGAAAAGGATATTAAACCTTGCTGTCCATTCTGCAACATCTTTTCCTGCCCCACAAAATTCAGCAAGCTCATCAATGCCCTCATCCAAGCAGACTGTGCTATCCACATCGAAGCATACAGCATCAGCATTTTGCCACACCTCAAGCACCTCTAGAAATTTAGGAAAGAAATTTATCAGGTACAGTACCATAACTTTCAAGTATTGAAGAACAATAACGTAAGATCAAGTATGTAACAACTCGACCCATTATATGGTTTGGTACTTAATTGTTTACAAGTCATAGCAGAAGCAAATATTTGGAAACACTGGCTGGAATATTTAACTCAGTTCAATACAAAAAGAAACCTAATTTTTCAAAACCTGTTCAAGAAATGAAACATGCAGGCGATGGCCATATTTGACTCAAAATATTAATTACTTGCATTCCTGAATATGACCTTTTGATGGTAGCGTGTTGTCAACCCGACCAGCCATTGAATTTTCCACGGGCTGAACTGAAGCAGCTACGGAATACAGCGGTCCTGGATGTTTCATCATCCCAAATGAAGCCCCAGGAGCTCTTTTCACTACTCGTGGAGTATAAGTTGGAAGAAAAGTTGATTGATGCCTTCTGCAGTAAGCCCTAACCGGGTTGAGTTGTGTGGTGATTAACCCTTCCATCAAATTATCTATCATCAAAAAGTTCCAAGAAATTTTCAATTCCAATGCTAATGTCGACGAGTTTTTCAATTTCAAGCATCAATCACCACAAATTGCAATTCCTAATATTGCAACAACAAATGGATTCATGGATAGGATAAATAACTGACAATAAACTTAATAAGTATCATTACAAGTCCAGTTCAACGTTAACCAATAAAAACATATCAGACACAACCAGAACTAGTTTCAACTTTCAATTGGATCAAGAACCGATTCAACTGCGATTTATGAGCGTGCGAATGTGTAATAATAACATACCACCTACAAATACAAGATCCCATTTTTAACAGCAAGCAGCAAAGATCAGAAATGCCCAAAAAATACATAATACTTCATGAAACATCGCAACTATACACAATTACCCCCCACAAAAGCATGCAGAAATAGATTCCTATCAAATAAAATAGAAGGGGGAAACGCGAAAAGGCTGAGAGAGGGATTTTTATCAAACTTATGAACAGTGCTGAGATAGGAAATGCCATTACATTGCGTTATTAAGAAATTTCTGGGTCTTGAAGGACCCTGAAAACGTCCCAATCTAATACTTTTTCAATAGGTGTTCTTAGAAGATGGGAGATTTGCAGAGGTTGGTGAGATCTGTAAGAGGAGAAGATGAAGACGAAGAAGAAACAGAAAGGAAATAGACCTGGCAATGGTGGAGCAAAGGCAAGTCCGACGTAAAGACTCTCTCTCTCTCTCTCGTCTGATGCAGAACGAAGATCTCAGTAATCTTTTTCAGGCACAAATTCTCCCATTTCCTTTCCCCTTTCGTAATTTTCTCCTCTTCTTTTCGAAAAGCTTCTGGTTGGTTGGGAGAAAATGGATTAAAATAATTCAATATAATTTCTTATTTTTAAAATTTTGGTCAATTAAACTTTTAAATAATTTAACATATTGATAAATTTAAGTCAAAAAATAGCATTAAAGAAGGTAGAGGTGGTGATTTTTCCTCACTAAATTTTCATCATACTTATTCTATTTATATTTTGCTTGACTCAAATATTAAAGAACAATTTTGAATATATTTTGATCAATTCACTTTATTTTATTTTACAAGTTAATTTCGATAATTCGACAAAATTATCGAAGTGAAAGATTAACGTGTACTAACTATTGGTTAAGAATAAAATAAATATAAAACTAATAGTTTAAGAATAAAGTGAATTATTTAAAAAAGTTTATTACAAGTGAATTAAAGTAAAAGAAACTTAATTTTTATATTTAAGGATTAACATGCCGTGAAATTTTGGGCAATATAAATTAAGGTGGTTGCCGGACAAAACCCACTACCGATAGAAATAAATAAATAACTGAGAAGAGTCCTTTGTTTCTATGGTAAGAGTTCAACCTATTTGAAGCCAAACCATGTGCTATTGGTGAGTGAGACAGACCATTGGGGGGGGGGGGGGGGGGGGGGGGGGGGGATATCATCATCATCATCAAAATTCCAACTTCTTTTTAAGTAGGAATGGAATAGTCACGTAGAATTTTATATGAGTTTACGTAACATATTGGTGCGAAAAGAGAGAAGACTGGTGAATATGGGTGACTTGTATGAGCAAGCATGACACAGCTAGCTTGCTTGCTTGCTTCCTCCCCACCATGCAACAAACCTCCCCACCATGCAACAAACAACAAATCTCTCTCTCTCTCTCTCTCTCTCGTGTTTCTGAAATCATGGGTTTTACATTGTCCTGATGTATTGCTCTCTAGAATCCCACCTGCTCTTACTTTACCTTCTTTTTCATATTCTCTCCACCTCCTCTCCCAACAAACCCACTTTCTAAATCCATCCATATGTATCTATCTGTATAAATATATGTGAGTGAGTGTGAATATATTCTACATTCATATATAGCTTTGCAAGAACAAATCAATTAGTAATTACTACCACCAAATCCATAAATCTTCCCTTCCAGATCCATCGCTTTGTTTGTATTACCATACATTTCCCCCACATTTATATAATACCCCCCAATATTTGCTCAGGGAAAAAAGGGAAGAGCATTTTCCCGGGAAAGTGAAAAACAGGTCGGGAATGGGGCATGAAGATCATCGCTCTGCTTCTCCTTCCTATGGCAGTTCAGCTGTTTCTGAACCGGCATGTCCCCTTCAGAACCGTTTTGAAGCCGGTTCTTCGCTCTACTTTCCGACAAATGGAGTGGAGAACCTGCCGGAGCTAAACGAAAATGGGGAGGCTGAAGTGGACGGAGCGGCGATCGGACATCTGAGATTCGTCGACGAGGCGGCCAGCGGAGGGTTGGAGTGGAAGGATGTGGAGGCGCGGTTCGACCGGATTGCCAATATCAAACCGGGACAGGCTCGGGCAATCAGCGCGGCCGATTTCGGTTTCTGTATCGGTAAGATCATCAGTTCTCTACGATGTCGTTTCATGTTTTGAATTTTACCACTTTAAAGGCAGTAGCATGACACTCTACATGCCAAATTTGATGTTCCCGGCTTGCTTATTGGATGTTTTGTTTTTTGCTAATTTATTTTTATGATTTTAGTTCAAGATTTCACAAATTCAATTATAATTCTAAATAAATTTTAACGCATCATACCTATTTTTGAAACGATAATTGCTCATTTAATTAAAAAATTCTTACACTAAGGGGTACCCTTTATACTTTATTTTGATGCCTCACTGTGTAAATAGTTGATTGGCATCCAATTTATTTGCAATCTTTGTTGTTAACTAATTTGGTTGATGGGTTTTTATAGTCTTGATTTACAAAGTAACTGTGGTATAATTTGTACTACTAAATAATAATAATAATAAATAATAATTATACTTTTCAAATATACAAGTATAATTTTTAATTTGTATATGTCTTGATTAGTAATGGTTATACATTTGAATAAGTATACAACAACAACAACATATCCAGCTTTTATCCCACTATGTGGGGTCGGCTACATGAATTCTAAACTTCCATGTATTTCTGTTTTTTGTCATATCCTCATTTAGATCTATATATTTCATATCAAATTTTAATGTCTCTCCCAAAGTCTTCTTAGGTCTACCTCTACCTCTTTTTATGACTAATTATTCTATTTCATTAACTCTCCTCACAGGAGCGTCTCTTAGTCTCCTTCTCACATGACCAAACCATCTTAGTCTAGTCTCTCTCATCTTTTCCTCGATTGGCACTACTCCTACCTTATTATAAATAGCTTCATTTCTAATTTTATCCTTTCTTGTATGTCCGCACATCCATCTTAACATCCCCATCTCCGCTACACTCGTCTTTTGCTCATGCTGGTATTTGATTGCCCAACATTATGAGCCATACAGCAAGACTGGTCTTATAGCTGTCTTATAAAATTTTCCTTTCAATTTTAATGGGATTTTACCATCACATAACACCCCCGATGCATTTCTCCATTTTAGCTAACCTGCCTTAATTTTATGTGCGATATCCTTGTGGATTTCTCCATCTTTTTGAATCACTGATCCCAAATATCGAAAATGGTATTTTCTTTGTAAGATTTGGTCTTCTAATTTTATTATAACATTATCCACTCTTGCATTTTTACTAAATTTGCATTCCATATATTCTGTTTTCTTTCTACTTAATTTAAATCCCTTAGATTCTAAATTGTTTCTCCACAACTCAAGCTTAGTGTTCACTCCTTCTTTTGTTTCATCCACCAACACTATGTCGTCTGCAAATAACATACACCATGGCATATCTGTCTGAATATCTTTAGTGAGTTCATCCATTACTAGGGCAAATAAGTATAGACTTAGTGCAGAACCTTGATGCAGTCCTATTGTAGTTGTAAATGGTTCAATATCCCCTCCGCATGTTCTGACCTTTGTCTCTACACCATGATACATGTCCTTAAGGGCTTGTATATAGGCTATTTTGACTCATTTCTTCTCTAAAACCCTCCATAATATTTCTCTAGGGACCCTATCATAGGCCTTTTCTAGATCTATAAACACCATATGTAGGTCATTCTGATGATCTCGATACCTTTCCATTAGACGCCTCAGTAAATATATAGCTTCCATTGTTGACCTACCAGGCATGAAATCAAACTGATTTTCTGACACCTTTGTTTCCTTTCTGAGCCTCTGCTCTATTACTCTCTCCCAGAGTTTCATGGTATGACTCATTAACTTAATTCCTCTATAATTTTCACAATTTTGAACATCTCATTTGTTCTTGTATATAGGAACCAAAGTACTCCCCCTCCACTCATCTGGCATCTTTTTTGATTTAAGGATGACGTTAAATAGTTGCGTTAGCCAGGAGATGCCCTCTTCTCCTATGCATTTCCATGCTTCTATTAGTATATTATCTGGTCCCACTGCCTTATGATTTTTTATCTTGTTTAATGCTTGTCTTATTTCATTTGAACTTATGCGTCGATAGAATGTGTAGCTCACATTCCCTTATGAATAAGTATAACTACTTAAATTTATTTATACATCTTAAATAGATACGATTAAATGATGTATTTCACATAAATCGTGATTGTAAAAAAATATATTCTAGAGGTGACTATTCATCTATTATTAATAAGCACTGAAACTAAGGTAAAAACCATATTAAACTATTTTATAACTAAATCTTCATTATTGCTAGCGACAAATTTCTTGACTTGGATTAATCTTGTTATAGTTTATCATTAACTCTACAACAATTTGAGAGGGCAAACAATACCTTAAAAATAGCAACAATAATTCATTCTTGGACTAACAATGATTATAATGTGTGATCCAAATGATTCAACTTCCCTCCATTTTACTCTCTCTCTCTCTCTCTGTACAGATATGAAAAGAAGCAATGCATTTCTCTCATGTATTCAAATTCAAATTCAAATTATATCTGTGGAGTTGTATGCATCTTCTTCATGGCAGGTATGCAGAAGAGTGCAGAGTTTGCTAATGAGCTTTTAGCAGCACTGAGAGGAAGAAAAGATTTAGGGGCAGAAATCACAAAAGCCGAGCTGCAAAAACACTGGCATCGCCTCACTAATCCGCTCCTCAGTTGGAGAGTACAAACTTTCTTCGACTTGTAATTATCTGTTTCTTGCAACTCGATGGATGAATTTAGCAGAAGTTTCAGTATTTTTGGTGATCGGAAAAGTACTGCTTTCTCTGCAGATGTGATAGGGACATGGATGGAAGAATATCTCACATGGAACTCAAGCAGGTCATACCCAGAAAAGCCCCTTTGCTGATCTTTAAGTTTATAGGTCCTATAATGGTTATTTTTGGGTCTTCAAATTTTGTGCTTAGTTTTAGTTTCCGTTTTGAAAAACAAAAACTGTCATGTTCTTTGAATTTGCTTTTTTTTTTTTTTTTTTTTTTGAATTTGGGCAAGTTTGATTTCTTGTTTTATTCTCAATCTGAGTAATTTTGGTTGTTTTGCAGGCTGTTTTGCTAAGTAGCTCCTGCAATAAGCTATCTGTAACCCAGAAAGAAGCAGAACAACATGCTGCTCTGATCATGGAAGAACTTGATACTGAAAGCCGAGGCTATATCCAGGTATCAATTAGAAATGTCAAGATGAAAATCTAACATGAACAACCGAGTAAACTCTATAGATTTGTAATGAGAGTGATAAATTTGAATACCTAATCATAGGTTGGCCAGCTAGAGGCTCTCTTCAAACAAAGCATATCAAAGGACCATTTGTCCACCGGTCCAAATTCATCGAGGCATGCTCGCAATTACCCGTACCAAGAGCCAGCATCGACTGCTGAGATCTTATTTCGGACCTATTGGCGACGAGGATGGATGATCATGCTGTGGTTGTTGGTCTGCATTGCACTGTTTGCGTGGAAATTTACTCAGTACAGACATAGGAAAGCCTTTGAAGTAATGGGATACTGTCTTTGCACTGCCAAGGGGGCTGCTGAAACCTTGAAGTTCAACATGGCTCTTGTTCTTCTCCCGGTTTGTCGAAACACGCTGACTTGGCTGCGCAAGCACCGACAGATTAGTTCAGTGATTCCATTTAACGACAACATCAACTTCCACAAGGTAGGCAATGAATTTAAGTTGGCAGTGGGATAACTTGCAAGCAGCAGAAATGGAGTAACCCTTCTTCATTCTTCGTCATTTTCCCTTTCTTGTGTAGTTGATTGCAGGAGGGATAGTTGTAGGGGTGATCTTACATGGGGGCACACACCTTGCCTGTGATTTTCCGAGGATCAGTGGCTCTGACAACATCGTCTTCCAGCAAACAATTGCAGCCCGGTTCGGGTACCATCAACCGTCTTACTTAGAGATATTGGCCACAACCGAGGCTGCAACTGGAATTGCCATGGTCATTCTAATGGCCATTTCGTTTTCTCTGGCGACAAAGTGGCCTCGACGCAGGTCACCATCCCTGCCAAGATCGATTCGACAAGTCACTGGATTCAATACCTTTTGGTACTCACACCACCTCTTCATCCTTGTGTATGCATTACTCCTCATTCACTCCATGTTCCTCTTTCTAACCAGTGATGCAGCTGAGAAGACGGTATGCCAACTTGCCTAGTTACTGATCTCAAACCACTCTGTGTGTACATTTCATAAACCTAGCTCATATGTCTCGTCAATATGCCGAATCATTAGCCAGATAAAGATTCAATTGAACTCTACCCTTTCTATTCAACATCCCATGTGGTTGAATGGATAGAGATATATTTGAACTTTTGATGCTTGGTAGCAACAGTTTTGAATTGTACAAATAGTCTCTTTATAAGAAAAACAAGAGAAAAGTTGTGTACAAATACAACCCTCTTCTTACCCTCACAAAGCAGGGTCAAGGACACCTTTTTTGTGGCACCTTTATCTCTCTACTTCTTTAGCATACTTTCTTTCTAAGGTAAGTAAATGCTGACTCTGCAGACATGGATGTACATTGCCATTCCAGTTTTACTATACGCCAGCGAGCGAATATCTCGAGCCATAAGATCAGAGTTCAGAGATGTAAAGATTCTGAAGGTGTTCAATTTATTTTGTCAAAGAAATTTTTCTTCAGAATTTGATTAACATTGTTTGTAACCTTTTTTATTTCTAATAATTTTCAGGCAACTATTTTTCAAGGAAAAGTACTGTCCCTGACAATGAGCAGGCCAGAAGGATTCAAATACAGAAGTGGGATGTACATCTATATCCAATGTCCTAAAATTTCACCATTTGAATGGTAACTTTCTACAACCCTTATTTTTCACAAACATGAAACCTCATCTCACCTCACTCTTAATACTATCTGAAAGCACAGCTGCATTTATGAAAGTGCATACAAAAGGGCACCATATGATCTTTTGATGCAGAACCAACAAAACAGGAACAAATCAAACAACCTGATTGGAGAACTCAAATCAAAAAGATATTCTCAAAAATACATCCAAAAGAGTTTATGTCGACTATTAACCTTTACTTATGATTTTCTGCCCCTTGCTTAGGCACCCATTTTCCTTAACTTCTGGACCAGAAGATGACCACCTAAGCATTCATATTAGAGCTCTTGGAGATTGGAGTTACCAGATGTACAGTCTCTTCCAAGAGGTAAGAAAGAGGGAGACAACACAACAACGGATTTTTCAAGGGAATCTTGTGAATCTGTTCAAAGTTAACCTCTATCCACAGGTCATTATCTCTGCAGGCCCCATGGAGTACCCAAGAATATATGTAGATGGACCATATGGGGCAGCCTCTCAAGATTGCCTGAAATATGACATCCTCGTATTTGTCGGCCTTGGCATAGGAGTCACACCTTTCATTAGCATCCTCAAAGGCATCTTCAAATGTCTTCAAAAGCCGGTTCATGGCCATGTAAACTGTGTTTTTTTTTTTTCTTCTCATTTTCCCTCTTTGTGTATTCTCTTGGTTGAAGTAAGCTTTGCATAATTTGATCACTCACAATGCGATTTTTTTATGTTTACATAGCATTGTGTAGGAACTATGGCAAAATGCCCATCAAATGCCTATCTGTATTGGGTCACAAGAGAACAGTGCTCTCTCCAATGGTTCGGAGATGTCATGAAGGAAATATCAAGCAGAAAAGAGCAGGTAATTTAAGGAAAAAAGGGTTAACTCTTGTCTATGACTTGTTCATGAAAGTAGTCAATGTTCTTCGGGGTGTTCTATATGTATAAAAAAACCTTTCCAGGATGTGAATGTGATCGAGATGCACAACTTCCTAACCGGTGCTTATCAAGCTGGGGATGCAAGATCAGCCTTACTAAGCGCAATTCAAGCTTTATGTTATGCAAAGAATGGTATTGACATTGTTTCTCATACTCGGGTAAGTTTTGCCAACTGAGCCACTAGCAATCGCTTAATATCAAGCATAGAAAGCAGATATTGGTTTAGTACGACTGTACTTCCAAAGCACAATTACTTTTTATTGAAAGATTTAGGAAAGTAATGTCTGGCTAAGTACAACTTTGCCTTTTTTTTTTTTTTTTTTTTTGGTGTTGGTTTAAAAATGGTGTTCTCATCTTCAGGTGCAAACACATTTTGGTCGGCCAAATTGGCCGAAAATGCTCTCAACTTTGGCTCGTCGACACGAAGGAGCACGGATTGGTGAGAATGCAAAATTAAGTTGAATTTATGCTGGGTGTTAAGTTAAAAGCTACTTATGTTTAGGACTTTAGACTCAATCAAAATGTGGTAGTGGTTGAGGTGCACCCTAGGCCAACTTGTTAGCTTAGGCTTTGATGAACAACCGAATAGAATCTTTTGGTGTTCAGTGCTTTATGAGTAGTGCATTTTAGTTGGGAATTTCAGGACCACACATCGATGATTTGGCCACAATATCACTTTTTCTTATTGTTCTACTTGACTAGCCAAAATTGGACCACGCTATTCGTACAGAAGGAGTTCACAAAACCCCTTCACAGAATCGATATATCGTGAGATATTGACATCAAAAAATCGCGATATATCGCGATTTGTTCACCCCTCCTCTTTCCCCCCTCTTTTTTTCTCTCCCTCTCGCCTGCAACCTCGCCCCTGCCTCGCCTCTTGTAGCAGCTACAACCTCGCCGCCTCCTGCCTCGCCTCCTGTAGCAGCTACAACCTCGCCGCCTCCCGCCTCGCCTCTGTGCCTCGCCGCCGCCTCTCGTCGCCTCACCTCTGTGCCTTGCCGTCTCGCCTCTTCACCACTGCAACCTCCAGCAATCGGTGATCAGCAAGCAGTGAGGGCGAGGCACAGAAGTGAGGCGAGAGAGTGTGTCTATGTGTTGGATGGAACAAATTAGGGGTAATTTGATCATTGCATAATTCTGTAAAGCTATCTGTACACCCTCTTCTATACAAATAGCTTTATCTAGCCAAAATTTAAAGGTTATAATGATGAATGTTCTCTCTTTTTCTTTTTCTTTTTCTTTTTTTGGTTAGGATTTTCTTTTTATTGTTAGGCATAATGATGGATGGTTTTGATTGCAGGAGTTTTCTACTGTGGTCCATTGATGCTGGCAAGAGAGCTGGAGGCCTTGTGCACCAAATTCTCCACCAAATGCACCACAAGATTTGTATTTCATAAGGAGAACTATTAACTGCTTCTTGTAACATTACCATAAATGAAGGCCATTACCGCATATGAGGTTAACTGCTTCTTGTAACATTGCTCGTCATTACTGATATATTAGTACATATTGATTTTGTGTATCAACACCACACAAACACAATCGATGAGTTCAGAGTTCATTTTTATTTTGCTTTGCTAACAGGAACTCAATATTTGGCAGAATAATCTTCCTTAGCGTCTATTATTAGGTTAAGAAGATCCATGGCTAATCTTGCTTTTGATTGCCAAACCAAACCAACTCACGTCCCAGCACCATCTCAAACGTGAAAATCAATGGAGTTGGCGCAGCTTTTACAAAATGCTCAACATTCAACTCATGCTTTGCTAAAAATTTGGGTTTGGGTGACTTGAAAAAATCTAGCCGATCAAGAGACTCGTGAGAATTCGAATGTAGCCATTCAACAACAAAAGATTTAAACTGGATACAACGAGGATAAAATATTCCGGAATAAATCCGAACATTAGAGACGATCTTCTCAAGACAGAAAGTTAAGATGAGCTGTTGAGATTATTTCAGTAGCCATAAAAAAAAAAAAAACACTCGCAAAAAGCGTTACCAGTTCACCACCATATGTGCGCTCCATGAAGATTTTATTCATCATCATCAAACGTAGTAGAAATTTGTTGCAATTAGCCCTCTAATGCTGATGCTCCAGAGATAATCTCAATCAGTTCCGTGGTGATTGATGCTTGACGGGTTCTATCATTATGACAGCGGCAAGGTAGATCAGATACAGAGATAAGGAAAAATGATACCAGCATCGTCACAGAGACGATCCAAAAGTCAGTGCATAACAAAGGGTATTTTCCATGTGCATCCGTGCGTGTGCGTGAAAGAGAGAGAGAGAGAGAGAGAGAGAGATACCTGTTATATGTAAGTGTGAGGCGATCAAGCATCTCGCCAGCATTTCTGCTGGAACTATCCATGGCAGACATCCTTGCTCCTTGCTCACTGCAAGCATTCTCCAAAACAGCATTGAACAGAACCTGATGGAATTGCACAAAAAAGGATGGAATCAATATCTGCATAAATTCACATAAAGTCCCACCCTCGTGAAATTTATGCTGAATATGACGCTTGGAGTTGGGGACTATAAATGTCTTCTAGCAGAATGAAATGCTAGAACATGCCCAATATGTTAGAAAGTAGAGATATAGAGGTTAGCTTCGAATGACAAACTCATCCGGGTCACATACCAAACAGTCTAGGAAAGAGACATCAAATTGGTCCCACCCCCATCCAAGACTGAAGAAATTGAGAAAATTATCTAGTCTTTAGGAGCAGGACATACACAAGAAAACTGGAATTCTGTTAAATTTTGGAGCACTTCTGACTTTGTCTCACCACCTTCAATTTCATAGGCATCCAGATCACCAAGCTTTCCTCCTGATTCAGCTTCCCTCTCAACAATCTATATAAACATGGCATCAAATTGATATCCACAATGTAAGAGCACAAAAACCATATGGGTTCTTGCATAAAATCAAAAGTCTAATCACCTCGGGAGATAGCACAGTTGAAGTAGTGGGCAAAAATGAGACGACTGACTGGAATTTATTGAAAACAATCCTTAGTGCATCATACTCCACATTCTTCAAAATGTCATCTGCAAGAACTGAAACCTGCAATGGCACCAATTCGGATATAACATGTGGCAGAAGGGAAACAAAAATCAAGTATGACCTGGTCTTGCTTTAGTAACGGCCATATGCATTAAAAGTTTCTTTTTAAATTATATTTCATCTTTTTCAGTTGAAGAGGACATCCATGTTTTTATTGTGCTCCTTGTGGACACAAGACAAGCTCCTCTGTAAGGAACATGTCGACCTGAAGTTAACCCAAGGATTTTTCATTCTATTGATAATCTTAGTGGACCTAAAACAGAAGCTTTATCTGAAGACCATAAAAATATCTTGGTTGTATGACCAAAAAATGCTGAGCAGTTAAATACCAATATGTGCAAACTATGAGCACAACTGAGCCCATACGGTCATACCAAAAGATGAAGAAGATAGAATTAGAAATGAGATTACACAGAAAAAGATTAGAGTAATGCATATTACATAAGATTGTTTGAAGACAAACCAAGTGGATGGAATTGGAAGAAGTTTGTAGCAAAGCAAGTATAGGAAGATCAAAACAAACCCAACTTGTGGGATTAAGGGTTGTGATTATTATGATCTTTAGTAAGCGAATGAACCATAGTTGTCAAAAGTGCAAGGCGCACTGAGGCGCAAATTAGTGCTTGGGGCATAGGCGTGAAGCACGAACCTTAGGCACATGAGGCACACATTTATTCAAAATGCTTATAAAATACTTTTACAAATATTCTTTTCAATATGTACCTATAAGAAGGTAGATGCAAACTCATAAAATCATAAATGACAATTAACCAATCTTGTAATAGCAACTAATATTATTGCAAAAGAACAAGTAGTTTCTTTTGGAATTAGTTCCTTCTAACTACAAAAGAGATTAGAGGAAAGAAAAAACTATAGTAGAACAAACTGCAAGAAACAATTATAGGAAAACAACTAGTTTCTTCTAATTTCTTTTGCAATTAGAATAAAGAAAAAATTACAGCAGAACACACAGCAAATAAAGTTATAGAAAAACAATTAGTTTCTTGTAAATTGCAAAAGAAACTAGAAGAGAGAACAAAAAAATTTGAGTAGAACACAAAAGAAAAACAATTATAGCATAGAATTAGTTTCTTCTAAATAGCAAAAGAAATTAGAAGAAAGAAACAAAAATGAAGCAATACAAACATAAGTAGTTCTCTAGCGAGTGAACATAACTACCAAAGGATCCCGGTGAGTGGGAGATCTAGCAAACTTCCAGCTTACACCACTAGGTTTGCCTCTCACTAATATACAAGAATATGCAATCATACCAACATGAAATAAGATTTAAGATGAAAAATGAACAAGAAATAGGGTTTTAATACACTTATATATACAAGGAATGGGCCTCTTGCACCTTGCATCTTGCATGACGTGCGCACCTTGTGCGCCTAGGCAGCATTTCAATTGTGGCACTCCACCTAGGTGGTGATGAGGCGCACAGATTGCACTTTTGACAACTATGGAAGGAACTTCATCTATCAACCACCAACCATTCTTTTTTTGGGGAACAATGATATTTGAAGCTTGATATCCTCTTCCTCCTTTTTCTTCTTTGGGCAGGACAGGGATAAGGGTAGTTTCGATGTTTCCTTTTGTTATGCCTCTTCAATTGTGGGTTTAATGGCATGTTTTGGGTCACATTTATTGTCCATGAAGGTGTCACAACCCTACGGGTATGTTTGTAATAGGGGGAAAATTCATGATGTATGAGCTGTTAGGGGGGCTAATTGAAAGGGGGTTAAGAGGTTAGACGGGAAAAGGGAATAACTAACTTGTACAACAACTAGCATGGATGTTAGGTTAGTTAGGTGATTGATAACAGATGATGATGTAGCTAGAGGCTCTATAATAGAGACCTTCGGCAAGGTGGAAAGGGATGGAATGAATAATACTGATCATCTCTTCCTCCCTCTCGTTCTATCTCCTGTTCTATCTCTCTTGTCCTCTCTCTCTCTCTCTATCTCGTTCTTGCAATATGTGTATTACTGTAATTGGTCAGCCTTAAGTCAAGGGCTTGACAAAGTGGTATCAGAGTTGGCGTTCTTAGCAGCTGGCGAAGTGGGTCAGTCAATTCGGGTCACTAGAGCATACCAAGAAACGGTTGACGTAAAGGAATAGATGGGGCCGGTGGGTCAATCTATTCTTGGTGCAAACATCGTGGGTGTCAACTGCGTTTAACACCCAAGTCCATTCCGACAAGCTTGGATCAGAATTAAACGCGAATTTGGAACAGAATTTCCATAGGCGTGGACTGAATTCAAGCCAAGGCAGGGCAAGCGGACCCAAGGCGATCATAATTAGAAGTGGGATTCACGAAGCTGAAATTGGGTTCGAATCTTGAAGGAAAAACAGAAGCAAGTTCAAGAAGACGGACATGAAGCAAGTGAAGGTGCATGTTCAAGAAGCAATCTCGGTTGGAGCTGGGAACGACTGCTCCAACGTGGACTGAGAAGAATAGTCAATTGCGAGAGACAACACGATTGAGGGTCAAGGCAGAATGACAAAAGGTACAAAATTGAGGCAATTGGAGATTAGATTGGAGGCAATAGAATTCAGGATGTCCAGTACCCAAGAAATAATGCTAAAAACAAGGGAGGACTTGGTGGAATGGAGGGAAACCATGCATGGGGCATCGGAACGACAATAAGAAGCCATTGAGCGATGCCAGGAGACGATGGATCAGCAAGGGTAGAGGATCAAAAGCATGCATAGCATGTTGTCCTCTTTGCCCCAATTCTGGCTGTAGCCGAATTTTCCACCAGTGCAGGCCTCTGAGCCCATCTTGCTGCAACAAGGCAACCAATTAAGAACGCAATGGGTTTTTGCAAAGGAGGATCAGCCTGCCATTCAAGAAACCCAGGTTAGGCATTCGCAACCCTTGACTCGTGTTCACACCCCTATGCCCCGATTGGAGATTCCAATGTTTGAAGGGAAGAAACCAAGGTGGTGGACAAGGAGAAGCAAGAGATTTTTTCAGTTCTATAGAATTTCGAAAGAACAAAAGATTACTTTGGTTGCGGCCTATTTGAATGATGTAGTAGACTCTTGGTATCAAAGGTGGGTTCAAGATGAAGGAATGCAAGGGAGTTGGACAGATTTCACTGAAAGGTTATGTGAGTGTTTTGGGGAGAAAAATACAGCAGATGTAGTAGAGGAATCCAACAAATTGAAGCAAGAAGGGATCGTAGTGGAGTACCAAACCCGGCTGGAGGAATTAAGGTCCATGGTGTGCATTATGCAGTCGGGACACACTAAACAATACTTGGTGTCGAGTTTCATTAGCAGATTGAGGGAAGAACTACGGCCTATGGTAAAGATGATGATGCCCACATCAGTGAGGCAAGCAGCAGAAAAGGCTAGACTACAAGAGCTGACACTAGAAACCATTTTTAAGAATCATAATGTTACCTACGAGATAAGTTTATTGGCCAAGCAGTACAGGGGTGGTAACTCTAGGCTTTACTTACAGGGCCTAATCAAGAGGCAGCCAAAGCACATTCCTATATTAATGGCACTAACGGAGCGTTTGGTACAGGAGAAGTTTTTAGATTCCTGGAATTCATGATTCCTGATAATGCTCTTGGGAATCTTTGATTTCCAAAATTTATGCAATTCTATATTTGATTAGCCTTAAACATTCTCAGGAATGTTGAGTATTCTTTTATAGGAATCTTACATTTCTATGTTTGGTTTAAATGCAACATTCCTAGGAATCCATGTTCCTTTTCCAAAATTACCCTTATTTGATTTTTTGTTTAAAAATGATAAATTCCTTCTAGTATATAAAATATTAGGACCCACAACCTCTTTCGGAAGTCAAAAAACATCATTATTTTTTTACACATTATGTATATGTGTGTGTGTGTAATATATATATATATATACACGAAGGAAGCTGTGAGGGTTGTGGCGTGTGAGGAGCACAGCAAGAAGGAAGCTATGGCGAAGATAATCATGAAAGGGCTATGAGGTTATAAGAGAGTAAGGGGTGTTTTAATTTTTTTATTTGTTAAAAGCTTTCCCTAGTCCATGGGAATCTAAGACCCACCCACCCCCCCTCGGACGGGAAAATATTTTTGTAAAAAAGTTGATTAAAAATAAATCCTGAGAATGCCATTTTCCCAAGATTCTTTTCTAAAAAAAAAAATTGTACCAAATATGAGAATGTAGATTCCCAACCTAACATTCCCAGGAATCTAAAAACTTCTTCTATACCAAACGCCCCCTAAGGGTAGCAAAGAAGACAACTAGGGCTATGTTTTAGGTGTGGAGAGAAATATAGTCCGGGCCATCAATGTAAGAGGCAGTTGATGAATATGGAGGGTTATGATGGGGAAAAGGAAGAAGAAGAAGCAGATGTCTTTCCTAAGAAAACAAATGAATGCAAGGTGATCATCGAGGAGAAATCACAGATGCATTCTATACAGATTGAAGTGTTTGAAGGAAAGGCTAAGGTAGCGGCAAAACAACCAAAGACTGAGAATGCTGCTACACTACTACTACTCAAAGGGGAAAAGCAAAACAGTAAGAAGGAGGCAGCAAGTATTGAAGGAAGAGATTGGTTGAACCATAATCGTCGCTGTCAATTCTTGGGGACAAGAATTGTTTGAAGGGGAGGGAATTGTCACAACCCTAGGGATATGTTTGTAATTGGGGGAAAATTCATGACGTATAAAGCTATTAGGGGGGCTAACTGAAAGGGGTTAAGAGGTTAAGCGGGAAAAGGGAATAACTAACTTGTACAACAACTAGCATGGATGTTAGGTTAGTTAGGTGATTGATAACAAATGATGATGTAGCTAGAAGCTCTATAATAGAGACCTTTGGCAAGGTGGAAAGGGATGGAATGAATAATACCGATCATCTCTCTCTCTCTCTCTCTCGTTCTTGCACTATGTGTAATTACTGTAACTGGCCAGCCCTAATTCAAGGGCTTGACAAAAGGCAGTGATATATTTGAGAAATACCATCCCATAGATTTGGTCTCCATTTCATGGTTTATAGCAAGAAAAATCTAAGCCATTTAAATATTTTCACAAATGGACGGACTTAAGCATGTAAATAATGTACAATTTGTTTATGCATCATTAAAACAGTATGTGCTATTCAACAAATAAATGGGCACTATACCCTGGATCAATCTGAAAATGGTGGAGGATTGTTCTCCATCTACACACCAATGGTTCTGAAAGTTTGTTCATCACATGAGTTGATTGAAGGTGCAGTAGGGTTCTGAATTCTCTTCATTCATACTAAAGAACAAGCATCTCTTGTACAGAAAGAGAAACTACTTCCTGATTTATAAATTGATTAATAAAAAATATCTACAACATAAGAAAAAGAAAGAAAAATTTCATTGTCAAGCATAATACTGAAAAACAGAAGTAGGCAAAATAGTTGCATGGCGAATTGGAGAAAAATGGGCCTCAGAACATACAAATGGAGGGGAAATGGATAACAAATGGCTGTTCTTCCTTTCAAATTATAAGCAGCAATAAATACATTAACTAACCTGGGTGTAGTTCAGGGGATGTTTCTGAAGCTCAGTTATGCTTATCTCAATGTCCTTCTTTGAGTCCCGAATGAGCTGAACCTTTGCCTTCTCTCCCAAAACAACATATTTATTCTCTTTATCAGGACCTGTGCATGAGTTCCACATTAAACTAATAAAATGCTTGCTACCTATTCAAATATAACTAATTAGAAAAATGACAGAACAGTTGCCAGCAAGAATACCAGAGTGAACCTTGTGGAGAGCCCTGCTTATCTTGACTGATGTAGAGTTAATTCCGCCACAAAGACCTTTGTCGGAAGAAATTGTAACAATAACATTTTTCTTGACATCAACACCTAGGAAAGCAACAATGGCGGAGACATATTGAGAGAGGGGCTATAATGAAATTAATAAGAGGTCATTTAAAAGAAAATAAAACAGATTCAGAGAGGGGGGGGGAGAAGCAATTTCGTATCAAACCCAAGCATGCTGCACTTAAGAACATCCATAACTGAGGCTTTTGTCACATTCAATCATATTTTCAGTCATGCTTCTAAGTGACAAATTCTAGCAAGTTAACCGGTCAGAGGATATCGCTTATCTCTGAAATTCATAATATGTCATTCTATTTTTATTTGTGATCTAGTTGGTTTGTATGGTTCTACACATGAAACTCAATAAGTTTCCAGTGACACAGCCCCAGCAATAGTTAGAAAGAGAGAGAGAGAGAACTAGCTGAGTAAATTTACTTCCATAATCTATAAAATATAATAGTGAAATGTATATCAAATTTTCAAATTCCCAAGTTCTTGAAACAAATTGGAGATTGTAGATCCAAACCTAACAGTAGATATAATGCCCACTGGCCACCACACCTAGACCATTCTCTCTTGATTTCACATGATCTGTTGTAAGGAGAATTCCCAAGTCACACTATATATGGCTTCTCAAATACAAATGCCTGCTTCAATCATCATAATTTTTTCACTTTCATTTGTGATTGCTCAGTTTAAGCATTTAAATATGTTCGAGGAACCAAAGACATCCAAAAGTAAAAGCATAAAAGGTCCAAAAACTTGAGTTAATCTCACCAGCTTGGTCTGGGAGGCAAGACTGGATTTTATTTTCTATTTCAGTGAGCATGAGTTCACTGCAACACACAATATTTCCATAGAATACGGTTATTATAATGACATAATGCCTGCTACTACTAAAGTGTCATAAACTATGAAGAATTATGACGTTTGACAATTAACTCCTTTTAAGAAGTAAATCTCATGCTTGAGGTTAGTAAGTAAAAAGGGCACCCCTAGTCCACCCCCCTTTGTGATAAAGCAACACAAATCAGGCATTTAATGTGATAAAAGCAACATAAACAAACTCAAGAAAACATAAATGGCCATATTAACAGCTACATTTTTTGGCAAGCATACTTGGAGTGTCGCCAAGAAGTGCAGTAAATGGCTGCCATAGGCCACGGGAATTCTCAGCTCTGACTTGAATTGCTCTCAGCTTAGAAGCTGCAACCATCTTCATAGCCTTGGTAATTTTCTGAATATTCTTAACACTTTTCATTCTGTTCCGGACTGTAGGGATAATATTAGCACCATAAACAATCAACGCACAAAAGAAAGTATAATAAAGGTTCAAGCAAAGGGCATTGGCCTCCAGTGTAACAAAAGAAGTTCAGCAACACAAAGGAATAATGCCGATAGTTCTCACCAATTTGGGTTGAAATGGTACGGACTCCAAAAGTGGCCTGCTCCCTGTTCACCAATATAGTTTGTTAGAAAGAAATGGAAGAGAAATGATGGTAAAACTTCTAGCAATCAAATGAGAAGACTACAATGTCTATTATACAATACCAAAAAGAAACTGCTAGTTGCAATAGAAACCAGAAAGTTAAATCAAACTTCATGCTCTTACTCAATGGCGATATAGGTTAGTAACTATGTCAAATTTACAATCATGGAAATCCATGACATGAACAGAAGCAAGTTTAGGAAACTAAACTATTCATAGTAGGTTATTATGCCAAGATGCAACATAATTAACTAGCTCATACTAGAGCATTATTACATATGAATAACACTCGCATTTATAAAACAAGAAACCACACAAACAAAAAGAGAGAGAGAGAGAGAGAGACCAGCATAGAATGTCTAATTTGCACATAAAATTTGTAGAAATTTGGTTTTATATAGACGGAATAAAAAAATGTGGATAATTGGGTTTATATAAATGAGCCCCTAAGTGTAGTCCAATTGTACTTGTTTCTCAAGTAATAACTAGATTAGGACTCTTCCCTAGATGGCTAAACCTAAGGTCATTTTGGTGTCAACTTCAGTAGGTGTCTTGTCCATTTTCCTAAATGCAACAGCTATGGCAATTAAAATTCAAAGAAACCTGTTTCGGAGTAACCCATTTTCTTTCCCATATTTCTCGATTTCAGTATAACCTATGGTCATCAAAATGAATGTTTAAGGATGCAGTCCTCATTAATCTCCATTATCATCATTATTACATTTATCAGAAATAAAAATAAATAAAAACAACTCATTCCTTTCATAGAAAAATGTCAACAAGAAAGATGAATTAAATGACAGACCATACGATATTGATCACAGCACATTATCAGTCAGCTGGTTTGCAAGAAGATGAAACCACGAATAACTATTTTCTGTCAATACTAATTAGTTTCTTTTCTTCAGATGATATTAGACCAACTTGTATTTACTTGACCAGAAAACCTTCACTAGATCAAAAAGAACTCTACATATAAATCAGAAAAATAACCTGCACTAAAGGCAACAGTCTTGTTTCTTCGTTCGTTGCGTATCTACATAGCTAGGCTGGTTTTAATGAACCAACCACCATAAAAAGGAAAGGAATGTGGAAACTTGTCGAACTTTTGTGTAACTTATCAAATGAAATATACATCATTCTAACCTGAGCTCAACTTGCCTCGCAATAAAAGAAAAACAAATAAATAGGGATAACTAGAGATCATAGTTATCTAAGTAGATGCAACCAAATACCAATCGTGTACCATTATCACAGTAATGCAGCACTCTTATAACCCCTCCCTCTCCAAAATGGAATACAATTTGCATTACTTCCAAAGGAATGTAAAAACACAAGCCTTTGTCTGCGTGGAACACATAAACAATCACATGCCTATGAGCCTGTATGCACTTATGTACACCTTTTCGAGAGCGCACAATAACCGCATCATCAAAACACAAAAAAACATGTATGCATTTGTTGTCTGTTTGTGGGAGTCTGTTACGTATTCTAAGCACGCTTTTATCAGTATCGAACACCAGACGAGACTTGTCAACCAAATATACAAATGTCAAATTGAATAAAGAAAAAAAAAAAAAAAAACAATGCGTGATTCTCAAATCAAAATTAGCAAGCGGCAATAGAACCCTAGATCGTTAGTTATTGCATGATCCACCAGTAGAGCGAACATCGGAAAGGAGACTGTATGGTCCAGAAATTGAAATGATAGAGAAGGAAGAAAAAAGGAGAGGAATCGTATCGTACTCGGATCGGAGAGCATTGATGGGATTGGAGGAGATAAGAGGCGCAAAACGCCTTCCCTCTCGTCTCAACGCAGCCAACGCCATTCACGATCAGTCTTCTTTCTCTTACTCTGAATCGTTCGGAGTCGCAGAGAGAAGGTCGATAGGGTTTCTATTTAACAGGAGCTGTGATCTGATGTGCAAGTGATAGACGGCAGCGACGCGAAGCCCAAATTGATGCGACTTGTTTTAATCGGTGGTGGCTCCTCTCCTGTTTGGTTCAAACCCTATTTACGCTGTCGTTTAACCTTGTACCTCACCCGTTTAGTTATTTGTAGATCCCACTACAAAGCTGTGCGTGTTTATAAAAAATATATATATAAATATAAAAATATATATATATGCTCAAATAGAGAGGTCACTCACGCACAAATAAAAAATAAAAAAATATTTTTAAAGAATTGTGGGGGATTGCAATTTAATTTTTATTTATTTTTAGACATATTTGACCAAACCCCAGGGCCAATGGAGGGCAATTAGGTTGGGTTGAAGAGAGCCCCATCTCTGTTGGCAGAAAACTTGGCTACAAATTGGGAAAATTTCAGAAAAGAAACAAATGGCATGACATTGGGCAATGAGGCATACAATTGTGGCTTGAGATAATGATATTAAAATGTTTAATTTACCGTCATTTGATTTCAATTGTTGACTAGGCGAAATGTATTATTTGTTTTTATTTGATTTGAATTCGTAAAAACCACTCCAGCGAGGGTAGGTCTAATTAACCTGATAATTTAGTTAATCAAGATATTGAGATGGCATTTTTTTTAATTTATAATGAAATGGGGTTGCATTTTGATTAAATTGATTTATCTTGGTATCATCTATTTTTCATTTTTCTTTTTACGAGTTTTTGTATCGATTTTTTATGACATTCATTTTTAATAGCATTCTCTACAATTGTAATTTGATATTATACAACATTTTATGACACGTTTAGTGAATTTATCTCTAATTATGTTATTCAGGCATCACTCACATGTCTTACCTAAATTTGATTTCAAAAGTAGAAATTTAATTTAAAAATTAAAATTAACTTTGTTAAGGCCATCTCCAACGCGAGCAAAACTTCCTCGCTAAGTCAAAATTTGAGGAGAAAATTGCTAGAAACCTCTCCAACGAGCCTCCCTATTTAGCGATTTTCTCCTCAAAATTGTATGGAGCTTCAAACGACTCCAAGGAGTAAAATATTGCTCATCAACTTCTCCAACGACTCTCTTTTGTTGAAATTGAAATTTGATGAAATTGAAAATTGAAGAAGATGTCGGAGATAAGCAACGAAAGAGACAACAACGACGAAAAGTAGCAGCGACGGTGGCAAGGAGTAATAGCAACGGTGACAAAGAGCAACAGCGGCGGCAACTACCAACGAGGAGCAACAACAGTTTTCAAGACGGCGATGAGCAGCAACAACATCAATGATGACTAAATCTAGTGTCGACGACAAAGAACAAGTCTTCTCTGAGCTGAACGAATACCAGATGAAGAATTTGTATACGTGTGTGTATATTTAAACGAAGACCTAAAATTGTTTCTAGAAATTTTTGTGCAATTGTTTGGAAAAAAAAAATTATGTATTTATTTATTAATTTTATTTATATGTGTACTTGATTATTTTGTATATTTAATTTTAAAATTTTAATTTATGTATTTAATTATTAATTTTATATATATGTTAAAATTATAAATAAAGTAAAAAAAATATAATTAAAGTTTATACAAATAAAAAAATAAAATAGAGAGTAGAATAGATAATCTAGTTAGAGCACGCACGATTTTTAAGATAGGTTGAAAATAGAGAGTAATTCATTTATAATATTATAAAAAATGAGATAAGGAGGTGAGTTATAGATGGGCTAAAGAATATAACACTGAAGTCTCCGTTATAGGGTTAACATGAATTTAAAAATATCGTAACTTATTTAACCATTTTAAAAATAAAAAGACTAATTTAATCCGTGTATTTTTTTATTATTATCTCAAAATATTCACAAATACAGAACTACAATTTTAATTATAAATATTTGCAGTTTATAATTTTTAATGCTCAAAGCCAGGGGAGACTGCACGCTGCGCAGTTGTCGTATCTCATTAGCAGCCAGTTCTGTTTGAGACCTCATCCTCCACCCCATCCCCATTCCAATCTGTTTTCAAGCTCCATCCACAACAAGAAATACCACCGTCTGTTTACCATCATTATGAAGAAGTCGACGATATATCCTCTCTTTTGGGTCATTATTATTGCTAGGCTACTCAATGCTCCTTTATATTGTTCTATTAACATGGCATAGAAAATCAGAACAATTCATACAAAAAACTCTTGCTTCTAAATGCTCAAAATGTTCATGGTACAAAGAGTAACCAGCGTTTGCTGCATGCAAGAGGCTGCCTCCAAAAAAACTCAAGCTCACTTGCAAACTCTAGCTAGCTGGCTGCATTTGCTGACTGTCACCTGTCACAAGTTGCTCCTTCCTTTGAATCCGACAAACAAAATTCTTAATCTCACCACTTTGTTAGATCCTTTGTGGAGCTTGATTCAATTTATGACATCCACAACACAAAGCCAGTATAAAGCCCAAAACCTAAACAGGCCCAAATTAAGAGTTCTATTTTTTCTCTAATCTTCATATACAAATATGTCAATATTGTTCTTGAAATTGTAACGTTCTCAAGTAGTGAAAAAACACTTAGTGCAGCCATGGACATAGACATTCTTTGTTGAACCACATAAATTCAGTCATTTGTATGTGTGACTTTGTTCTAAATTTTCTTTATCACTTTATTCTATGCCTAACACCTTCCACTCTTGAAACTTTTTTGTGCGCACAACTTCACTAACACAAATTAACTCATTGACACAGTACATCGGCAAATATGTATTAAATATAGTTTTCCACAATGCTAGCAATGGAATTGTACGAGATTAGGCAACGTTTTGGTCATCATAAACATCCCTGAACAATAAACAGAATGCCTCAATCAACTTTAAACTTGTGTGTTTGAATGGAGTGGAAATGTGAGTTTGTGTTACCACCCTATTTCTGTTTTTTTTTTTATCCATCCTTTTAGCTTTTTTTCTTAATTCTGTGCGTATGTGTGTGTGTGTTTTGTTGTTTTGTTGGGGGAAGGGGGGGCAGTGAAGGTAGGTAAAAAATAAGCCACAAGAGAAAGAACTCAAATTTGAGACTACTGTCCATTTTTTGAAAGTATAAAATCATTGTTCACCATTTTTAAAGTACAACAAAGGTCCATTCTTGAATGAAACTGTCTAATAGTTCAACCAAAACAAAAAATAAATAAATAAATAAATACTAACATGGTCTTAGAAGCAGAAGCCTGCTTTCTACACAAGAACTTCCAATTATACATCACATTTGAGTTGACAAAAAGAAAAGACGCTTCTATAACACTTTTAAGTAGAGAAGGCTTTGTGATGAATTGATCTACTAAGGAAAGAAAAATAAATAAAGAATCACATATGCTACCCAACTGGCTAAGGTTTTCCTTACCTATTCTTAGCAAGCAACTCGTCATCGAAATTTCAATGTAGCATGTCCTGTGTCACCCAGATGTTTATATAGTTTATTTCTGCATGACAAAGAAGAGAGTTCCAGGTGATCAGAAACTAAAGCAACAAACAGGTGGGTGGGGAAAAAAATGTGGTGCAAAAGGAAAGCTAAAGCAGATAACCCCAGAATTACCTCGATTCAAATTCCTTTCCACATGTGTCGCATATGCTGCCCAAATTTTTTGATGTCGCCTGAGTGTAAAGCAAGATGCCATCCATGATTGGACATAAAATGAGTATGAATGATCAAATTGCTTTTATCATAAATAAAAAAAAAAAAAAAAAAACCTTAAAAGGACCAATTTTATGCATTCAACTTCTGAAGTACAATAAGCCAGCAATAGTCCAAGTCAGACTAATAAAAACTACCATGTTCAAATCACCATATAAGATTTAGCAAGTACAAGGCATAACAGCACTTAGGAGTCTTCTGATTGCAGTAAATAATAATTTCAGACAGCATATTTGTTGGATAACTTTAAGAATTCCAAATCCGAACTATTTTTATCTGGGAAGAACCTATATCTGTCCCCCTTTTAAGTTTTGCAGAAATTAAACTTTACAAATTATCAACTAGCCTCGGAAATTTAGCCCTATATGATAATATGATATTCACAAATAAAGCAAAAATGGCAATCCATTGCATGTATCTTCCAAAGTGTCTTACCTTCTGTTTCTTTCCTTTTGAAGAGTTCTTTGATTTGGCATTTAGAGCCTTTTGACCTTTTCCCACTTGACCATCTCCTTTGCCATTCTCATTCAGCACAAAAGCATGGGAAGAAATCTTGTCTTCATGCAAACCTTCATCATCCCCATTATGTCCTTCAAGCTTGCCACTGACTTCAGTTCCATGAGTAGCAGCAGCTTCTTCATCAAATCTTCTACCCATCTCTCCCTTTGTTCCTCTTTTCCTTCTAGCGCTCTTTTGGTTATTATATGCCATAAAATCCATTTCCTCATCATCATTATCACCATGAACATTTGAGGATGAAGCATTGGTTTTAGGTTGACGCATTGAATTTGCATTTTTCCGACGCCTATGCCCCGACACCATGGCTTCAAGAGTACTGGCTTCATCATCATCCATTTCTAATCCAAATGATTCATCCACACCTTTTGAAGCACCACCATTTTCAATATCAACAAACTCTTCTTCCTCACTTGATTGAGGCACATCACCATCACTGTTTGATTTGTTAATTCTGAAACTACCTCCAAATTTCTCACTTAGCTCATCAATCCCATCATCTGCAGAAACAAGACCATGTCCATTGACGTTTCCTTCCAATTCCTCTTCTTTCCCCTCTTCTTCATCTCCTGTCTCCTCATCTTCAACCTCCTCACTCCCATATGCTTCCCTCAACTCCGCCACCTTCTCCTTATGTTTCTTCGACTGCTCGTGATTCTTCCACTGCTTCTCACTCTTAAACTTCTTGCTACATACCACACAATACAACTCCTTCCCATCCCTCTTCTTCTCTTCCTCAACCTCATTATCCTCCTCAAAATCCCCATCCTCCTCGACCTTTGCCCAATCAGGCTCTTCGTAGGCCCTCGCCCGTTCCATCTTCTGCCTCTCCATCTCCTTCCTCTTCTCTCTCTCCTCCATCCTCTTCCTCTCCATCTCCTCGTTCCTCTTCACCTGCATATCAATCACCCTCTTGTCCCTCTTCTTCACGAACTCCGCCAAACCCCTCACCGTCTCATTATACTCCCTCCTCGCCTTCTTCCTCAGCTTCTTGTTCTCTTCCTCCATCACCCTCCTTGACTTCCGGTTCGGCCCCGCCATCGCGTCGTACTGATCCACCCAGCAAAAGTCCATCACTGTCCCAAACCCTAGCCAGTAGTTGTAAAAAGCCGTTACCTGCGCGTAGGGACTCTCCAAATTGCCCATCAGCGGCGCCTCCTTAACCGCGCCCAACCCTAACCCTAGCTTCTTCGCGAAATTCAATTCGCTCGAATAGATTGTGTTGAAGACGTCGCCGTAGACCTTGTAGAATCCCTTGTTAGCGTCGGAGTATCCAGAGAAGACGGAGTTGGAGAAGAAGGAGAAGAGATTGGGGATGGAGGTGGAGGAATTGGAGGGATTGGAGCCGGAGAACAGGATTTGGGAGCGGTGCGAGTCGTACCAGGCGCGTTCACGGAGGTCAGAGAGGACTTCGTAGGCGTTGACGAGTTCTTGGAAGGAGGCCGTGGCTTCGGCCTCGGGGACGCCGGACTGGACCAGTTTGTCGGGGTGGCGCTGGAGGGCGAGCTTCTTGTAGGCAGAGCGGATCTCGTCGGCGGTGCAGTCACGGCCAAGGCCGAGGACCTCGTATAGGCATCGCTTCTCCGGCGACCCCATTGTCGGCGCTGGGGAATTCTCCGAAGCCCTAGTATTTGTATTTCTGCATCGCATGAGTTTGGTACGACGGGGGCTATATGTATGATCGTTAATAAGCCTTTTTAATTGTTT